>NW_028277086.1:31919345-32255714 GCF_059951505.1 Python bivittatus
GTGGGGGTGGGATTACTGTATTTTTGCAGTAATCTCCATGGAAACCAAGGCAAGAAAATGTACTATATCAGGTGATCAATACTTACATTGGTAAACTGATATTTGACCTCTCATTCTTTAGGGATAGTATGTGAGAAACACAAAATTTTTACTCGGATTTGATAAGAGACCTACAGCCAGGGCTAGCCCTATAGATAGGTAGAGAGATGCAGCATTTAACTTGGTTATCATCACTGATGTGGAAGTGATTATACCTATTCTTTTCTATAGAACATGGCTCTACTGACCTCAATGTGACTTACTTCTGAGTAGATGAAGAGCTTGCACTGACAATAGCATTCTCTTATCTAATTGTTTATATTATTTAGCAGACACAGGCATACACTAATACCTAGAAACATGTTATTTCTCTTGCCAGAAATAAGGCAATGGAGGTTGAGGAATATAAACCAACTATTATTAACATATGTTAACATAGGCTTTTCTATTTGTAAGGAATCAAGATTTGAAGGGTCAACCGCAGGACTGAAAGCTAACACATGCTATGAGCAGATGTTCTGTTAAGTGCTTCATTCCCTTTGAATAAAACTGTAGATCAAAGGATGGCAGAGGTGGGGGGTGGGCTTAGACTTGAGTAGATTAAAAATATAGCAAGGGAAAAAAAGCCTTGGGTTTGCTAATTCCATTATCTATCACATCTTTCCATCTGTGCAGAAATGTGTGGGTGTTAGAAAAAAAAAGGAAGAGAGCTTGGGTGTTAAGAGATTCAAAGACAACTTGATTTGAATGCCTCTAAGCTAGCCCAGAGAGCCAGTTTGGTGAAGTGGTTAAGGCATCAGGCTAGAAACTGGGAGACTGTGAGTTCTAGTCCCACTTTAGGTACAAAGCCAGCTGGGTGGCCTTAGACCAGTCACTTTCTCTCAGTCTTACAAAGGAGGCAAGGGCAACCACTTCTGAAAAATCTTGCTAAGAAAACTGCAGGGACTTGTCCAGGCAGTCTCCGAGAATCAGACACTATTGAACGGATAGGGAGAAAAAAAAGCTAGCATAAAGGAAGTGACTTGGCTATGCAGGCACAAGGTACCTGTAGGTAAGTATCTACTACTGAAATGTAATATTAATAGCACACCAACTCTCAGTAAGTTTAATACGTTAGGAAATTATTATAGCACTGCAGCCTAAAAACTTTGCAATGATGACAATGTAAAAATATAATTAATCCATAAAATACAAATGTGCATGCAACACACACATACACACACACATAATCATCTTATGCCACTGCGCAATCTGTTTATCCTTGGCTTAGCATGCAATGTGAATAAAGTCACTGTGGTTTGTAAATCATGGTTTACCATATGGATGTAACAAGTATTCACTTATGCAAACCATGGATTAGCATAATGTAGACCCAAATATTTAATGCTAAAAACTCCAAGATTCACTGAATAATACATAGATGCAAGATGGCTGTGCTTTGCTCCAATGAGATGTTTTGGAGGAATTATTTTTCTCACAAGGTGAAGATACAATGCAATTCTCCATGTTGAGGTTCTTCACATAGCCTCAAAGACCTTACCTGGCAGGTCCAGTAGTTAGAAGATGCTACCAACAGTTGTTTGGAAAAAGCCCCTGCCTTCTGCATGGGGGCAGCACTGGCTCAGAAATCTCTTCCAGCTATTAGATCTGCTGGATGAGGATCTCAAAGTACTATGAAGTGAGCAACCCCATCTTCACCCTTAGAAATAAGGATGGGGTATATTTCTTCACAAAGCAGGAATAAACATAGTTCTGGACTTAAACGGAGTCCAACACCAAATAAAGCTAAAGGGTAGCAATGCCATTACCAGAGTTTGCATCTCTTATCAGTTTGGAATTTTTAGCTTTGCAAAATATGTTCATTAATTCTATTTTGGACATTTTCCTCAGTACAAATGACAAAACGGATCACAAAGTACATCTTAGGTTATAATAAGAAATGATTCATTCATACCTTACTAATGTCTTTTTCACTAACAGGTTTGTAAAAAATCCATAAGTAAAATTTTTGCATTGGTAAAGCATCCAATATTCATGTTTGAGCTAAATGATTACAACTTCATTTTTAGTTCTAGCTGAGCCATGCTTATACAGCGTTAAGTATATTCAGAACTCAGAGCAGCTGACCTCACAACAAATTCTTTATTTTGAACAGAAAGTCAATATACAAATAAAAGAAAAAAATAATCTGTGGGTTGGATTAGACTGCAAAGGACTTCTTAGTCTCAAGATATTGTAATCATAATTATTAAATGCACATTATGCTGAAATTACGGATCACAGAGCAGATTTCTGGAGATCCTATTCATCTTTCTTTACCAGGTCTGCAGATAAAAAGATACATAGGTTAGTACTGAATATCAGCTAAAAGATAGCAAATCATTGCTTGTAATGAGGTTTCTGACAATCACAGTTGGAATCAAGCTTCACAAGTACCACTTATTGTGATTCCAACCTGCAACATGTATCACAGCTTGCTAGATCAACAGGGTTACATCCAGAAGGCTTTGAGCTGCAACAGGATCTAATCTGCTGATATTCTCTGGTCACCAGCCATGTTACACAACGTTCTAGCTAAAATACCCCCCCTCCCCTTCATTAAGCATTCTTCCATATTTGCCTGGAAAAGATCGCACAAATGATTTTCACTCCTTCCACTGTAAGGACACGCTCTGAAATAGCTGTTAAGCTCCATTTCTGATGATTACCCTTAAAGCTATGCACAGGACTACAACTGCAGATGCTCCAAAGTAACTAAGAAAGATAGTAGTCTGGAAGGGTAGCAGAATTCACCTTCTACCCTCTCAATGCCCCTGGAACTTTGAGTAGACAGAAGGTTTGTAGAGTACAAGGCACAGTCAGGTAGCCAGTGCTGCTGTCTTGCAGCTCTTGGATTGGAAAGAGGCAGATGCTGTCTCTCAGAAAAAATCAAGGGTTCGTCTTTTCTCATGGCACAAAGAACTGATTTAGCTGAAATAGACTAACATGACTTTCCCTCTGGAAACTGTTTCTAGGGGCAAGTACTACTCCTTGTGTTTAGAAACCGCAAAATCGACAGGAATTCACAGATATATTTTTTCATCTCCTTGCCCAAAAGAGTTAAACATTGATTTTTTCTTGTTAATTGCTAAAGCAAAGATTTTCTGTCTATACAAAGGTGATGGTTCTAAAAGTAGTTTTCTGTGGAGAAAGAGACATAGTTCGGCAGGAGTGTAGGAACTGCTGACATACTTTTCTGCCCTACTTGACAATAAAAGGTTGAATTATGGTGTTTTTTAAAACCTTAAATGATTTGGGCCCAGGATACTAGAGGGATTTCCTCTGCCCTCCCACACCAAACAGCCCACTTCCTATCCATCAAAGATGAGGGCTTATTGATTGATTGATTTGGCTAATATATGGCTCCATTGCAAAAGACTTTGAGTGGCTTACAAATACTGTAACAACACGAACACTTTTAAATATAATGCAACAATACTGTACAACAAACAAAGGCCTGACTTGTCACCATTTGAGGGAGCAGAATCTTCAAATATCCCCAAATGCCTTTCTGAAGACCCATGCCTCATTGTCATCCTGAGGGTGGCATTTTGGGCCAGATGAACCTTATATGTAGGCCTGTGCAGAACACTCTGCAATGATCCAACCTCAGTACAACTACCGTTTGTGCCTCTGTAGCTAGGACTCAGTTTTTCTGTAATGGGTGCCTCTACCACACCAGCCTAAAATGGGTAAAGATAGTTCTGGCTACAATTGCCCCAAGCTACTGTTTTTGCAAACCCTGAACAATCTTATTCAAAAAAATAGATTTAATTCCAGTTCCAGAATTTCCCTCTAAATTACCTCCCCAGACTGATATTTAACCTGCATAACAGCCTTCTTTTCACTTTCAGAGTCAATAGACAATATAACATTGTACCAAATAATTCCTAAGTATAAATTTAGATCTCTAAAATATCAATATATGAAGCTCTAGAATTTGTTCCACTGCAGATATTATGGCTCAAAGGATTTCCAGATATTGTTTTTGCTGACTATCACAATGTCTGACAGTTTGAATAATAGTCTAGCATACTGTAAAAGTATTTTGGATATTTAACAGTCACAGTTATAGTTCAGTTTTAGAAGTTGTGAAATTTGACAACATGACAAATATTTTTAGGAACTTTAGATATCACAGTTGGTTAATGCAACTATGATAGTTACACTTTCACGGTTTTTAACCTGCTTTGTTCTCAGCTGCAGCAGTTAGGCAGTAACTAAAAGCAAAATTGAGTATCTTAATGCCAAAAATGGTGATTAAAAATTAAAAAAAAGACAAAAGAAAAAGGGAGAGGGAGAGATATAGTTTTGGTAGTATGGACATATAGAGATATCTGGGTGTACATAAGAAAGAGCATTAGTGGTTTTGAGTTTAATGGTTGCAATCAACATTTTAACAAAGTCTTTTGTGTATGGCAAAGTCATTTTTTGTCATGCAAATTATTCTAACTATTACAAAATGTGCTCTGGAAAGATTATGAGTGCCTTTTAGAACTATACTAATGCTGGCTGAATGGCTTTGCTGTTCCTAGCTTCGAAACCAATTCAGCAAAAAAAAAAAAAAAAAAACCCTATGCAGAAATTCTCCTAAATTCTGAGTTAACATTTATTTGGGTTCAGGTCACAAAAGACAAGCAATTGTAACAGGGAAGATGTATTCCAGAGATAAGCCAACTTAGAAAAGAATCTATATAATATAGTAGGGTCAACAATGACAGCTTGAACTGCACTATTTGCCAATTCACTGTCAAGAACAATGATCCACAGAAGGGAAAAATGATTTCTCATTTACATGGAGTTATCAAGATCTTATTACAACTATAAATACTGAACTGTAAATAACACTGTTTTCAACAATATAATTAGATCAGTGATGAGAAAGAGTTGGTCACAGTTTATCATACCTTTTTGGCTTCATTGGTCCTAGCAATATATCACATAGGATTATTGATATAAAACTATCACTGCCAAATAGAGTAGAAGAAGAAAATGAAAAAAAAGAGTTACAATCTTTTGTAACTATACAGTTACCCCCCCCCCCCAAAAAAACCCACCTTATAATCAACAGTTGGAAATATGCTATGGGAGACGATGAAGGATTTATTAACAAGGGTAATAAAGCACAGTCATAATTTTGGTTGAGAGTAGGGCCCAACCAAGGGGGTAAGCTGAAGACTGCCTGGAAGAAATGAGTTGAAAGGGTTGTAAAGAAAGAAAATACAGATAGTCTCACGCAGATGCTGTAATGCTCCAGGAGAGAAACTAAAGAATAAAGTCTAAGAATAAAAAGGGTAAATAATCTAAAATGTAGGACCTTCCTGGTTTGGCTGCAGAGGGTAGCATTAGACAAGGAAAAGTTATGAGCAGAGATAACCTGAAGGGTGTATTTGAAAGAACGGACATCAGATTATTTATGCTGGAGGTGTAAGAAATTTGAGGGCTTACTGACCCATATGTCATGTGATCATTTAGTATCTTTTTGGGATAGTGTATTAATGTATTTTAATAGATTTATGGGAAAAACTTTAAATGTTAGAGATGGTAATGTAATGTTGAATTATATACCAAACCTTTGAAACTTGACTGTTTATCAGGAACTGTGGTTGTGTCAAGCATAAGGGATGGCAAAAAGATTAAGAAATTGGAAAAATGATATTATTCCAGATGTCAAAGAATGGTTGTTGGTAATGTGTGATCTATCTGTTTTGGAAAAGGCAATATTTTCAACTAATCAAAGGATGTAGCAATATGTGTTACTATGGCAGAGATTCTGTGATATCTTACAATAATACCTTGTATTGTTCATATTATAGTAGTGAATTCATTGGTAAACCAGTGACTGTTGATAAATATAAAATATAACATAATTTTTTATTTTCCTTCTCAGTTTGTATATTTAGATTGTACCTTTAAAAAAAATTTATGATTAAAGATTGTTTTGTTACAAAAAATAAAGATCTAATTTAAAGAGAATGAGCAGGGGTACACTGAGATATAAGGTCAACATATATGTAAACGCTTTCCTTCTATATATAATTTTGAGATGTTTCTGATATGACAAGCAGAACAAAAATAGATTAAATACATACTTATGCATTTTGCAAAGAAAATATACATCAAATGTCTGAATACAAATATTGAAACAAACATTACCTGCACATTAGTCCTAACCTATATCACAATGGAAAGGGAAAAAATATAGCTTTTAAGTATTTTTTAAAATACCACCTTAAAAGATGTCTTAAATACCTTCTAATTTTTCTTAAAGACTGAAAGACTTTGTGTGTTTTGTATCCCCCACCATCTAAGACTAAACTATAAACACATTTACCTGTTAGAAACTTCAAATGAAAGCAGAGGGAACTGTCTGTACAGTTCAGTACAGACAAAGCTTTCTAAGAAAAAAATGTAAGATGCCAATGGAACAGTCCTGCTATGTTTTCCCCAACATGTCAGTTTTATTTCTTTGCCTTCCCAGCAACATGCTACTTTTCCCAATGCTAATATTTGCAGTGCTTACTGACTCAATTTTGGAAGTTGTGACATGGCATTTTATTTTGCCTTTTTGCTGTTGTTTATATGGGTAGACACCCAAAGGTCTACATAAAAGCAAAAAAGGAGTGCTGAACCAAGACACTGTGGAAACCATAACGTTATAATGTTTTTCAAGGAAGGCAGTACTTTGCTTCAATGCCACTCCCAGCTCACAGCTGAGAATCCTTGCTGTCATGTTCAGAACACTGACGTATCTCGTAATCTTCATTATGACATGGGACTTAAACAGATTACAGCATTTCTAAATAGGTGAGGAGACAGGGAAAAAGCGCTGTCAAATCAGCTAAGACAGCTGGGTTTCTCTGATTAAGCTAGGCTGTGAGTCTGAAAATCTCACTCACAGAAATCAGCCAAATTCGTTTGAGTTTGCTAGCAACGGAGAACTTTTATTAGGGCTGTGCAAATCCTTTGAATGAATTCATTCAGAGCATGGGTGGACATATAAAGCATCACTTTTTCAAATAATTAGTGCCCACATCTTTTCCCACGCTTGCATAGCAGCTTCAGTAACTGGTTAAAAAAAGAGATGGTAACTTCAACTTTTTAAAAAAGTGGTTCTTATCTATAGACAATGTATTCTGGAACACAAATCTGGGTAAAAAGTTCTGCAACACAAGCAAAATCAAAAATAATATCATTAAAATAATTTGTAAGAAATGTTTTTCATTATTAGGGTGTAACCTTCAAGTAATCTTAAGATATATGCCCTTAAACATCTGACTGAAATATGAACTCTAGTTCTGATTTCAACTGGCAGTACCCTGAAAAACTGCAGCTCTTTCAACACCTAAGGATTTGAACGGCATTTAGTCACGCTGCCTTGCTCATGCAAACAAACACAGATGCCATGATTGTTACATTTTGCTTACTTGAATCACAGAATAAAGGGAACCATTCTCAAACACAGCTTCTGGAACCAACTTGGAGAAAGATCGGAGATAACAGTATTTAATTATAACATTAATACTTAACAAAATCTAGTTCTTGCATTATTTCCAGTCCTGGCATCATACCATAGCCTAACTTTATTCCCCCTTTTTTCCCTTCACTAAATAAGAATGAACAGGTAAAACCAGGCTCTAAAAGAGACACTTCTCAATTCAATGCTGTCTATTTAAAAATATGTGGCGCTAAATTCAATAATCTGTACTTCCAAGTAAGTACAGAATAGAGGTCTGCCTTGAGAAATAGCAGACTCTTCTTCACTGAAAGTAATTAAGCAGAGGCTACTGTAGCTCAATTCTGCACAGGGGTACTTTATGCTGGCTGGGGGATTCTGGGAGTTGAAGTCCACACATCTTAGAGTTGTCAAGTTTGAAAAAAACTGATCTAGATAACTGTTACAATCTCCTCCAACCCAGTCACCTAAATAGAGTGAATAATAATAATAATGATATTTATTATGCACCTACATTTGAGTTCTGCACAAAAGAAGTAAAAAGGGATAGCAAACCAGCAGCCCCAATTTGGGCCCCTCTAAATATATTGGGACTGCAATTTCCAAAATCCTTAACAAGACCGGCTAGGAATTTGGAAAGCTGGTGGACACCAGGCTGGAGAGAGGTGCTTTACATTCACAATTAGGAGCCTTGTTAACACCTTTTCCGACTAACAAATGTCATGCTTTTGTGAGGCACATGTTCTTGTGAGTAGGAGTAAACTTCATCAGATGCAGAGTGGCTAGACTGTGTGTGTAGAATTTAAATTGGGATGAAGCACCAATGTTTTGCTACCTCACACTAACACTGCTCTCTTCCCACAGTGTCTAGACTCACAATGTAGCATTACTTCACTGATGCTCTTAAACTTCTTGTGAATGAAATTATGTCCTGCGTGCACATACAAAGAAAGCTTGGGTAGTTTTCCAACAGCTGCATATTTACTGTGAATAAAGTACTGCAGATTTTTAACCATTCCTATTGCCTGAGGCTGTGATCCTCAGCATACTTTCCTGAAGGGTGCTTATATTTTAATAAATACGCATGAAATAAGGCTTATTCAGAGGAGCCAAAGAAATGCTTGTGTTCTGCCAGATCAGAACAGCAGAGCCAGTCTGTGCTGTCAGCTTCTCTGTCATGGTCTTTTCAGTTACAAACCTAATCTCATAGTGGATTTAAGTCTCTCCAAACACTGTAGAAGCTTTGTTTCTTTGCCAGTATATCCGGCCTCCAGCTTCATGACCTCAGGTCACTTACTTCTTCAAGGCAAATCACTTGATGTCTTGAGGACACCAGTAATTCCACACAGATTTTAACATTCATTATATTGACTTTCTACACCCATCAATGCAGATTACAGCAACATACAGTGTTCATATCTTTCAGTCCTCTGCACAGCTTCAGTCAACAAAGAAAATAATCTTATTGACCGAATATTCACTTTTTCCTATCACTGCCATATTTTCATTTCCCTCCAAAAGTATGTTTAGATATATATTTTAAGCAAAGGAAAATAATGTCCCTTTGCAGGGTGTGTGTGTGTCTGTTCAGGTCTTAAATAAAAAATTAACTTTCACGGCCAGTGTTGTAGAGTATCCACTTTGATGAAAAACTGTGAGTGATTGGATAACGAAAATTATACTTGGAGTAACTGTGGCTCATATTGTAATAAATGTCATTTTAGAGTTCTATGGGTTATTGATTAGACACAGGATTTTTTGACAATGCATGTTGCAGAGGTAAATTCAAATTAGTACTTAAAATGGAGATGGGGGAAAGGACACTGGTATTTTTGGATTAAATTGGGATCATTATGTATCCCTCTTACAAAACACATAATTTCAGAACCTGTCAATATATGGATATGATTCTTTCAGAAAGTTTAATCAATACACTGAGATTTTTTTTACAGTGCACAGCTCTAGTCCAATGTACAATTTCAGTATAAAATGTTTTGACTATTAGTAACACAATCCAGTTCTCAGAGTTTAACTACTGTGCCATAGAGAAATAGTCCATCCATGGAAAAGAAATGCTGCAGCCAATATATAGAAAAAATATGTTCTATGTGCTTCTTTATACACCACTTGCTGCCATGGGTATCCAACAATGTTTGCCTGAGATGTACATATCCTGTTGCTTCGTTTGCTCCTGGGAGAAAGCCAATATACTGCATTTTCTGCAGAAGAATTTACTGCTGCTTGACTAAAATTAGATAATCTACATTTACACTTAGAGTTTATGTCATTATCCAAGGAATGGTGTAGGAGTATAAACCCATAATCTCTGCAGACAAGGAACTGATGAGGGCTGCACTGAATAAATGCAACAGCTGCATAAATTCTGTTCCCAGTGCTGATCTTATCTTTGTGATGAACTTAACACACACACACATGCACGTATGGATCTCCCAAGCAAAAGGAGAGAAAAGAGAGGAGAAAAAATCCTAGCAATCAAGCACACCCTATGTATACTGAATATGTAATTACTCTGACAGATAGTTAACTATTCAACAGTCGAGGGTTTTTATAGACAGTAGTAATCTCAATCCATCAGGAACACAATGTTACTGAATCCCCACAGAGGATAAATAGAAAGTAGTTTTCCTAAAAGAATACTAATCATATGCTTGTATACTACCTGTTCACTGGAGAAATGCACTCCACAGAAAAGTTTAGAATAATAATTTTTTAAAGTGTGCATGTGGAGAAAGATATGTGAACAAGTAGATTAACATGAGCAAAAATAACCTTGCTAGTACCAAGTACTGTATTTCTTATTTTAAAATGAACACAAGAATTAATGTGCTACAATGGGGTGGTGCAAGTCAGCCACCCCGGTAACCTTCAGAATGGTACAGGCTGCAATTCCCAGAATTCCCAGCCAACATGTTCAATTCCCAATCCTGAAAGGTGAACTTGTAATACTAGATTGGAGAAAGCCAATGTCAGCATTTAACCTCTGAATGCCTTCGATTTTTATTACCCTTTGATAAATAATATCCTAGTTGAATTATTATATAAGCGTATTTCACAGACCACTTCAAATTAAAACACTGATGGAAGAAACTAGCAAGTGTGGACAGCAATATATGTTGCATTTTTCACAGGAAAACACATTGCAATTTGAATGCTGGGCAAATGCCATTACATCACATACTAGTTGCGAAGAGGCCTGAACCCCCTGCCATAGCTAGCACCTTCATATGGATTGATTGCCTGGAAGTTCCTACAAATGGTATTCACCTGAACACTTAATTGCACCAAAGCAAAATTCCCTGTACTTGGTCTACAATGCTTACTGGTGAAGAGCTGATGAAGCATTTCCCTGACTTGATTTTGCAGATAGTCAGATGCTTAATAGATACCAAAATATTGCTATCTGTAATGACATTTAATGCATTTTCTTAAAATGAGCTTTGCAGTGTTGACAGACGTTTAGCTGGATTTTTTTTCCCTCCAAAGCTAGATTGCTGGCAGCCTGTAGAATCTATTAGTGATGAACTCTCTATTTTGACTCTAAACTGACAAGAAGCAGACTAAACTCATAACCACCACTGAAGACATAGTCACATTGCAGCCACTGTGACATTTTGAAGAACTTCCTTGTGTCTTCACAGCAGATCCACCTATGGAAAAGCACTTTTGCTTTTCCTGTCCTGTAATATACTTTAGATGAGTCTAATCAAAAGAGAAACACATGTCTTTTATGTTTTTCCTGTCTTGCTTTGTTTCCTAACACAGTCCTTCCTCTTGAAAGATATACTGTGACACTGGCAACTGAATGCCACATTATACACAAAGAAAAATGACAATAAGGGAGCTACAGATGCCTCATTTGAGGAAATATTCAATGTTCAGTATCCTTTTCAGCTGTCCTTGCAGGAGCCCTTTTGATGCCAATATTGGGGAGTATGTCCAGAAGTTGCCAGGCAACAATAAAATGCATGCTCTGGTCCCCTGCCAAAACAGTTGGCTGGGATGAAAATGAAATGCTTGGGGAATAAAACAGGGACAGCCAAAGCAACAGCACTCAGGGAGTGCTACAATCCAGCACCTGGGCCTCATAATATCCCCTTGGCACAAAGGATAAATTGGCATCTCTTTCTGCCACATTGCCTGTGATTAGATTCTGATTATAACCACTGCTGTACTGGCCTTGATTTAGTAATTTGCAATTTTTTATTATTGCACTGGTTTTATCGTTTAGAACTGTAATTACTAGATTTTGTCCTTCTGGCAAGGAAACAAGAGATATAACAGCTTAAATAAAGTATGTAAGTAACAGAAATAATGATACTGTTTGATCACCTGATGTACTCGTTCAGAGCAGAACAAAACAAACACGGAATCTGGCAAATAAAGACAGCTGCTGTTCATGCAGCAGCAAAAAAGATGAACTGTGTAACAGGAATCTCTTGTCTAAATCTCACCTGGCCTCAGAACTCATCAGCAATCCTTATGCAAATCAGTATTCCCCCAGCCTCAGAATATCCGTCGGCTATACATCTGCGTGTGTGCGGGGGTGTTTCTGTGTCTGCGTGTGAGAGAGAGAGACTGCTGAGCTACCGAGGAATGACTGGAGCCTCTATAAAGTGCCCATTAAAGACTAGAAGATATATGGAAGCATTGGGAGAGTTAAGCCCCCCCCAACAAGCCAAGACAGTTTATGCCAGGGTTCCTCAACCTCAGCAACTTTAAGATGAGTGGACGTCAACTCCCAGAATGCTGGCTGGGGAATTCTGGGAGTTGAAGTCCACCCATCTTAAAGTTGCTGAGGTTGAGGAACCCTGGTCTACACTTAGCAGCCACTGAATGCCTGAATGAAGGTTCTATAATGAGCGGTTCTTCTCACTCTGCCAGTCATTAGGAACCAAGAGCCTATAGTATGGGAACTTTACTACAAGAAAGATCTAAAACATAAAGAAGGTGTGGGTGGGGTGACCCTTTCCAATATAATTGATGAGATTTGAGATTTCCTATCCATCTCCAGCAAAGGAGGAAAGGTTGATGGCACTAAAGCTTGCATACAGTATCTTCCTTCTTCCAAGGCAGAGAAAAGCATTTTTTCTGCCACAGTTTTTAATTATTTTTTCCCAGCAGTCAAGAATCACAGGGGATGATATGGATGTAATAACATCTCCAGATCAGGTAGGGCTAGATCTTCATTTGAGGTTGTGCATATATGTGTTTTCCAAAACTAAACTAGAACAAAACTTTTGCTTCACCTGTCCTTTCAGCTCCAGAGTGTCAGGTCCTATCAAACAAACAAATGCTACTTCTATAGCTTTACAAGTTCCTCCTCATTAGCCCAGGCCAAATGAGCAGGAGTGAATTGAAGAAATGGAATTTTGGATTTGTCCCATTTCTTCTCCTTTTATGTGGAATGGTGTGAGGGATGTTTGTTGCAGCAGGACCTGAAGAAGCTCAGAGTGAGCAGCGATACTTATTCTTTATGACAGCATTTCAAGTTGGCAGAAGTGAAGAGTGACAGGGCCTGGGGAGTGAAAATAGCAGCAGTGTGGATACACCGTAGGTTTCATTTAACCTTAGAAAAAGATACCTTCTGCTTCTTTCTCTAGGATGCCAAAGGGAGAAAGAGTTTACCTTCATGAAATTTGCTTTAGGATGTAATCAGTAGGAATCTATGATTTCAAAAAGACCAAAACAGCTGTAAACTCATCCCACTCCAAAGAAAACTAGATGATTTATTCCCAGTATCATACTTTTTCAGCCTGAGTGACCTCCAGGTATATGGACTTCAATTCCCAAAATTCTCAGTGAAATAATCATGCTCTCTGGGAAATTTTGGGGATTGAAATCCACAAATATGAAAGATGATTAGGTGGTTGCGCCACATATTTATGAAAGTTACTCTTTAGCAAACGGAGATAAATTACTTCCTATCTTATTTACAAATTGATCCTAACATTTTCTTGCAGATGTAAGCACACAGTCTGTCACTAGCATGGGGAGTGACCAACTAAATTTCTAAGGAATTCTTTAGAATCTGTTGGTTGGGTGGTAGAGTCTGTATTATAAAGAATAAATACACTGTGTGCTATTCTCTATTATGTAAATCAAGATTATGTAATTATGTAGAGAATGAAAGCAGCTAATTATTGTTAACTCCAATATTTAGGCACAGAAAATACTATTTTCTCCAGTCAACTATGCCATTTCAAAGTATAGCAGCAGAAATGCAGAAATCCTCACATTTCTCTGTACTAATCACGTTATTGTTGATGCTTTTACTACTGTTGCTTTTAAAATACATTACAATTATCTCTACATCTGTGCACCACATGTTGATTTCACTGAGAGACAAAAGCTTGACAGCAAGAAAAGCCAAATAACAAATTTAATGTTAAAAAAAATCAAACTTGGCTTTAATGTAAATTCCTACATAATACTGAAGGAGAGTCTTGCCAGTATGATTAAGGAAACCCATTATTATAGCTTGGATGACATTTTACATATAATGTAACAAGTTTGGGGCTAAACCTTTCACTTCCATTCCCAGCTTCTACAGGAGAAAACACAGTTAGTTTAATCCTTATACAATTTTTTTTTCTGCAAACAAGATGAAATATAAGCATCTGCATAGGACAGTTAAACTTCAATCCAAGATGCTAAGCCTATGTTAATTTTTCTTCTGTCCTTATGAACAGAAGGGTTGGTAATGCTTGAAACAGATATGGACAATCTACACAGAATAAACCCAAGTGACGATTTCCTCCAACAGAGGAAGAAATTATCAGTTTAGTTGGGAAGAGACAAGAACCAAATGCAACTTCTACATTGGTCTAAGAAAACGTTTGCCTTTCTATGTGTGCCAGGCTACAACTGTGATCACCCACAGTCTGTAAAGCACCCTGGCTGGTGGTGATGGTAATCATACTTAACATGTCTAAGAAAGATATGAAAATGTGAAGAATAGAACATTCTTAGACATAAGTGTTATATGTGGCTGCACTGGAAGTTCTACTCTCTTTTATCCAACATCGGTCACTTTTATTCTAAGATTAAGATAGGGGTTGTAATAAAATGGTGGTGGCTACGAAATGAAAAAGAGAGAAAAGAAATCAAAACTAAGCTTCTCATGACTTTTAAAACTCTTTCCTATTACATACAAATGTATATAACCTTTCTGGAAATCATAAATTGGACATGATGCAGATGAAAAATCTGGTGACTGAATCATGAGAAATAAGAAGTACCTTGAAATCTCTAATAAACAACTTGTCATAAATATGGTAATAATTCTGAAAAGTAACAAAGATCTTCTGGAAGAAATGACTTGCCTACAAGATCTTTGTTGCAGAAATATTTTACATTTCTAAACATTCCTCACACTATGGAACAAAAAGTATAACAACTTCTATAGAAAACAATTATGAGATTTTTTTTATCACTGCAACCAGAATATATGCTTGAAATTGAAGCTGATCATCATGTATATTTCCATTTCCATTCAGCTGAAAACCTAGTCCCACTGTTATTAGATTCCTAAGATCTACATTATGGACCAAATTCTTCATTCCTCACAGCTAGTGAAAACCCTAAAATGGAAAACAAAAAAGATAATTATTTCACCAGTTCTTTCTCCAGTTTGTAAGCAGAAGCTATTCAGTAAAATTGATGTGGTAATAACACAAAAAGAATTCAAAACTCTTTTTTTTTCTTTTTCCAGCAATGTTTTGCTTTATGAAAAAACTGAAAAAAATGTGATCCAGATGTTGCTGAGAAGTGTAACTCTGTCACAGGATTATTTGAATTAAAGGAATAGCAGTCATTTTAATATTCTATTAATTTTAGAGGAGGATAAGCAAGATTCACAGCAAGATTCAGAGCAAGCAAGATCCTTCACTATGATTTAGATTTTTGGTGTTTTTAGGGGCTCTTTTTTAGTTTTTGCTTTGCATTTCTTTATTTGGCTTTTTTTACTTTCTTTCTCTACCTCTCTCTCTCTTTTTGTGTTGAGCATTTATGCAAGATGACCTTCACCAGAATTATACAAAGCTTTTACGAATGCTAAACAGGAACTTAATTTTCTTTATGCACATGAAAAGAAAATATTCACTGAATATTTAGAATATTCACTGAATAATATAAATTAAATATAGCGGAAGTAAGCTAAATTACTAACCTCTCAGCTGAAATAGCTACAACAATGTAATGTATATCTTCAATTAAGGAAGCCCAGTGTAAAATATGCTATGGTTGTGACTAAAAAAAAATCAACTTTTGAAAAAAAAGAATATTACTGATTGTGTAATAGTGAGTCAAATGTAACTGAGGAAAAAATCAATCAATTTATATATAGTAAAAAAAAAAAAAACCAGCTCTTCCTAGGACTACACATAATCAATCTGCTTACCTCTACAAGAAATTACAAATACCATTACATCTATGAAAATAAGAAAACTTCCTGGTTTGGATGGTTAACTCGCTGTCATAGGATACATATTGAGTTTCTTGGCCCAATATTATTGGACATCTATAATGATGCCTTCTTAAAGTTTTTCCAGCCCATGTCATATAAATAAGGGTCACTTTATCATTTTATACTACCAACTTAGTACTACCACTACCCCAACTTAGTCGGGTTAACTTTTAAACATTTTCTGAGGTATCCAATAAATGTGACTGCTTTTGTTGTTGAATTAGTCTCATCTTCTTAAAATCATAAGAAGCATACTTAATATTCTTCGAGACCCTTAGACACTGATTTGTTAATATGGGATATCTGAACTCTTTATTCTGGAGCTCTTGCAAATAACTAATATCTACCTTAAAAATACTTTTTAATCATTTATTAAGAACATTTATAGACTTTGAATCATCCAAAGCACATTCCTATGCTGAAAATAATTTTGGAGTTTTAGATACTACTAATATAGCTGGACCAAACTGTGAGATCAAGAGATGTTTTTACTGAATATTGCCACGAGAGCCTGCACAGTTAGCAAGATTTTTACCCATGTTTAAAATCAAACTTTTCATTTTTCCTTTGCCCTTAATATAGTCAAAATATTTTTTAAAAAAGTAGTGGTGGAAGAGATATAAAGGTGAAAGAGAAGATATGTACAAACATTAAAGAGGTCACAGTAGAAATGTTGTAAGATAATGGAGTAGCAGACACAGACCACACCTTGCACTTGATAAACTTGGTAAATTATGACACACTAAAATTTGGTGGCTGGATTCCTTCTAAACTTGTAACCTGCAAAATGCGGGGTGCATATCTTCCTTAGAAATCATTCTCCCCATCACAAATGATCACATGAAATACTGTACTATTCATCAGTTGTTCCATTACACCCGTAAAGAGCCATAACCAGAAAACAAACACTGTCTGTAATCCAGGATTGTAAATCAAAGGTAGCTCCAGCTTTCCAGAATTAAACAGTGATCTTTTTTTGTTGTTGCCCAGGCTTGATAAATCCATATCCTTTATATACTCCAAGTCTTGGTACATAATTCAACAGTTCATTCATATCTTTAAACTTTAACTGGGCTATATGTCCACTCTCTCCTGGCTGAAGTGTAATGATATTCTATTACTATTATTGCCTTTGAATCAGTCTTGACTCTGGTGCCTGCTTGGACTAGCTGCTGGAGTTTTCTTGGCCACATTTTTGGAAATGGTTTGTCACTGCCTCCTTCCTAGGGCTGAGAGAGAGTGACTGGCCCAAAGTCACCCAGCTGGTTTCATGCTTAAGGAGGGACTAAAATTCATGATCTCTCAGTTTCCAGCCTGATGTCTTAAGGTGGCTGTCAGTGGTATTCTGTTACCTATCCTTAAAGTGGGTATGACAAGTTTAAGAATTTTGACCATCCATTACCAAAATAACTGGGTAGTACAAGAACAACAATAAAAGCAAGGTAACTGGGTAGTGTAGGAAGACAAATGAAATCACCTCACTTTTCAGCAACACAAGCAAATGTTTTCTATTCTTCACTCAACACAAGAGTTAGCAAAGAAATACTGCAATGTAATGTCATTCGTTATGTGATCCCTAACTGACTAGCTCATGCAAGAATTAGAAAAAGTACAGAGGGGAAAGACATTACTGTAAACAACAATGAAAAATGACATATTAATATTCAGAGACACAATTTTAAAGGTTCCAAAATGCAAACATTTGTTTTGTTTAAACATTTGTTTAGTTTGAAACTTATTATTTTCAAACTATTACATTTCTATTTGCAGTATTTCCACAAATTTTGATTCTTTCACATAGCAGTATTGAAAAACTGTTGATGTATCATATTCCCTTTGGTTTTTAATAATTCTATATAATTGTTAATCTTTATTCAGTCATATTTCTTATGACAAGGGAGAGGAAATAAAGGATTATTCCCCTTCAAATGAATTTATGTTTCTGTCTAACCCCAATAAAGTGGCAACTGTCCAACCATTTCATCATATAATAAAGAAATCTTGAGTATTTTTTGTAAGTATATTCTGCAACTTATAAAATTACCATTCCTATTCTGTTTGTAGTATCTGTCACAATTCAAACTGAATACCTGTTTCAATTATTTATTCAAATATATAGGAGTACAGCATGTTTTAATTTATTACATCCATTCTATTCTGACAAATCAATAGACTCCAGATAACTTACAACAGTGCAAAATCAAGCAACAATAAAAATGAAGGATTAGAAACTAAATTAAAATTATAACAACAATGCCCTTCATTAAAATAAGTAAAAGTAGAAGAAAGCCAGCAGAAACATTGAACTCCGAAAGGAGCATGAAATCATATGCCCTTTCTTGCTTCCTAAATGTTAGTTAGCAAGGGGGCCATCTAAACCTCAAGGGACAAGCCATTCCAACAGACCAGGGTAGCTATAAAGAAGGCCTTCTTCCTTGCTCCCATCTTTCTAAGTTTCAGAGGGACAGCTCTGAGGAGCATTCCTTCCTGACTGGATTGCAGATTCTACTTGGAGCAAAGGGAGGAAATACTCAACATTTGATGTTTTTTCAATTTGCCTTGAAAAAAAGAAAACATTTCATTACTTTAAAACAGTCCAGTATGCCTCTTTCCCTTGAATCAGCAGAAACAAAGGCCTAGAGCAATGATTCTCAACCTTGGCAACTTTAAGATATGTGGACTTCAACTCCCAGAATTCTGGGAGTTGAAGTCCACATATCTTAAAGTTGCTAAGGTTGAGAAACACTGGCCTAGAAGATTAAAAAGAGTCCATCTATACACTACTGTTGGCATAATAAAACAAGAATACTACATGGGGTCAGCCTTCAGCTGTCAGAAAATAAAACACAGAGTTTGGAGCAGCAGTGTTCCAGCCTTTGTCCAGGTAAAGTTGAGTTACACTGATCCTGTAAGATATTGAAGACTTCTGGACATACCTCATGAGTGCCTCCTTCCAACTCCACTCTTCCTAATTAGATTCAGCTCCTTGTTGTCCAGATCAGTTGCATCCACTTCATTATGGTGAATGGTAAAAAGCAGGAAAGCCCATAACATGCAGTCAAGATATCTAGGCATTTAATAAGTCTCTTACTGAATTAAACATTTTTACTCATCAATATCTTCCTGTAGAGAAATTTGTGAACTGTCCAATTAATGTAGAAGTGTGTGTGTATTTGTACATGTTGCTTATTTGTAGTATCATGAGACAAGTGACATTTTCAGGTGATTTAATGGAGAAAGTTCAGAGTATTGTCTTAAAAGCATTATCTAAATGAGGAGAGTACATAGATTGTGCAATAAATTGTTTGTTGTCACCCAGCCAGTGCTCCAGCACTGGAAATCCATCCAGGAAAGGTAGCTGTGATAAAACACTGAAGTGAAGAACAGATTTGCTGATAGGATAAATGTATCCATGCTTTCAGATTTATTTATTGCAATGCTTATAATGGAGACTGGGTTTCAGGTTATGTTTAACAGTGCTTGAAATGGGTACAATTAAGACAGAAAGTAAAGTGCAACTCTCAAGATATTAATATATGAAAAGGGTATATATGAGTAAGGTTTCACTTTTTCCACAATGGAAAAATATATTTGCAAAAGCAATCTTATATGACTAGGAAGAAAACCGAATAGCATAAAAGGAGATTTCCTCTCTGGATTTATACATTTTCTTGCTAGTTTTACCATATGTTTTACTTCTGTTCACTGGTGTGAACCCTGAAAGGAGATGAAGCAGAAACAGGAGGGAGAACTGAGATCAGGGTATCAGGGTGAAGATGCCCACATCACTTACACACAAATGTACGCATGCACACACACACACACATAAAAATGAACACATAAAGTAATGCTGTGATATTTTTTTTCTGGTCTCTTTTCACCATCATACTCACTTTAAAGGAAAATAATTGCCTGAATTTAAAACAGAAGTAAATCTTATTTAAATCCTCACTAGTGGTGTATGGATATCTTGAATTTATTTCTAAGGCACCAGACTGTCCTGTCTTTCAATGCACAGTTTTCCAGGGCTCTGCTGTCTCTTTGGTTTTCCATGTTTCAATTACACCCACAGAGAAGAGAGCCTTTAAAACATTTCACCAGCTTCTGGACAGGTTATGTTGACTTTCAAAGTTCCACACAACTTTGACCAGGCTGTTTGCAAGACTGCATTCTTCCTTACAGACCTGCTTAAAAGCCTAAAGACATAACAGAGAAATCCTTTTTATCCACTGCCACCCCCAACACATACATACACCCACACAGGCTACTGGAGATGCATTTGATGGGAAACACAACCTTTATGGATGACTAACACACTTTAGGCTAGATTCTTCTGCTTTCCTTCTGGGGGCAGGCAAGAGCTTACTCTTCAGATAAGCTTTTGACAGTTAAGCTGGTGTTAATGTTTTAACTTTAATGCATAGAAACTAGTGGGATAGCATACTACGTGCAGTTCTGGTTGCCATGTTGAAAAAGAATATAACAAAGCTATGGAAAAAAGTGCAGAAGAAATCAATCAAAATGGTCAGAGAGTTCAAATATTTTCATTAAGCACAAAGGCTGTCATATTTGGGACTCTTTTAAGTTGACAAAAAGGAAATGGAGTGGGGACATGACTGAGGTATATGAAATAAGGCATGGCATGTAAAAAGCACTTCTACACACAGGAGATCACTAACCTGTGGAATTCATTACCATAAGATGTGGTGGCAGGTCTATCAAGACTATTAATCTTGGAACTTAATGCTACCTCTGATTTGGGAGTAGCCAAATACCAGTTGCAAAGAACAACTAAAGGAGAGGAACACATTTCCATTTTCTGCTTGTGAATACCCAGAGACTGTTGGTTGGCCACTGTGGAAAACAAAATGCTGAAACAAGATATGCCTTGGCTTGTTCCAGGAGGGCTATTCCTATTCTTTAGCTATGTAGCTAAACAAATGCATTGATAATAATAGTTGACAATGATCACAAAATAGTAAATAATAAAGGTCAGGTTTGTAGAGAGCCAGTTTTGCATAGTGGGTAAGGTGCTGGCCTAGAAGCCAGGAGACTGTGAGTTCTAGGCCTCCCTTGGACATGAAAGCCAGCTGGGTGACTTTGGGCCAGTCAATCTCTCTCAGCCCAATCCACCTCACAGGGTTGTTGTTGTGAGCAAAAATAGGAGGCAGGAGAATTAGGTATGTTCGCCACCTTGAGTTATATATAAAAAAGATGGGAATCATCATTATCATCATCATCCTTGGGAAGGACTTGATAGGTGGATAAAATGCCAAATCCTTTCTAAACATCTGGCTGACTGTGTGACCAACCATAATAACAACAACAACAACGACTCTCTGCAGGCAAATAAATTTTATCAATCATCCATAGAAATGTATAGGAGATGTACATGTCTATGTATGTATAAGAAATGTACATGTTTATGGAACTGATTAGACTGAAGGTGAACAAAAATTGGTTAAGACTCATGGTGGGATGTAGGGTGGTAAGTTACCCTCTCCCGTTTAACTTCCTACGTGAAGTTACGCCTTCCATGTGTTCATTAACCATCAGCAGACAAGACCTGAATACTGCTATTCTTTCTGAATATTAAAGAATACTTTACAGTTTTAAAATGCTTCTAGCACATTGAATATACAGGCTACAGGGATTTGTAGAGGCTGCTCAAAAAGAACTCAGAGACTGAAAGACATGTTCAGTTGAAAAGAGCAGCAGATCTAAAGAAAATCTCATTAAAACAAAATTCTCGTCCAGCTGTGCACGTTAGATCTTTACTACCTGCTATATTTTTGTAGCTGTTTTTGTTTTTTTGTTTTTCTTTCAAAACATCTAATCCTTTTAGTGGGTGACTACCTACCTACCCATGCACCAAATGAATATGAACTAAGCAAATAATTATAAGTCTTTCAACTGGCTTCATGGGGGAACATTGTATTATGGGGGGGGGGGGGAGAAACACTGAAAAATGATGTGTTCAATTATTTCCAACAAAAAAGAATCTCCAAAGTTATGACAACTCCATTAGGTTTGAAACAATCAAAATGTGTTTTGTGTAGGTCCCCTTTTAACTTTATGTACAGTACTCAAATGTAAGTGCATCGTGGCCCAATGTTGATTGGGAGTACAAGATGTCTAATCCTCTTCCAGCCCTTTTGTTTACAAAATTCACACACCCCAAGAGGCAGTTTCTTTTCAGTCCATTGATATATGGAGTTTTTGTACCTTATGACCAAACAAAAAGATAGGATCTGTTTTTTCAATTTTAGGATATCTTTTGAACTAAGTACTTGGGGAAAGGGAAAGCTATTAATTTTCTCTGTTGGTAGCAGTTACCCTAACATAAATTAAAAAACGAAGTGGATCTGAATTATATAAATTTTACATATTGTATTGTTTAGATATAAACATTTCCTTGATTTCAGGACTAATGCCAAACATACATGTTAATCTATTGTCGAAGGCTTTCACGGCCGGCATACGATGGCTGGTGTGGGTCTTCCGGGCTGTGTGGCCGTGTTCTGGAAGTTTTGTTTCCTAACGTTTCGCCAGCACCTGTGACCGGCATCTTCAGAGTGCAGGAGCACAGACAGGAGCAGTGAGAGAACTGCTCCTGTCTGTGCTCCTGCACTCTGAAGATGCCGGTCACAGGTGCTGGCGAAACGTTAGGAAACAAAACTTCAAGACCACGGCCACACAGCCCGGAAGACCCACACCAGCCATACATGTTAATCCTTTCCACTAAAATCAGAGGTTTTTAGATGTACAGTATGTAGCTTTGGCTGAAACATACTAACGTTTTACAAACTTATCTGTATAAAACACTGAGCACAATCCAAGTGTTCTTCTTCTCGTTGATGGCACTGAAACTATTGGGATAAATGGACAATAATAAAATAAGACTTTAGGTATTTAAATGAAGACTAACTAAGCTTTTTTTTTAGAGAATAGGAAAATTAGTGGGAAGTTTTTTTTCCTAAGGAGAAACACTCAAAAAATATTGTGGTGGTACAAACTCAGGGATACCTGATGCTTAGTTTCTGCTTTATACAGCTGTAAAATGATGAGAAAAAGTGAGAACTATTGGTACTTTAAATCAGGGTTCCTCAGCCTTGGTCACTTGAAGATGGGTGGACTTCAACTCCCAGAATTCCCCAGCCAGCATGCTGGCTAGGGAATTCTGAGAGTTGAAGTCCACCCATCTTCAAGTGGTCAAGGTTGAGGAACAGCGTTTTAAATAACCCTTTTCTTTAAGTGTCACGATCCTAGCAATTCTGAACTTCCAGCATTGATTAGGAGAACAAAGAAAGAAGGAACAAGCAAAAAAAGTGTTAAAAAAGGGAGATTACCTTAGGAATCTTGGCTAAAAGATTTAATGCCAACATACACATATCTCACAGGAAGACTGTTCTCATTCACAAGTGGAATTTGGATGGGAAATTTCTCACCAGTATTTTAAAGGTGTGATTATGGTGTCAGCAACCACTGGATGCAAATTAAAACACTGGCATATGAGGCACTTATTGTCTTAACAGGCCCTAGCCAGCTGCCACTTTTTTACTTTGTTTTTTATTTTGTTATGTTGCTTGTACCCAAATCTTTTTGCAAGTGAGCATGATTTAGTAGAAGACAATCGTGATTGTATTTTAAGAGCTCTCATCTGAGTCATTTGTGGCAGATTAAAACAAGCTTTTCTGTTTCCCTCAAAAGCACCAGCTGCATTTATAGCATAGCTAATGCCAATATACATTTAGACTTCAAGGAGAATCATTTCATGAGAACATGTTTAACTGTGTCTAATGCATTACATCAGATAGTCAAACAACTTGCAGGATTAGGGGAAAATATTGTGGGAATAAAGCATCGTGGTTTTTATTTGTGCCAGGTTTTTGAAATGCACCTTTGATTAGGTAATATTCACCTGACCATGTTACATCAGGAAATATAACAATGTGTAGTCCTAAATGTTTTGGGTACCTACAATTACAAGAATCTGAATGTTGGGTGTTTTTAGTTTTGTTACTATGCTGTAATGAAATCAAGCTTGTCCACTTACAGAAAGGATAGGCATCCTGAGGCTGAAGGGACCTACACTTCCCCAACCCCTCATTTTATAGCATGGAAACACGTCCTACAGTTCCAATAGAAGAGAATAGCACTGATGACGTTACCTAGTCAGGTAACGAAATGTCTGCAAGCAAACAACCAACCTCAGAGAGCACCAAGGAGAGCACCACACTTCCTACAGTGATTGTTAAAAATGACTAACACAGTATCCCTTAATTTTTAAGCAGGAGACTCATGAAAACTGAAGTGCAATCCGAAGTGATAAGTGTTACAGCTTTTTTTAAAAAAAGAAACAAAACAAAACCCCTACCCCCCTGCCAAAATATTCAGAGCAAATAAAATCTGGGCCCTGCCCACATGTGTAATGTAGCCCCACTTGTTTTATGTTATCCCCTCATAAGCTACAGCTTGCTGCAAACTAGACAATTTATAGTAATGTCCCAGTGATTTCATAATTTTGTCTTTCTTCTGTCGGCATTCTGAATCTATAGAGAAGGATCCTTTCAAAGATGAAAACATACAAATAAGAACAGAAAATATTATATAGAGTCATTGGAGTTCGGCAGCCAATAAATACAGACAGACAGACAGACAGAAAGAGGGAGGGAGGGAAAGTCTGTCTGTCTGTCTGCCTGTGGGATCTAGATGAGCTCAATCATTGTGATAAAGACCTTAATTGTACGACAAGTATTGCTGAGAGATTTAGTTCAATATTTCAGAGGTGTAAGGGCTCTGGATACATACTTGGAGCTCTTTGGCTTAAGAAATGGATGTGTGTGAAAGCCTACAGGATTCTGAATGGAATGCATTGAAATTCAATTCTGGAATAACCCTGGCTCAGAGATCGGAAGCGTATGATAATGCAGGCATACATGTAATAATGTATTGCAACCGAAGAAACAATGGGAAACATAACATATGGCTCTCCTCTCAACAACTAAGTCAAGGAACTTTGTTGGTTTGACATTTTGTTTCCCCAATTCCTTGTGAGAGAAACAAGCTGCTGTCCATATTCTCAAAACAATAACCATACTGACAAGGAAAGAAGTACCTGATTAGTAGACTTGTGTTTGCACGATTTGCCCAGTCAGGGTTTCCTCCAGCATAACCTTGAACATTTAAAGATGTTCAAGGTAATGATGTTGTATGAAGTAGGGAGTATTTACAGCACAAAACAACTATGCAAATCAACATGATCATCAGACACTGGTCACAAAGGCCTGAACCATTATAACTACCTTATGAAATAAAGTATTTTTCTCTCAAAGATAGAAACACTAGCTTTTCCAAATACCTCAGCTAGTTGCTGAAATAATGACATGCTATGGAAGAAGAAAAAGTTATTGTAGAATTTCTCCAGTAAAAAACAACCAAGATTTCATGATAACAGAGCATAACCAAGATTCATAATTTAAAAGTATATAACTACTTTTGTTGATTTGGGTTAATGATTACAATCCTCCTCTCAATAAAACAACTGTGACATAGAGAACAATATTGCCAGACAGCAGAGTTCTCAAACACTTGAGAGTCAACCAACATCCTTGTCTCATGCTGTTCCCATCATTGCCAGGATAACTTACTACAATCACCTACTAACAAGCTCAGTAGGATATTTATTACAGAAAGTATGGTTAGGATGTGTTGAAAAACAGTGTGGTATAAATTAAATAGGTACTCATATTTCTTAAATCTTGCTGTTATGTTCTTCTGAAGGGAAAGATTTTGGGACCCTAGTCCCTTTACTTTTGGAGAATTGGCAGAAGGCAGATTTATTTATTCAAACAAATATTTAAATCCAGTCTAAAATTTCCTAACTCTGAAGCTGATTGCTTTTGAATTTTAGCCAGACTATGTATATTAATGTTTTATCAATGCTAATAGAGAATTCAGAAGAAGAATGTGTCTATTGCAAATGAGTTTTCTGGCAAATACAGACTTCATATTCAGATTACAAACAGACTGGAACCACACAAAGTTTCTTGTAAAAAATTGATCATATTTCCTCTTATGCTTCAGTACAAGAGTAGATTTGGTTTCTGTTCCTGGCTTTTTTCTGTAAGCAAGCAAGACTGGAAACGGGCAGCAACTAGAAAATCTAAATTCCTAGCCTCTTGATCAATTACAGCAATCCATCTTGCTTACTAACCAGTCAAACATTGATATTGTAATTGGACAAGCTTTAAAAATCATAAACCTTGAGAAAGCTAGTGGGAAAATTCAAAACAAATGGAAGCATTCAGAAGTATTACATAGGAAACTGAAAAAAGGAGACTTGTACAATGGTGGCATGTTTCATAAAATTTAAATGTGTCAATTAGAAATGTTTCACTAATTAAAAATAAAAATATATATTTAAGATGGCTGTATAATGAACATACCCTAACAATTTCAAATAACTTATTTTTGCAGTTATGTTTCCTTTATAAGTCATACAATATCAGACTATTCATAACTAACAAAAAACTTGAATCATTCAGCTTTTAAAGCAAGGCATATTAGATATATTTGTTTCTTAATTATTCCAAAAAGTTCCAACATAGTTCATACAGCTTTTGTTTTTTTTTCTTTTTTAAATCCAGCAATATTGCCAAATTTAGGGATGATCAAGAAGACATGTATGCATTTAATTTGGAATAGCTTTGGGAAGGAATATCTTACAATAATTTTTTAAAAACTTTTAGAGCTTGCATTTTTTTTAAAAAAAGAAGGAAATGAGAGATGCGAAATGTCAGTTTCCTTCCTTGTTTAAAACTTTACACAATCAGTCCCTAAACTTTGCTTTTTAAAATTCATTAATTAAAGAAGCTAATCAGAAATCCTCTGGGAACAATGTGAGGGGGGAACCACTAAGAATATCACAAATCCAAGTTAAGTTCTTTCTTTCTTTGTGTACCATTATTTATATTCTGCCTAGCCAAGCAACTCTAGGCAGCTTAGGTTGTGCAAAACTGAGCATAAGGGAGCCATTTCGAGGTCCTAAATCAGTCTCTCCCCCATAGCATCCTCTTCCAGCTAGACCATGTAGGTGAATAGACTCTACTCTCAGCACAATATTTGTCACACTAACCTTTTAAAGACATTCTTATTCCTTGGCTTCAGAATATGTGACAGACCTGACTCCTCCATGAAAAAAGTACTTTTAAGAAAGATAAATCTGGATTATGCTTTCAGCAGAGGTTACATCTTTACTGAAATTGGGGATCAATGGAGTACAGAATCATCATCTACCCACAAGTCCCCAAAGAACTGGAAGTGATTAAATGTTCCTTTTTCCTGTTTAGGAACTGTGAAAAATATGATAGCAGGAAAAGAGGTAAATTAATTATGAACAATCATTATCTACTCTAACCCCATCAAAGAGTAAACCACCAGTAAATTACTGAGTAGTTCTCATCCTGAAACCTGGGATTGGATTTTTGCTTCCATCCTCTACAAGTGATTCGTTTCAAAACAAACAAATCATGGATTTTAGTCATCTGTTTATTTTTGCCTTCTAAAATGTCTAAGTAAAAGGTCCTCAGAACTGCTCTTCTGCAAGCATGTATGTCCACAATATTTGATACTGTGCATTTTTATATAGTTAAAAAGGGTAACACTTTCTTCTTGGCCACTTCACAAAAGGAAAACCAAATGCTAGTGTGCTATACTTGCAGAAGCATGCAAAACCACTATTGATGTGATCTTTGTGCTAGGGTACTTTTCAAATCTCCTCCTCTTGAATACACAAAAGCCTAAATGCCTAGAGCTGTTTCCCTTTAGATTTTTTTCAGTACATAATGCAGTATATAAAGCAGAGGAAATTGTAGCAGGCATAGGAGAGCTGGAGACTATATAGCAAAAGGAAACCCCTATTATTGTACTTTCCCAATATAGTCAAGTCATCAAGTTCTTTGTGGTAAGTTGTGTATATTATTTGCATTTCAATAGAAAGCACACTCTCTCCTCTAATCCATTCTTTTCTTCTATAATCACCAAGTACCTCTGAATAAGAAAGTATTACTATGCAAATTAGTGCATTCAGACAGATTGGCACAGGGATTCCAAGGAAGTATTTTATACAGTATAGGAACACTGATTTTTCTGTTGAACAGCACAATCCTGTCACTGAAGGCCCTCCAAGATCTCATGGATACCAACATTTACACTAAAGGGGTCGGTCGA
The DNA here is from genome assembly GCF_059951505.1 of Python bivittatus. NCBI lineage: Eukaryota > Metazoa > Chordata > Lepidosauria > Squamata > Pythonidae > Python > Python bivittatus. The sequence goes on from NW_028277086.1 coordinate 31,947,596, forward strand.
TCTATCTAGCTACCTAGCTATCAATCAGGATTCTGGATGTTTTTGTAATACCTACCTATTCTAGAAACAAAAGTATGGATCTGAATAATTGACATTTCAAAAGCGTGTATTCAGTTTTCAGTGGAATTTCCCCAACCTGTATTTTGCCCTTTAGTTTGATTTAATTCTGAAAATTTCCGTGCCTGCTCACTTTATGAATGCAGAACCATTTTCCAAAACAAAAACAAGAAGCAAACAAGCAGCAAATACAACTTGATGGGTGATGTAATTCTGAAAGGGGATTCTTTTTAAAAAATGTTACTGGCCTCAGTGTTTTTACAATTAAATACTGTTCTGAAACCATCTTCGTAACTTTCTTAGCCCTACAGTCAATGTACACAACTGGAAGGATACTTTCTCAGATCTGGAGATAGGGAGGAGAAGTTCATGAATTTCTTATGGACAGCAGAATTTGCTATAGTCAGAAACAGTAACACATTCAAAAGGCATTTCCATATCACTTTTTTTTGCATCAATATATTATCAGGATTGACACATCCTGTATCTTGTTCTTCCCCAATTTTTAGTTTTTGCGTTCCATACTTTTTAATGTTATAGATTTTTTTTCTTAACTTTCTGATAGCAGATATGTTATCTTATTCTATTTCCTTAGTATAACATATAGCTAACTTCTTAACTCTTATTAATATTATTTATTTAAAATTATAGTGTTTACAAGCTTGAGATTTAGCAGTAATTCTATATTGATGTGCTTTATATTAGTACTTCCTAATTCTGTATTTGTTGTTCATCTTCCAGGTACTGGCCAGTCTCAAGTTATAGCTGTAAATCTCATGACTAATTTTGTTGTTCTCGTGCTTTCTAATGTTTGTCAAAGAACAAAATAAATTATTAACTGGTTAAACATAATGGAACATTACCAGCAAGTACTTGAACCTAGGGCTAAGCCCTTTATATGCATCAGCCTTCAAGCAATGCCTTCCAGAAATACTGTACTTCAGCTCTCACAGTCCCTCAGTTTCCATGGCAAGAACCTAAATATCCCGAGTCTAGGAGCTCTTCTTTGTCTATGGAAATGACTTCGCCAAAGAGACATTGCTGCATGGCTAAGATAACAGTTTGTCAGCCCAGGGTTATTCCAATATATTTAACAGAACACAAATGATTGTTCAACTGATTTCTGTTAACTCTCTTAGGTCATATATACAGATATAAATGGGAAGATGGAAATGAAAACACAAAAACTGAAACCAGGAAAATAATCTAGCCAATACTTGATGATTTAAAGAATTATTTTTATGCTGCACAGCCTTTGGTAAGACTAAGAGTAGCACTGGAAGGGCGGATTTGTCTAAGGCATCAACAATTAAAATAAACCATCAAAAGATTAGATGAGTCCGTGTATTTAAAGTATGTCTTTCTGGTTCCGATATAGTGGAATAAGCACTTTCCAAATAGGAAAGAGTTCAACTTTCCTAAATTGAACATATTGGAGAGTATCACACAGGAAAGGATGAGTTGGGGCTAATCTAATTCAGAAATCATTTGCAGATTACTATCTTTTCATTTTAACACTAAGCCATCATATTACATTAATTTTCTTCAGTAGAAGTTACATACCACTAAAGCTGATTGATCAGCAAACCTAATGATGAGGTTATAATACTCCGGAACAAAGCTATGAAGAAAAACATGGACCAGGTTTTTCTGTAATAGAACAAGCTGAAATCCAAAACCATTCCCAGGAAGAAAGGGAGACTAGAGGGAACAGGAACAAATATACCTTTTAAAATACAAATGTAAACATTTAAAAATTTTCATACATTTTGAATAATTTTTCAGATCTTGATTTCCACGTATGTTAGACCATGGAAAATTCTGGCTTGCATAGTTTTACATCAGTCAAAGATAAATTAAAATGAGCGAAGCAATGCAAAGAATGCCAGCTCTTTTCCAAAAGTGCATCCTAGATTTGACTGCTGACATCCGGAACTGTATTATTGTTACTTGGCTGTCCTTGGGATAAATCTAGCATGTCCTACCCCCTGCTATTTTAAGCACTACCCCCTGCTATTTTAAGCACTATCAAACCTTTGTGGTTGCGTCAATTGGCACTCAATGTAAGCTAAGTGAAATCTGAAATCTGGGGGACACAATCGCTTCTGGAAGTAGGGAAGATATTTGCTGTTGTCAGGCTATTACAATAGTTGGTTTTTACCACCCAGGAAAGAACATCACATTCAGATGATCTACCCTAGTTTTGTGCAAGTGAAGCCATAGGACAGATGAATTCCTTCCTTCCTTCCTTCCTTCCTTCCTTCCTTCCTTCCTTCCTTCCTTCCTTCCTTCCTTCCTTCCTTCCTTCCTTCCTTCCTTTTCTCTCTCTCTCTCTCTCCTCCCCCCCTTCCTCCCTCCCTCCCTCCCTCCCATTTCTAACCCACCTTTCAAACAGGACCTCAAGGAGGCACTACTCTTATCTTCTCCACAACAAACACCTGTGAGGTAGGTTTGGCTGAGAGAGAATGACTGGCCCAAAGCCACCCAGTGAGCTTCTTGGGGGAGGGTACACTTGTGTAGTGAAGTGCTATTTTTGACAGTTGCTATTGAGTAAATATAAATTTTCTGTTGGAATCAAGACAGCCGGAAAGGGAATTCCAACGAATACTGAAACTCAGATCAACCATACATTCACAATATATCAAGTTATTGAAAATAATGTCTCAAATCTGTGTTCTATCATATAAGAGCTTTCTTGAACTTGGCACCCTCTGGACCAGTGTTTCTCAACCTCAGCAACTTTAAGATGGGCGGACTTCAACTCCCAGAATTCCCCAGCCAGCATGCTGGCTAGGGAATTCTGGGAGTTGAAGTCCGCCCATCTTAAAGTTGTCGAGGTTGAGAAACACTGCTCTAGATGCATATGGTTACAAAATCTATCATACTCTGCTTAGCGTTACCATTTTATGGCAAATAAAATTGACCAGCTTTTAGTAAACAGGTAGAAAATAGCAACATGTTTTCTATGACTTATGTGATTCTAGATCTTAAGCAGATCAACCTTATGTGTTAGGATTTGGTTCCCCATTGTTTGCTGTTTAGAAACACAAACTTAAATAGCAAATACCAGACCAAAGGTGGGGCTTCATCATTTTGTCTTCTGGTCTTTGAATGCGACATTTACCTCTAGAAATGAGTAGTCATGTCATAAATGTAAGCACTTATTTAGAGATGCAGGCTTCTTTGGAGCCAGTAAGCACTCCAACTGGGAAAAGAAGATATTATTCTGTCCTATATCCACATGACAATTTTAAGGGGTGATAGTGATGAAAATAAAATACATAAAGGTGGAGGCTGTGGTCAGGAGGGCCTGTACAATTACATCTTATGGGCCAACTGCAGCCTTGGATCAAGAGGCTTTACTCTGTCATTTATACCCTTGTCATTTTACAGCCGGATTACTGCAAGGGGCTCTGCATGGGATTGCCCTTGAAAACCATCAGGAAGCTTCAGCTGATGCAACATACAGTGGCCTGGGTATTTATAGGCGCGCTGAGGTTTGCCATGTAATGTCACTGCTATGGGAGCTACACCAGCTGACTGTTAGTTTCCAGGTACATTACAAGGTGCTGGTTGTCACCGTCAAAACATCACACCACTTAAGGTCTGAATATCTCCATATTCACCCTGTCTTAGTAAAATCTGCCTGTCCAATAAGATCTGGGAGAGAGGACCCCATAAATGAGGGAATGCCATCTTCAGGGGCCCTATAGCTTTTCAGCAAAGGGTTCCCTCCTTTGGAACAACCTACTCTCTACAGTAGATGTCCAGGTCATTGTCTCTATGCTACATTTTCAGAGAGTTGTAAAAACATTTTCAGAAAGGCATTTGAGTATAAGTAAAATCATGCTATCACCAAATGATGGCACATTGAACTGATTGTTTATAATTGCATTACTAAATTTTTATTCCTAATTTTCTTATATCAATAGCGTAAGTTGCTAAGAGCAGCACACAAGTCATAGGAATAAACAAGCAAACAAACAAACAAATTAAGGTACATTCTATGCTGCCTATTTTACACTTGGAGATATCAGTTCCCACACTGAAGAAACTAATCAGACCACTGTTGTAAGTTACATTTTTTCCCACAGGGATTTATCCAAACTTACCATTCTATATTTTGAAAGGCACACTTAAAAACAACTGTGTATGCCATCTAAGTGAACAGTTATTTCCTATTATAATCAGGCAAAATTGATGTATGTAGAATATTAAATCCTACAGGGAATATAATTTATTCACTAATTGAGCAATTTATGTTTGGAGGCATATATTTGGCTTTATCAGCTCAATGGATACAGGTAATTACAGCATTACTCCTGTATGGCTTCAATTCTACCCCTGTATGACTTCCTTTCAATCCAGCTGAGTTTGTGAGAAAGATGCTCTGTTTAAGAACTGGAACAGACCTTTCTGATAAGACATTCTTTTTTTCCCACAACTGTGCAATTCTGATGTAGTCAGACTTTAATACACCATAGCAGTGAGGCTTGCAGAGCTGTAAGGTTTGTACCTCGTGTCAAAATATTCCTGTGGAATAGGAGGTAGCTCTCACAAATGCCATGCATTTGCTGGGGTAAACAGCATGCGCGTGCAAACTTCTCCAACCATGCTGTCTTTGGGGATTTGTCTGCCTAAGTGTGTTATTACATCATGCAGATAAGCCAGAGATCACCATGCAAAAGGCAGCACCCAGGAACCTCTTGTGGATTTGCTATGTTCCTAGGAAGTTCCTAGAACATTACTTCTAAAAACCCTATTAATTGCATTGCAATCTTACCTCACTGTTCCAAAGAAAGAAAAGCTAACTACTTAAAATAATGTGTAAGACAACAACATCATTCTGTGACAGGCAGCATCAAATATGCTTGTCTACTTAAATGACACATGCCAACTCAAAGATCCATTTATAAAATGCCAAGCTACTTGACAAATCTTAGATTTAGAATCATTAGCAGCAAAAATATTAGTTACAAAAAGTAATGAACACAGTTTAGAATGTTTTGCTATGGACCTACTAGATCTCTCAGTTTTCAGTGAGGAACTTTTGCTACCGTTTAGTTCATGATATAAAACAAATGTCCTGGAGTTGGGGTTGGGAGATCTAGGTAATCAAATTTACCACATAATTTAAAATGGAAGTCATGATCCAAAGCTCAGTCAAGTGTGAGTATGGAAGAACAAGTTATGTTGCACTGTTCTACTGAAGGCATTATTTCTGTGTTGCTTTAGTCATAAAATAATGCAAAACCAATGGAACCCTATTCATAGCTTATGACAGAAAACACCCCTTTCCTCTGGCAGCGTTCATGAACGGCGTAATCATTGCTTTGGCTGTTGGAAGTCACAGACAGATTGTCTTTTATGGCTCAGTGTCCCAGGTGTTACAGTAACTGAGTTTATAAGGAACTGTCTACAATTAAGGCTACTTTTAGTAAGTATTATGTCTCCCTCCACCCCAAAATATTCAGCAATACAGTACTGTTACCGTATTATAGGAACCAATAATCCCAGCTATGACTCAAAAAGAACCCTTATACATAATTCACCAAGGCATTAAAATGTTGCTAGGGTAAGATAGCTCAGATACTGGGTTTATTTTTTCATAGTTGTGCCAGCTAAAAATAATGCTGAATCATTAGTTACACAATACCTTGCTTAGAAACCACAGACAGTAAATAATATTTTAATATTTGACTTACTAGACCATAGGTACAAGCTTTTAAAAGAAAATCAATTATCAATTGACAGTCTATTGCATTTCTTAATATACAATCTGTGGACCTCACACAAAACTTGTGTGTATTTTCCAATATTAAAGAATACTTTTATTATTGCACTTTAATTATTAAGAATAAATTAATAATTGATTGAGGGAAACTGCTAAGAGATGCTTCTATAGAATGTAAGATGGATATGAATTTGATTGTGGGGACATTCAATAAGTAGAATACCACAGTATACATATAGGGATATAAGGAATGCAGTTGGCAAAGCATGAACCAGTGGTTCCAAGACTAGAGGCTAGAGATGGATCAGTTGCTTTTCAAGGCCATCAAGAGTACATCTGTCGATTTAGAAAGGCAAGAGGAAAAAGGCAGAAGTTAAAACTCTGGGAACAGACCTATACAAGAAGTTTGATTTTTGTGTACTTGCAGTGGACAAATCCTCTGTGTGTATATGGCTTCATTTGCAGTAAAGGAGCTAATTGAGCTGAATCAAGTCTGAGGGCATTCTGCCAGGTAAGCTAATCCTGACCAGGTTAAATGTCTGGAGACTTGAAATTTACAGCTGAACCTAATATGAAGCCTGATAGACCATGAGTTTGTGAATGTCTTTACTAGGACTCCAGTGAAGGTGTTTATTCTCAAGAAAAAACCCAAAAGAAATGATTTCCCCAGGACACATCTTCCATCTTCTCCATTCTGAAATCTATTTTTCCTGTTCTCTGTTCTCCCAATAATAAGCTTTCCTTATTTACAAATCTCGTTCTTTCTGCATGTAAGCAATTGGGAGGGAAATACTAATATGCATGCACAAACACAAAAGAAAATGTTCAGTATACAGTATATCTAAGTCTCTGATTACTACCAGGCAGTTCTACTATTCAATTCCAAATACATCATCCTTCAGTTCCTGTTCTGAGATCTGTCTTAGCATGGATCACCTGGATACCTGACAAATCTATTAGCAAGGCTTTGCTTGATCTTGGATTATGCTAGAATTTATATTTAGAAGTCATAATAAAGGAGAAAGTTCGTCTGAGAGTGCCTACTTTATTCATCCCCTATTGAAAAAACAACAACAAACCTCTACCAGATAATGTAAGAAGTAAGAGCGCATGCTCTCATTAGCGATCAACTTGCTTCAACACAAGTGATTTTTTGAGGGGTGGGGGATAGCCACAAAATTTTTGTACAATGCCAAAAGAACCACTTTTCATATGTATCTTCTTTATGAAATAATAAGCAAGTTGGGAGGAAAGAAAGACTATAACATTGTTAATAGCGCTCCATTTGCTTTATTATCAGGCTAGCTTTATTGCCAGCAGGCTTTCAAATAAAACCTTGTAGTTGTTTGTCTCACTTGGTTTGTCATAGGAACATTGACCTAATTAAGCTCATCACCCAGGTACAAAACAATGGCTATTCTCTAAAATATCCCAATCTACTTACAGAATTTAAAGTTTGTAGCAGTTACCAATTGAGAAAACTGAAATAAACTGAATCGCTGGTACCTTTGTGTCCTGTGGCTGTGCTTTCTAGCACTAAAATAATATAGTTTCAGTTGCATAAATAGAGAGACAGACCCTCATCCAGCATTTGGGCAGCAGGTTAGATATGACAGTCAACCATTTGCTAATCTGATATTATCTGCATAGAAGCTAACTGGATAGTTTACAGAAGACAATCTTTATGGTCTTTATCTTTCCCACATGATCAGTCTGGCCCATCTTCTACTTGTGGGTGCGTGCAACAGCATAAAGAAATCTAAACATGAAATAGTTTGTACTCAGATATAGTGGACATCAGTTCTCACATTCATGGCAGCACTTTTTCTCCAGTTCCCTTGATTATGTGGATCACCACTTCAGCCAAGTCAATTTACAGTTTGATAATATATAGACACAAAGCTTCACTGAAATAAATAAAAAGGTGCACCTACTAGGGAAACAAGAGATCCCTGATTTTAGAAATATTTTAATTAAGGATAAGATGAGCTTATATAGTTGCTAAATGTAAATTAATCTGAATTAAATATTTTAAATCCAGTATAAGTTTAATGGCAGCTAATCAGTTATGATGCTTTTCTTATGGGGTACACTGCAGGCCAGTAAGTGGAGATTTATAAAATAAATGTTCCAAATGAAAAAGAGAAATATTGAAGTAATACTTGCAATCCTTTAAAGGAACTTTAAAGAAGCAATCTAGAGACTATGTTCAGAGAACAGCTAATACCTTCTTATTCATCAGTGAAACAAGGAAAAGACAATTTCATCTTAACTGAAATTGAAGCATAATCTGGGTGCAACATGGATTTCAAAGTTAAAAATAATTTTTGTCAATAAAAAAAAATCCAGAAATATGCTGTAATACAGTATGTGTATCATGTTATATACAGTGAAATCTCATTTTCATATATTCATTGGGAGCAGAGTGTGCCCATTATTGAGGAAAGTCTGTTAAACTGGAGAGTAGGGCATCCCATTTACAAATGATAGAAAACGATACAAATGACAATTTGCTTCATTTGAGAAATGGCATTATGCAAATGACATAAATCACAGTGGACATTTGAGTTTGTGAGGTTACAGTACATGTGAAGTTTGTTGTATTAAGGTCTGATAAAATGAGGTTTCCCTGTATTGTTTCAGGACCATTTGATCATCTGGGAATGGGGAAGTTGTGGCCTTCCAGATGCCACGGATCTCCTAGCAGCAGATGGCCAATGGTGAGACATGCTGGGAATTATCATCTAGCATCAGGTTCCCTTGTTCTTTTTGATTGATGGATTGATTATATGCCATCAAGTCTCTAGTATACATCAATTTCCTGTAGCAGTTCATTGGATATCGTATCAGGACGCCAATGCCAACACTAAAAGCTTAAACCTCAGCATTAGATTCCATCATGCTGGAAGCAAACTCAATTTTATAAGGTCAGTTACAAGTGGACAGGCTTTGCACCATTTTCTGTCTCCACCTATAGCTTTTTAGCCCATGTGAGCTACAACTGAGAACCAGTTTGGTGTAATGGTTAAGGTACTGGATTAGAAATCAGGAGACCATAGTTCTGGTCCTGCCTTAGGTATGAAAACTGGTTGGGTGATTTTGGGAGCCCACCTCCCTCACAGGGTTGCTATTGTGGGGAAAATAGGAAGTGGGAGCAGTATGAACACCGCCTTGAGTTGTACAAAATAAAGGCAGGATATAAATCTAATAAAAGAAAAATACTAAGGCAGTATTATAATCTGGAATATTTTATCACTCTTCCCAAACATATGATCACAATTCAACAGATAGAGTGCAAATTATTGCTTGGAATACCACAGCTGATGTTCATCCTCAGAATCAGAATTATAATAATTACTGCTGAATATATGCTCTGTGCTTCAGAAGAACTACATGAATGACACTATAGCACTTTGAAAGGGAGGAAGTTTCTGAACAATCTCTGAATATTTCGTTCATGCTCCCCAACACAAGAGGGGGGCATAGGTTGGAAAATTATTTGTTTAGAGAGGCCTATACTAACAAAGTTTATTTTATATTTTAGAAACAGAAAGCTAGGATGGTTGCTGTGATTGTAAAATTTAAAATCAGAAACTACCAGTTCTCTGTCTTTTTATTTGCTAAATGTGGGCGCATATTAGAACAATGGAAGCACAGTTTTAGAATAATAAATCATTAATCACAGTTTTAGAATAATAAATCAATAATAAATCACTTCCCTGCATACTCTGAACTGCAGATGAGTGTATCCATGCCAGATCTTAAAAAGTGCACTGTGTTTTTCACTTTAGCTACAGACTGGCTAATAGGCATTAAGGATTCTGATGCTTTATAATTGTATCTATTAGTCAGCATCTTGCTATTTCTTTCAAACCATTTGTCCAAACGGATACAGATTTAAATTGGTACATCGATCATTCCTTCTACATAGGAAACCCTGGAAATGACACTTCTCTGGAGAAGCAGTATTCCCCTCAACAGCTTGTTTGTAGCATCTTTCCAAGGATTTTTTTTCAAAGGAAGCCAAAACTGATAAAACTGACCCAAGCTTGAGATGTAGTTATACAATACTCCCTAAATTACAAACCCAAATTATCCTTTGTCGTTGCATTTTCCAAAGCTAGATTAAGAACAGTAGTATTAGGTAATGTAAAAATCACATCATTACATTTCTCAGACAAGGCTGATTTCATTCAAAGGCCCTCCTCTCCTTATACAATAAAAAGCAGACCAGCTGAACTCTGAAAACGTGACATCAGTGGCTTTTGCATCACTGAGCTATCCATGTTGCAGACAGCGTTTTGATATTGCCTTGCTCTGTAGAGATTTGATGCATCAGGTCAATGACATGGCCCATCTCCCTCAGACTAGTCTCTGGGATCTTAAGTGCAGAGCTAGTTAATAAACTGTAGGAGGGATTCTGGTTAAGCAGAAGCAGCACGTCCAGTTCTGTTTGAACAGTCAGAAGTCGGCACAATCATATACAACAAAGATAAAGCTGACACCTGTTGCTTTCAGATAATAAACTGCTAATCTGATGCACGGAATTACTGTAGCAGAAAGGCAAGTAACTCAGCTTCAGCATCACAGGCAGAAGTGGCTTACCTTTGTGGTGCTAAAAGTTACCCCCCCCCATACACATGTAAGCTTCATTCACTGCCAAACCTGAGATTCCCCCCCCCCCCCATACACACATGAACTACTTAAAGTGCCCTTGTAAGAAAAGATTCACAGCATGCTTCATTGACTCTAAGTGGCAAGAGGAGGAAGAATCAGTCAGGAACCTGTGGCCCTGTCTCTGTGTGTGTGTGCGTGCATATGCCTTCAAGTCAGTTTTTGACTCCTGGTGACTGCCTGGACAAGTCCCTGCAGTGTTCTGAAGTGGTTTGCCTCTGCCTCCTTCCTAGGGCTGAGAAAGAGTGACTCGCTCAAGGTCACCCAGGTGGCTTCATGCCTAAGGCAGGACTAGAACTCCCAGTCTCCTGGTTTCTAGCCTGATGCCTTAACCATTACACCAAACTGGCTCTTTAGGTTTAGCTTTAGCTCCTTCAGGCTTATAGTAACCGCCTACATGCTTGTCAGAGCCCTCAAATCACCAGGGAAGACTTTGGAGTGGCTCTTACAAAAATCTTCCTTGGAAATTAAGCCAGTATAACTTAAATGCGTGTGTGGAGGGGTGGGGTACAACACAATTAAAGGACAGAGAGAAACCTGCTGTCCAGAGAGTTGACTGCTGTAGATTGGTTCCTGTTATTTGTTAAGTAGCCAAAGAAGAAGTCTCCGCATTTTCCTCATGATACAACCGGTGGCTTGATCCTATATTTGTAAAGAAACAGAGCACAACATTTTGTTGCACTGCACACAACATAAAATGTCCAAATGTCCCTCTGTTATAAAAAGATTTCAACACTATTCATTTTCACACCAAACAACAACGATATATTTATGTCTTTCCCAAAGACTACATAGATGCAAAGGGTCTACTAGCTTGCCAGTTTGGGAACAGATTCTTTAACATCAGCCTAAGCATGTGGTAGAGAAAGATGTAAAAAAATATACAGAAGGCATATTTACTTTTAAAATGGTGTCTTGGGCTCAACAGCCTACGATCACCAATTCTACCTCTATGGGGTTCAATCAAAGGAAATACAAACCAAAGTCACAAAGATGTAACAAACACAACCAGTGTACTATGAACAACTGATCTAAGTGGGGAGGTGTTTTTTATCAATAAGACACAATGAGGTATAATGACACGCATATATAGACTTAAATAATACTGGTTGCATTTGAGCTAACAATAATCCAGAATGCTGAAAAAGTGGCTCATCATTGAGAACACACTTGTGCAAAAGGTCCATCAGCCCCTGGTTAACTCTTCTCACTCATGGGAAGAATAAAATTAAGCAGGAACTAATGAGAAACTAAAAGCTTCTTTTGATATTCCAAACTGGAATACTGATTGTCCTTTCCCAAGTAAACCAGACTCTGTACTGGAATGGTAAAATGATTTCCAGTTCCTGGTTCACTAGGAAAGTGAGTCTCCAGGACTGAGATTTTGATTCAATAAGAAGCTATTGCTTCCATTTCCATTTCTGGTGAGTTTTACTGTTCTTGCAAATAAGGGCAATTTGACATCCTTTATGAATGTTGCTCATTAACAATAAGACGGGATGCTTAGCAATTCTGGATTATCATTGCAGTATGCTGTCATTCAATAGTTAGCTTGTACAATGATTCATGAAAGCCAAACACTAATCAAATTACCTTGAAAGTTTTGTTGAGTTCAAAAGGAAGTACTCCTTAGTAAATATGAATTTTAAAAAGTAATACTAAACAAATGTGTGACTTACAAATACAATAACAATCAAGATCCCTTTGGTCTCATGAACATTCTGACTTATTCCTTATTACCTTGCTGATCATAATTGCTCCTACTATACTGAAGGAAACACCCCTGACATTCTATATTGAGTCATATATACCATGGAAAAGAATATGTAAAGTGGCAAACCTCAGAAACCTGATTGCCAGCACAAAGATTCCCCACATAATGTCTCAAAATAAAATATATCCTTCCCCCACCCTAAATTAACAAACACCTCTTCCAGGCGATATAACAATATTCTCTGTAATCCTTATTATAACATATTTAATGAATCATACAGATGCACTGAGACTGATATAAATATGTAATATAAACACATTCTAAAGGATCTGATCCTACCTTTGCAGCCACTGATGAATTGGGTTTTTCCAACAAGTCCCAGAGTTTTTTCCTTTTCTCTGGGCAACAAGCATTATCAAACTCTTCACCTTCTCTTTCTCTCATTGTCTCTGCCTCTCTCCTTAATTCTTCATTCATTTGCTCTTTCTTCTGGTGATATCTTGCCTGGCAACAGGACTCTAAATAGATTTCATCAATCCCCCAATAATCTAGTTCTTGGCCAAAAGAAAGGGCACACATTTCCTCCATCATGTGTAGCTTTCCTGTCCTGTAGAAATTCAGGATAGAGGTGAAAGCACCTGGGTGTCTATCAAAGAAATATTCATTCTCATTAAGATTATAGTCATCACATACTTCTAGTAAAGATTCATTAGTATTGCAGTCTCTGAGCTTCCCTAAGCGTGTCCGTGGAAGTCTATCTAAAGTCCTCCATAGAACTTCATGATTGAGTCCACCTACATTGATTTTCACTCGCCTAGAACATGATTTGCTTCTGATTATGTCCACTGGTTCTGGTGGAAGAGACTGTGTAGACCTTGATGACTTTTTGTTTATTCCTGGAGCCTTTTCGGCCATCCTGATAAGGAAGTAGCAGCAAAGCCAGAGTCCTTTAGAGAATTAAAGTTGACTGAGATGGTAAGTTAGGTCCTTGTTAGATAAGTTCTTCCACTTCTGAAGCTGAAAAGGGGAAAAGTCACATTTTACCATATGTAAAGCAAAATAGCAACTCTCAATGCTATAATAAATAGACAAAGTTTTAACCAGGAGCATTCACTTCTGATAATACTCTTACAGGATCATGTAACATTATTGTTAATGTTGGCTACATGTATTTTTTAAGGGAAAGGGAAAGCAACTTCTGCAATGCTGAAAAATAATGTGCAAACCAGTTCCTCAAAACAATGGAATGGTATTATCGGAGAATGGTTAGGTAGAAATGCAAGCATACTGCATATTTAGCAGCAATTTGCTGAAGGAGCTTTAGGAGAAAAATATCATTTGTTCATCTATATTAAATACAAATGTCCCTAGTTAAACAAGCCCTTACTGCTTGTCTCTGTCCCTAGGCCCTGGGTTAGAGTGGGTGATGGACCCTAGTGTAAAGTTCTGGTCTGGATGTGTGATGATGATTTTTTTCCCAGACTTTCTTTTTTGACGGCATAGTCTATCTTTCTACTGTGTTTTTATTCTTGTATTTTGTAAGTTGCCCAGAGTTGTAACAGATTGGGGCAGGCTATGAACCTCCTAAACAAACAAAGAAAGAAACCAACAACAATATTTTATTTACCATATTTTTTTTTCATAGTATAAGAAATCATTTCCATTCCTCTAAGAATTAGCAAGGATTGCCCTCCATCAATCAATGATGATACAAAGAAATTGCTTTAATCACATTTATATTTATTTTCAGACAAAAAGATTATTCATTCAATGTGAATGGACAGATGGAGAAATAAAAAGGTATTATAAAACTCAATTACATTATTGCTATGAACACTGACATGCAAATATCATTAGCTGTTTCATTATATATATTATATATTAATTTACATCATTGCAAAAACTTAGTTTTGTTGTAAAAAGAAAGGTCCATCCTGCCTTCCTGCCTGCCTTCCGTGAAACGCCTTCCTGATTTTTTTAACAAAGAGGAAGAAAAAAATTGTTCAAAACATCTAAATATACAAAGAACTTAATTCTCTGCATTGATCTTCACTTGACATCTTGTGAAAATAAATGTTGTATCAACTCAATAGTGTTCTTGGCTTTATTCTTCTTTTCCTTTGAAGGAGCTGTCCTTTCCCTGAAGGTGTGAATGTTATAGGATATATATCATAGAACCTGGTGTTTTCCAAATGTCTTCTACTATAGTTTACATTACTGGAAGTAGCATGGGTGACAGGAGCTCTACAAAATGTATCTGAGGAACACCAGTTTGCAAAAGGCTGCCATAGACAAGCTAGTCAACCTAAATATGTCCAGAAACGATGCTCCAAACCTGGAGATAATTTCTGAAGGGAGAGAACTGATTGTATAAAAGATTTGGGAAATGTTTACTGTTTTATGTTACAGAAGTGAAACTACTACTCTATGTTGCTTTGTTAATCTTTCAGATTTTTTTCCTCATTTGCAGTTCCTTTTCTACCCCAAAACACTATTAGAATATGATTACATCAAGAAACAGTAAACTTCCAAAGGAGATTTGGAGCCAAAGGGAGGTATACAGTAAATTTATATGCTGTTATTTCACCAAAAGCTTATTGTTTTTAACTCTTTAAAATGTTACTTTAAAGGAAATAAGCATTGATTTGGGATACTGTGATCCAATATTGGCACTGCTCTTGTGTGTTCCCATGATGCCCCCGGCTTCCAGCACTCTTCTCACGCTAAGACGATTAATTTCAGAAGTTCATTGGTTAGCTGATGCTACAGAAAAAAAGCCACACTGAATATAGTTTTGCTGTTGCCTCTGTAGCTCAGAGCAACTGGTTCCCCATTCGTGGGAAATCTTGACTTGTCTTGCATCCCAGCTCCTGGGATTTTTCCTTCCCTCCTAAACCAGAAGTCCCATGGGGTCTTGCCATCAATTCCCAACACTCTAAGGCAGTGTTTCTCAACCTCCACAACTTTAAGATGTGCAGACTTCCACTCCCAGAATTCTCCAGATTTCAATTCTGCAGTATTTTTTCATTCTTATGGTAAAGGCTCCTATGGCATCTTTATATTTTTAGTTTATTTGATGTACTGTAATCTAGTTTAAGACACAGTTGTAACAATGAGTCATGCTTTGCAAAGCAGTAGAATGATCTTTTGTTGCTTAGCTAACTGGCTGCCTGTCGTGGGTCATCATTAATACTTGTCCCTTCATCTAACAAGTGAGATCACCTCTCCACCACCACCACAATGCATTATACAAGTGTTTCTCAATCACAGCAACTTTAAGATGTATGGACTTTAATTCTGGGAGTTGAAGTTTACACAAAATTGCTGAGGTTGCGAAACACTGCGTTACAGTATACTATACTCTCACCATATGAAACTTACTTCTTTCTCACCTGTCCTAAAATATGAGTGATCAGAGATCTCCATGCTTTGAAATATTATTAAGGGCCTGCCATTTTAATTTCTATTATAATTGTTATGTATATAACAGGTATCTATATATAGAGATATAAACACACATACATACATACATATATACATACATATATACATATATATATATATACACACACGCGCGCACACACACGTAAAGTTTTTCAGATTTACTTAATCATGACTATTCCTTGCCCACTGATTTTTCCTCAAAGTTTCTGGGTGAGAAAAAAACAACTTTGTCTGGTACTCCGACTTGGCATACCTTAGCAGGATACAATGGAAAACAAGGGAATGTCACAAACTGGCCCTTTGGGATTGCTTCCTTTTGAGCAGCAATTGCACAGCTTTTGTCAAAATCTAGAATACAGCATAAATATATATAAAAGGCTATTCTATCTTTAGAATCCAATTTTTATGCATTAGATTACAGTAAGACATCACTGATCTCATCAGATATAGCCCGACATAACTGAATTTTGACTGGTGACAAATTACAACCACTCCTACATTTTCTGTGGCTACCACAGCTGCTGCTCTTATTATTATAGAACAATGTTTCTCATCTTCAGGAACTTTAAGATGTGTGGACTTCAACTCCCAGAATTCCCCAGCCAGTATGCTAGCTGAGGAATTCTAGGTGTTGAAGTCCACACATCTTAAAGTTCACAAGGTTAAGAAACACTGCTATAGAATCATAGTCCTTTTATACTAAAGCTGCACAAATGTATAGAGAAATATATTGGTGTATTGGTACAATATAAATCAGGTAACATAGAATAAATAGATTTCTGGTACTATGAATAATGCACATCATTGTTACACTATTACTTGTTTATTTATATACATTGTTAGCTCGCTTTATTTTAGCAAAAGAAAGCAAAGCAACTAACATAAGTGAAAGACACAAAACTTTTTTAAAGAAAACTCTAGCCCTCTATAATTTGAAATGCAGCAATTATGGAAACAGAATGAGAAATTCCTCTACAATCAATGGGAGTCCATTTTATTGGGTGGCTGGAACCTCTGTGCTAAAGTAGGCATAACAGAGTTGATCCTGTTTTGACTCAGAAGTAAAGACCAAAAATATCAAAACAATGACCATAAAAAACAAGAACAAAGCTACTGCAGCAACAGTGACTGACATGATATCAGTGTTTCTAGGTACGCCATCATTACCCGCTATCACTGTCTCGCATTAGCCGTGCAGAGAAGAAACCAAACAACACAGTGGTAGGCCAAATGATGAGCCAAGCCAGTATATCCCTCTATACACCATTAAGCAGACAGAAAGCAATCTCTCTATAGTCATGAACCTCAAGGATCCCAACAGACAGGAAAAATATCAACGCAATTGTCAAACACATCTCCTGCCATCATTACGAGGCCCAGCTACGAACTGTGCAGAGGCTCCATTCAATAATTTCCCCTTCAAGAATTACAACTACTGTACACGCATGCTCCCTCCATCCACACCTTGTCCCTGACTTGATTTGCTCTCTCTCTTTCTCCAATTTCCATGCAACCCTAACTTAACTGGAAACTCCTAGCCAAGATTCAGATCCCCATCCCTGGTAGAAATCAGTTTATGATTTCTATGCCAGTGGTGTTACATATTGCTATTCTTCCATGACACTCCAAAACTGACTGCCCGAGGCAGCTTCCTCTCTGTGCTTAGGCAATTTGTGTAGTTCACAGTTTGAGATGGAAAACATTTAGATGTCACACTTTGAGTCATGGTCTCCTTTTCACTGACTTACCTTGGCAGTGTCCTCTTGCAGCCTTAGGTGCAGCCGTAACACTGGAATTCCTGTTGGCTGAACCCTGAAGGTTGTTGTTCCAGTTCTGAGAAGGCAAGCATGTGTTAGAGGCCTTTGAATTGCCTGGAAGGTTTGGCTGCTCACTGTTTCTGCACCCACTGGCAGGTGTTAAAGATCTCAGAGGAATGCTTAATATTTGAGGGCAAGGAAGAATAAATGAAATTTCCAGTGGATCAAGCAGGAAATTCACTGGGTGATCTCTCGATCTCTCTCTCTCCTGGATCTCAGAATACAGGAGTCAGAAGAAGATTAGTCTAGCCTCGCAGACCTCTCCAGTTTAAACTCCAGTAACTCCAGGCAGAGTTAGAAAATCCCTATCTGCTTTCTAACTGTGCCAGTTGGTGTCAAAAATACTGGGTTACATGCCTCGGGTGTAGAAACTTCCTATCCTGCTAAGCTACAGGTCCCTTCTCCTGTCTAATTTGTCTATCTTGCAATATTTATATCTAATCAGTTTCTACCCAAGTTTTATGTTCCCCCCATTAAAAAAAAAAAAAAAAACCCTCTTCCCAGAGCAGTTTACAAAATGTATAACAAGGAGATTTTTTTTAAAAAAAAAGAAGCATCAGTTAAAGCACACATTTATTTATTTATTTATCATATTTATATGGCCACCCATCTCATGAAACGTGACTCTAGGCAGTGTACGTGAATAGCACATAAATAAAATGCTGAGCATTAAGGGCAGATATGATGAAATCATACACACTATTTTAGGAACTGAATTTTCCAGCAATGTGACACCACCACTGAGGAGGTCCCATCTTGGATCCTTGACAATTTGAATGGCATGAATGAAAGGCTAAAGAGCAAGCCACCAGTCATTCTCACTAACTTTGTTTGGTAAAAAACAACAACGGAAGGATCAATGAAGAGAACTGGGGATCAGAATCTTGTACTCAAGTTTTTTGTCTCCATCTAGACTTCACAAAGCTTCCACATCAGTTTTCTTCCTGAAAAGCTGACTTTGACATTTTCATTTTCTATGTTCACAGATAATTATTTTTCTGTTTTTCTAATGTTAATGAGTACTCAAGGTTACATTGTGCCTTGGAATTAAGATCACCACATACTGGCTCTTATTCTGAATAAATGTACCTAAGACTGGGCTGCCAATCTTTCACTGAAGTCTTAAATCCACAAGATTATAGCCTGATTCTGTGCCTACTAATGTATAATTTTGTTTTCCCCTGCACAATAATCATAGGATGAATACTACCATTTATGCATTTCTCATATTTTTAAAAAAATATGATTAAATTTATTTAGCTGTAATACAAAATAGTCTTAATAAAGGTTCTATAAGGATCTAAGCCAGACTTCTCTGACTTGCCATCTAAAAGGACTGGCTTTTGACTCCCATAATCCCAAGCATTTTGGATTACTGAATAAAAATACCATCCAACTGGTTGACTCCGCCAATATGAAGCAGAACATTTTCTTCAACCTGTGTGCCCATATATTTATTAACAAGTTTATTAAACTTATACTCTTGGCTATTGAAATGTCTTGGCAATTTATAGCAAAACCACAGGTCCTAAAATCCCAGACTTAAACCACATATATTAAAATCAAAATTAAAAGAAACAAATATTAAAATAAATTTATCATATTCAAAACATATGCTTTTAGGGCCTTTTGATAAGCCGGTGTCAGCCTTGCAAGGTAGTCCAGACAAGAAGCACGCCCATAAGTACTTGCTCTACTTTATTGGAGTAAACAGAATCTTGGAAGTCTGAAAGTACATTTCTCCCCATTGCCTTTACAGCCCAAGAAACTAGGGAGGGTCCCTTCTGAGATATTTGCCACATCCAGATTCCTTCTATTGTTGGCCACAATAGTGGTGATATCCCCAGAGACACTGCCAATAAAACTCTGGGCATGAGAAAGGTATGTTAACTGATTTATTTGGTACGAAACAAAGCGGGGTCCCTCTCCCAAGAGAAGGAACCCCCATTCGTGCGTGTAAAACTTTTTATACCCGTGACAGCCTGCCACCTATTAGTTACCTCCTTGCACAAACGTTCTGAAGCTTTACTTATATAAGCATTGACTTCCTTCTGACCAAATAAGGTCTTTCCACTCCCTAAGATGTGGAATTATGTAACTGGTGGCATTGTTTTTAATATGCTAATGGGCTCTTTGGTGACCTCTGTTCAAGGATGTCTCCTGCTCTCCTCACTGGTCTAATCCCATTCCAGACAGCCTTTTCTACACTGCTGGCAGGTACAGTACTCACTTCCTGGGTCACCGCCCTCACTATGGGCTAAGCTGTGGCTCGGCTGTGGTTCTTCCTCCTGTCTCCCAAGGTCATCCCCACATACCATTACAGCTGGCAAACAGGCCAGTTTAGCATAGTCCAGAGAATGGAAGAGGCTGTAGAAAAGGCACACACCTGAACTGGAATAAAATAAGCCTGTGACAACTGCTGTGTTTACAGTCTTACCAGAAATGGGTTTATTACTAAGGAAATGACTGAGCTTCTTATGGATCACTGCTTCTACATTGATTAAGTCTCATAAAAAGCATTCACCAAAAAAAGCAGCTTAGCATGAATGGAGTCTCAAGTTAGGCTGCTCCTTCACAGTTGGAAGATGGTAAACTCTGAAGGATCTTTCATGGCTTGCAACTACCCAGTTACCATGAGGCCTGCATATGTGGGTGGCCCTCCATTGCTACGATCACTTAAAACAATCTCTCAACTTTACTAACAGGAAAAGAAAAAGTAGACTTAGTCAAAGGGTAACCATTTAAAGTCCATTTCCTCTTAAACATGAAGTATGATTAAGACCCATAAGCTTAAAGTATTCATGTATGCATCTACAATTATTATGTGGTAAAACAAAAAAAAAATTATACCAATTGCAGTTTTTCAAAAAAAATCAGTAAAAATATTATTGTACATTGTTGTTTAAATACTGCATTTTCCCAAACAGATGTTAAAATGGAAATTCAACCAATCTGTTGTGGAGAATCTGCAATAAAATATTGCTGGCTGGGGAATTCTGGGAACTGAAGTCCACACATCTTAAAGTTGTCAAGGTTGAGAAACCCTGTTCTAGCCAGTCAGCCATGACTATTTCCAGGATCCTGTATTATGTTTTCCCACACACATTTTTCATCTCTCCTAAACATCAATGAGCATGGTATGACATGAGCTGTTTTTGTTCTCTATCTTCCTCTCATCCTTTTTTCCTAAAGTATATAGTATATGTATTAAGGCTACATGATGCTCTACATGGCAGCCATGTGATCCTGGGAAACAATAAAGCTGCTTTAAAGAGTTGCAGACAGGTGTTATGTGTGCATTTTTTTCACACTCCAAAACACATAATTTTTCCAGTTATTTCCAAGGTACTTCATAGCCCTAATGCTGTATATATGTCTTTACCCAACTGTGTTCCTCTCTCTTGAATATGAGCCTTGCCTTTTTGGCTATCTAAAGAACCATACTGAAACAATAGGTTTGCTAATAGCGTATACTGTAATTCAAATATATGCAGTCACAGAAGCTTTTAAAATGTACTACAGAGATTATAGAATGCAAAAATAAAAGTTATAGATGGCTGCTGATCAGTCCAGATTTTTTATCTATACATCTATTCATACAGATTAACAGTATTCAATATAAGAGATATGGATTGTTATTGAGCTTATATTCTGCCCTTCTAAACAACAATTTAGTAGAATGGACTACAAGTAGGAAGGACTACTGCAACACATATTACATGAGGTTACCTTTGGACAGCATCTGGAAGCTACAGCTGGAGCAGAATGCAGTCGCACAGTTATATGCGCATGTTACATTTCTGCTCCTCAAGTTGCACCAGTATGCGGAAGGTTTAATTCAAGGTGCTTGTAATGACCCATAAAGCCCTTCATTGCATGGGGCTGTGTTATTTGAAGGACCACCTCCCCCCCCCATGATTATGTCTCTCCATCCCATCAGGTCTGTCAAAAGAGGCATGCTCCAGGACCCATCTGTAAGGGAATGTCATCTGGTGGGGCCCAGGAAGAGTCTTTTCTGCTGTGGTATCCGCCCTTTGGAACATCATCCCTCCAGAGATTAGACTGGCCTCTACCCTACTGGCTTTTTACAAGGCAATAGTTATGTTAATTGTTGGTGGTCGTTTTTGTACCCTGGCTGCTGATTGTGATTTTATGATTTTTACAGGATATATATACATATACATTTTTTTTTCACGTAGCTCTGTTAGCCACCCAGAGTCATGAATGTGAGCCATATAACTAGAATTAATAAATAAATAAATATTTTGAAAAAGTACAATGTATACTTTTTTAAATCATGTTTAAAACAAAACTACAATAGTTGCTTATTTATTTAAACCTTTATACCCACCCAAACTTTTCGATCGGGGAAGCACAACTTCTTCCAGACTGAGGACAGGACTTGGCTTTTGAGTGATGTGCCCCTCTCCAAAAATTAGTGGGTTGGGCTATAGGGAAACCTATCTTGAACTCCTTTTAGTTACTTAAAATATAGTTAGTATGATTATTCCCCCGTCATCTATTCAATATTTCCCCCCTTTTGTCACATTAAATATTACAGCTTATTAACAGGTTTTGAAGGCTTTGGGTAGCTGCTGAAAAAGTTTGGGGGGGGTTCTATGCAACCCTCAGACCTTAGACTGATTCTGTGCTCTACAACTTTCTGGGGAGCTACAATACAATAGCATAAAACTAAATTAGAGGGAAAAGGTAGAAAAACATGCAGTAAGAAGTAGGCAGATGCAGCAGCTAAAATGAGACAACAAATAAATTTTGCACTCCCAGTGAAGCAAATGCCTTCCTAAATAGTCTGCCATATTTCAGGTGCAGCCACTAAAACAGTGTTTCTCAACCTTGACAACTTTAAGATGTGTGGACTTCAACTCCCAGAGTTGGCTGAGGAATTCTGGGAATTGAAGTCCACACATCTTAAAGTTGTCAAGGTTGAGGAGCACTCCACTAAAAAGCCCCATTGGCCAGGACTTCACAACGGTGTTCTGTTAAAAGTTTCTCTATCAAATCTTAGGATGCAGGCAGGCAAGTATGGAGAAAGGCAATTCTTCAAAGATATTCTGGACTTAAGCTCTTAAGGACTTTAAAGACAATCATTAACGTGTTGAACTGGAAACAAACTGATAACTAGAACAGCCCTTGAGTGACAAGTGAAGTATGAGTCTGCATGCAAGCCATATTGGTAGTAAAACTCCAGAGGGAATATTGTTTTTCCCTGCAATACCACAACAAGCAAACTAATATACTTTTCATAATTATGTCATCTGATGCAACAACTTTTAACAGCACTGAATCTTCTTTCTTCCATAAGGCCAAATCAGATTGTACAACAAGAGAGGTAAGTCTATTGACAGATTGCTGCTACGTTTCCAAGCACTGTACTGTAGCTAGAGGCATTGTATGAATTCAACTGCATTTCTTTTGTTAAATTTTCAGCAACATTTATATTTTGCTTTCTGAAGTGGTTATTATCAAATCTGTAATCATCAAAGCCAAGATCTGAAGGATTCAATTCAGGTCTTCTGAACTAATTTTCCAAATCAAAGCATTAAATATATGGAAGGAAGATTCAGACCTTAAAAACAGAACACCTTAACTTTAAAAGGGTCTTATATAGTGGGAATATTTATATAGAGATGTTTCTATGCATATTAAAAAAAAGAGGCAGCAAGAGAATATAACTGTCATGTATACATATATTATTGTAAGTGTTAAGGTATTACAATATTAGACTCTTTGTTTGTTTCCTCTCTGTATCTGGTGTAATGTATAGTATAGATACATAAGCCCAGAGATACATAAGGAGATAATCTTTTCTCGAGTAGTCTTCAGTAATATCAAAAGGTCTTCAGTTTTTCAGAAAATATAATCTTTGTTCTATATTTTGAACAGTGAACTGTACAGTCTTCTCTAAAATGTTATAATAACATAAATGTAAAGCAGAATTCCAAAGTGTTCCTAGCTAAAAAAAGTTTGTGAAACATTCTTCCCTCAGAAATGAATGCATGCTAACCATACATTTTATGTGCTGAAAATCAAGGAACAAAGCAAACAACATGAACTATAAGCACTCCAGTGAAGATTTTTTACATCTATTTTTTCCTCCACATTTTTAGATGCTGAGCTGCAAGATGCCAATCAAGCTTATAAAAACAGCGGTAATAGAAATAAGCATCATGAATGTTCCATCAAACCAAAATATTCAAACGAAAGTAGAAACACTTGGAGCATCATTCCTTTCCTGATGCAAATGACAAGATGTTTTGACAATTATCAGAAAAAGCCAAGTACAGGTGGGTAAACACTTATTATAACAATGATAATTGAATAGGGAAAGACTGGTGCATTGAAAACATTTAATAAAGTAGCTGAAAATACAGGGTGGAGTTTTAAAGATAAATTGGATGTGTTTGATTAAAAAATGTGTTTGGTTTTAGGCGGTACCTCACTGTTCCAATCAAAATCTTCACCAGGTTCTTCAGAAAAGCTTTTCACCACACCCACTTTATGACCATTACTCAACCCATGATCATCACAGGCACACTAACCTGGGATTGTGTTTTGAGGAAAAGCTTAGGGCAGATCTTCTTCCTTTTCTTGCATGAACCTCAGTTCAGAGTTCTGAGAGCCAGCCAAACTCTTTCGGTCTTAGAAGCCAAGGTCTCTCAAGCCTCTAGCTGGTCTCTCTCTTCAGAAGCCTGCCCACTTTGCTGCTCTTCTTCTCCTATTAAACTGGCCCTGGCAGCTTTTCGGCATTACTGTACAGGGAAGGATTATTGACTGAAGTCTGTTTCTCTTAGAGGTAGGAGCTTGATAGCTGTTTATTTGCAAAGTGACAGTACTGCCTCTTGACAATGTTAATGCTGCCTTCAGAGGCAAGGCAGCGAGCAGGAATTTCTATTCTTTCTTTCTTTATTTGTATGGATATAAGCAGCTGGACTCTGGGGGGGCAAGTTAAAATGTCAAAGGAACTGTAAAATACACTTTATTTTTGTATTAATGCTTATGTAACTGAACTTGAAATAAATCCAAGAATACTATAAAGATGGTCAACATGTATGTAAGTAGTATACATGGTTTTATTGGTCCTCAAGTTTGTTTTAGGTAAAAAGATGCTCAACTGCATAAATACTGAAAGGAGTGTGTTGCACATCACTCAAATAAAAGTACACCGCTCAGTAACACAGCTTGCACATATATCTAACACTCATATGGGCATTTTACAACTTGCAAATTATTCCCCTTTAACATACCTTGGTTTAAGAAGGGGGGAGATTTTTTTCTCCCTTATTCCTGCTCTTTGGAACATCGGCGACTCAAATGAAATCCACAGGATGAAGAAAAGGCAGGTATTTTAATGACCATCTCAGTGGCCACGAGGGCTTATATTCCCCATTTTTGACAGCTCGGGAAGCATGTCCTCCTCACTATGCATGTCGCCGTTTGTTAGGGGTCCACGTTACACGGGAAATCACCCCAATCCGACCACGGATTCAGGGAGGCATGGGGTGTCTGTAAAACCAGCTCTCGGGGCATAGAAACTGACTCCCTCTCCGCCTTTCAAAAAAAAAAAGCAAAACAAAACACTTTTCTGGGCATTCCTTAAACAAGAAAGAGGGGGAGGGGAGGAAAAGAGCCCCCCCTCACGCCCCCCTGCTTCTAAATCATACCTGAAGGCATCTCCCTGCACTTAGCTGCTACTTGGAGCCATATGTCAACTATCTGCGGGGTAGGAAGAAGCAGGGATGATTCATGAATCGCCTTCTTTCCTTCCAGACTCCGACGAAAGGCAGAAATCCCCTGCTCCCCCCGCTCGCGCTTACCTTACTCGGCGAAACCACGTTCAGCATAACACACCGGCGGGGGAAGCACAAAGGCGCCCGAAATTCCCCCGCCGCCTCCCCGCAGGTCGCGGCTGCTCTCAGATTCCCTTTGCAAAGGATCTGTTGACAATCCGCCGAGGTGAAGGCGGGCGAGGTTTGTTTTGGTTGTGTGAGTGCTTGCGTGTGTGTGTGTGTGTGTGTGTGTGTCTTTCGCCCCTCTCGCCTTTTCTCCCTCGCGGGTGACGTCCCTCCCGCCTTGCTTGGATCCCGGCTCCCGAATTACCGTCAGCTACGGGATGGAGGAGGACGGCGACGGGGAGGGGGAGAGGGAGAGGGAGAGGAAGGCACCGCTGACGGGCTGCGGGCAGTCGCCGTTTGCAAAACGGGAGGCGAGGGACCGCTCCAGCAGCCCCACCGTCGTCTCCCTTTGTTTGCAGTGGGATTTGGGTGCTGCTGCTGGTGGTGGCGACTGCCTGAGAGCGTGTATCTGCGCGTTCGGGTGTGCATCAGCAAGTGGATGCGCCGTGTAAACCGAGCAAGCAGCCGTTCCTACCCAGCGCGGGAAGGGAGACACACGCACACGCGCAATATTTGCCCACAGGGCCGCCTCACTTCTTCCCCGCAGGAGCGCGCGCTGCTCTTCTCCGGGGTGCAAAGGCCAAGAGTCCGACATACATTAGAGCCACTTAGACGCGGTCTTCCTGGACTTTGACCAACAAAGGGTTCATAGTTTTCTCTCCGTATAACTGGCTCAGGTTGAGCTGTGTGGTCTTTGCACTAGGCAGCCACTCAACTGCCAAGTTCTTAACGCCAGCTAACCCTGAGATGTGTGAAGTACTAATTAGGGGGGGGGGGGAGTGCTTTGGGGCATGTGTAGCCTGCCTTTCTCTCACCATTCAGTGATCAACAGGCCTCCTTGCTTCCGCCCAGCAGCGGCTGGCTTTGTTTCTGCTTTCGGTTGTGGCTGCTGTGTTTACGTTTGCTGTGCAGCACAGTTTATATTGTCAGTATTTCTCTCCACATAGCTGCCAGAAATGTTTCGTATTCCTTGATTTTTGCTATGTGTGAAAACTTAAATAAACAAACAAACTGCTTTTTTTTTTTAAAAAAAAGCATAGAATTATCAGTTGACAACTACAATTAGAGCAATCCTATCACCACCAGTAGCTTTGACTACCTGATTTTTATTGCCAAGGGGATGTCAAAGAATGAGAGTGATTTTTAAATACATGCAGAGTTGTTTTCACTATCATTAAATTGTCCTAGCAGTCCTGATCTGAGATTTCAAATAGATTATATTCAATTAATTGCGAAGTCTCCATTAAAACTCACCTGGAACCCAGGTTTTTTTTCCAGCTCAACCAGGGGCTGGAAACTTTTTGATAGCCTGGGACCAGAACTTAATATTTAGGGGAAATAATGCTGCCAAGTGGACATTACTGTACCTTTAACATACATGGTTGGGGTTGTGATGTTTAAATTCTTGCTGGGAAGGGAGTTTTTTGGGGGGGGTCCTTCACTTTTTTAAATTATGGAAGAGTTATTTTAGGGTTTATATTTCAATGTTCAGGTATTTCCTCTTCAAACTGGTAGGAATCACTGCCATCAATTTTCAGAAATGATGGAGAGAAATAATAGCTCCTGGCCTACTAAAAATGCTGTTGGGGGTTCTACTCACTCTTCCTTTTGTTTTTTTTTTATGTCTTCAAGACTGTGTTGACTCCTGGTGACTGCCAGGATTAGGCCCTGCAGTTTTCTTGGCAAGATTTTCAGAAGTAGTTTGCCGTCGCCTCCTCCCTAGGGCTGAGAAAGAGTGACTGGCCCAAGATCACCCAGCTGGCTTTGTGCCTAAGGTGGGACTAGAACTCATGGTCTCCCAGTTTCTAGCCTGGTGCCTTAACCACTAGACCAAACTGGCTCTTTTGGTTTAGCTTTAGCTCCTTTAGGCTCATAGTAAGAGCTCTGCCAAAAAGCTAATTGGGTGAAAAAACTCTATTTTATCCTGCGGGTTGGTATGGGCAAGCATGCTCAATCCATCACTTACAACTTGATCTAATTGTACCATTTTAGGCATAAGTCCAAATTGATTTTCCTATGGCTTCTTTCTTAATAAGGTGTTAATCGTGCTGTGTTTGCAGAATAATTCACTAGACATGCTGGATATATTCCACACATACTGTATATGTGATATATAAAGACATTTATTTTCATGACTATGGAAATGCTATTTTTAACCAGGAAGCACATCTCCATCCAAAACTCCTTTGAAATGATTGGCCTATCTCTTCCCTACTCACTAGGGGTTAGAGCAACTGCAAAACTCTTAGTTGTGTTCAGCTTCAACTTTATTCCCTTTCCTATTTAATCAGTCTTTGATGTAGCAGTACTACATATAGTAGTACTGTAGCCTTATATGGCATGGGGCCTAGTTATTTGAGGAACTGTTTGTCTTCTATGGTTTCTACCCATCCCAGATCTGAAAGAGTTGCCTCACTCCTGGTCCCATCGATCAAGCCATCTAGCAGGATTCAGGAGGTGGGTCATATCTGTGAGAAGGCAGGGAGAAGTGAGGGCCTCAAACGAACCATGTTTGCTAGGGGAGAGCGCTGTGCACCATGGGGCAGCCTTGGGGGGACGGCAGGAGGGAGGATGGGCAGAAGGCACACTCGCACCAGAGTGGAGAGGGACGGCAGGAGGGAGGAAAGACTGCAGGCAAGAGGCACGATCGCACCAGAGTGAAGAGAAACGGCAGGGGGCGGCTGTCGGGTCAAGTGGGGATTGGAATGTGTATTGCGCTGATTGGATTCGGAAAGTGGAATGTCTGCGGTTTTGCGGTTAATTAGCGGCGCTCCGGGGCAGTAAAAAAGGTGAGATTGTGAGCCAAGCCCTCGCAGGAGGGGGAGGACAGATAGGGGGTATAAAAACCTGTCAGACCTTGCTTCGGGGTTCCTCCATTGCTGCGGGAGGGACCCACCTTTGCAAACGTGCCCAATAAAAACTTCTGTCTACTGGACAACCGAACCCGTGTCTGTCGTTTTCTGACAAAATTGGCGAGCCAGCCAGGAGTCCTCGACGTGGACCGGACTGTGGGGAACCGGTGAGTAATCGGCCGTAACACCCCGTTGAGGTGTCTCCCGTTTTCCCCGGAGTCGGGTCCAGGACGGGACTCCAATCGCCAGTCAGACAGAAGTAAAGAGGAAGTCGGCCGACGAGGAGACCTCCGGGACGTCTGGTGAGTACAGCCTACCCATAATCTCGGGGAGATTAGCGTGGTTACGAGGCGTTGGACGCCGCAAGGGGACAGAAGAGTCCGGGACCTTCTGTAAGGTGGGAAACGTAGTCAGGAAGGATGGGTAAGGCGCAGAGTAAGAGTGTAAGGCCAGGGGCCAATGGGAAAAACGCAGTAGGGGAATCCCCACGGATTCTCCATTAGGACAATTGTTGCAACAGTGGGAGACACCCTGGTTGTGTCCATTCACCAGGGGTCTGGAAAAACCGACCATGATAACTTTGTGCACTAAAGAATGGCCAAAATATCCACTAGTGGACCCCGAATTCCCCTACCATTGGGATACTCTTGGAATCCCCAGTAATTACTGGGTGACCCAACTAAAAAACTACATTGTGGAGCATAAAATGTTAACACAGGAACCCTATGTGGAAGTCTGGTTCCATGTTCATTGGGAGGGGCCTCGACCCAAGTTAGCCAAAATTTTTGTCCAAAAAGAACAGGAGGATGAGGAGGACCTCTGGCTGACTAGACCTCAATGGGGGCCGCTACCTCCTCCTCCTCCTCCTCTTCCTATCGCTCCCCCTCCGGCGCCCCCACCCTATCCCGGGCAGCGGAAAGAGCTGGACCAGCTGAACCAAGACATTCAGAACGTGCCCTTTATTCTAAGGTTGGCCAGTGCCTTCCCCGTCCGGGAAGTCCCGAACGGAACGAACGCACAGGGGGTGGCCGTCACCAGTTACGTAACGGTTCCCATCAAACCCAGTGAGTTGAGGGAATTAAAAAGGACCCTCCCTCGTATGCAAGAGAATGCCCATACCGCCGCCGAACAATTGGAACTTTTTCTCGGCCCGGTGGAATACTCCTGGGGGAACTGAATTACATTTTAGCCCACCTCTATACGCCAGAAGAGAGGGGCCAGATTCGGCGAGCTGCGCTCAGGGCTTGGGAGCGAAGGAATGCAAATGTCCCAAATGCCCCGGCCGCAGATACTAAATTCCCTCTGGCAGACCCAAATTGGGATCCCAATAATGCTGAACATCGGGAGAACATGAGAGGAGTTTCCCCCTGTACGACTAGGGGGGTCATGGTTCCCCAACTGGGACCCACGGGGAACCCTTGGTAAACATCACGGTGGGTCCCACCGGCGAGGAACGGCAGTTCCTCGTGGACACCAGAGCCTCTCGAACATCCCAGGGATTGCGAAATCCCGGGGCGCATCGGTATCGGTGATGGGGGTGGGAGGCTCTCTGGTCAAGGCAGACGTACTGGAGGAAGTGAGACTGGAGTGGAATGGGAAGGAGGTAACTGCAGATGTGTTACTGATCCCACAGGCGAGAGTGAACTTGCTGGGAAGGGATCTAATGGGTAGTCTAGGAGTGGAGTTGTGGAATGTGGAACAGGCAGAAAGGATGTGTTTGTTGCGGGAGGCGGACGTGGAGGTTGTGAACCCTGAGGTATGGGCAGGAGAAGGGGGGGCGGGTCGGTTTCGCATAGCCCCAATTAGCATCCCCTTGAAACCAGGGGTGACGGGTTTGCGGCAAGCCCAATACCCGCTGTCCCGGGATGGGAGGCGCGGGCTGAAGCAACAACTGAGATGGACGGTGCTGCCCCAGAGGTACACCGAGAGCCCCCTCTTGTTTGGACAGGCATTGGAAGAGAAACTCCAGGGGTTCCGGGCCCCTGGGGGTTCTCGGGTGCTGCAGTATGTGGATGATTTGTTGGTGTCTGGAGAGAAGGAAGTAAAGGTGAGAGAAGACTCAGTGGCTTTATTGAACTGGTTGGCTGAGGAAGGATTGAAGGTGTCAAAAGGGAAGGTCCAATTTGTGGAAAGGGAGGTCAAGTATTTAGGACATGTACTCCGGAAGGGCGAGAAGTTGATTGATCCTTCTCGGATACAGGGGATAATGCAGTTGAAGCCCCCTCATACTAAAACAGAGGTGCGGCGGTTTCTGGGTCTAGTAGGATATTGCAGGCTATGGATAGATGAGTACATGAGCAAGGCTCAGTTTCTGTATGAGAAGTTGAAAGGATCATCTGACAGGGTAGAATGGACAGACAGGGACACAGAGAAGTGGGGGGAATTACGAAGGAGCCTGGTGACGGCCCCGGCTCTGGCTCTACTGAACTTGGCCCCCCCTTTCACCTATACGTTACAGCCCATGGGGGAACTGCCATTGGAGTGCTGACTCAGAGACGGGCTGGGAAATATCAACCAGTGGCCTTCCTGAGCAAAGCCCTAGAACCAGTGGTGAGGGGATGGCCGACTTGTGTGCAGGCAGTGGCTGCCGCTGCTGTGCTAGTGACAGAAGGGAAAAAACTCACTTTTGGGAGCCCCGTGATTGTCCATTCACCCCATCAGATCTTAAGTGTGCTTAGTCAGCAGGCGGCTGCTTGGATGACAGAAGGAAGGATGTTGAAATATGAGACAGTTCTCCGGATAAGTCCTGATGTGGTGGTAGGAACAGACAGGAATTTGAACCCAGCGGAGTTTCTTGCGGGGGAGTGGAAAGAATGGGAGCCGGCAGAGCACGAGTGCTCCACCCTGTTGCAGCTGCAAACAAAGACCCGGGAGGACCTGCAGGAGGTCCCGCTGGAGGAGGGTGAGGT
Source organism: Python bivittatus (assembly GCF_059951505.1). NCBI lineage: Eukaryota > Metazoa > Chordata > Lepidosauria > Squamata > Pythonidae > Python > Python bivittatus. The sequence continues at coordinate 31,978,710 of NW_028277086.1, forward strand.
CTGGTTTGTGAATGGGTCTAGCCGAGTAGAGCAGGGACAAAGGAAGTCAGGATATGCGATAGTGACGGCGGAGGGAGAGACAATAGAGAAGGGGGCACTACCAGGGGATTGGTCGGCTCAGCTGTGTGAAGTGCACGCTTTGAAACGGGCACTAGAGTTGGGAAAGGGAGTGTCCCTCACCATCTACACAGACTCGCGATATGCCTGGGGAGTAGTGCACATTTTCGGGAAAATTTGGCTGGAACGGGGTTTACTCACAGCTGCTGGAAAGGGAAGGTTGCAGGGAGGAAGCAGGTCATTGGGTTACAATTGAGGGGACCCCAGTAGTGAGCCGTGCTGACATGAGGGGGATGGTGGAGAAACTGCACGAAGGGTCTCACGGGGGTGCAGGCTTTGGTAGACACTGTAAAGCTGTGGGAAGGGCCAACGGGGTGTTGAAGCAACATCTCACCAAACTGGGATTGGAAACAGGGCTACCTTGGACAAAGACACTTCCGGTTGCCCTGCTTCGAATGCGGACAGCCCCTCGCAAGGATGTGGGGGTCTCCCCATTCAAGCTGATGATGGGAAGACCTTTCCTGGCTCCAATGGGAGAGCCTATCCCCGAGCTAAAGGATGCCTTCCTGAGAAAGTATCTCTTGGTACTGTCACAATCTCTCTTGTCTCTAAGAAAACAGGGACTCCTCGCTCAACGGCCCCCTTGCTGAAAGACCAACACCCCCACAAGCCAGAGGATTGGGTCCTGATAAAGACGTGGAAGGATGAGAAGCTGAAATCATCTTGGGAGGGACCATACCAAGTTCTCCTGACAACTGAATCAGCGGTTCGGACCTGACAGGGGGTTGGACCCACTACCATCGGGTTAAGCAAGCTCCCGACCCCCGACCATGGACTGCCCAACCGGGAGACAGACTCAAAGTAAAACTTAAAAGGAACTGAACTAAGGCAGGGGAGGAGATGACCAACATAAAGGCGTAGAATTGGCACAGACAGCTTTGATCACTGGGGATGATCCCCGTGGGAGGGGGGGGATGTTCTATCATTTTGGGTCTTCTCCCATACCAAGACCCTGGACTAATCAAAGGCAAATGGCTCTAAATCTCTTGGGGATAACCAATGCAACTCAATGTGTATATTTCAACAATACCCAGAACCGTACCCCCCCATTGCCCTCAAAAGGTCCTGCTTTCACTTGTGGAGGGGTCTATAATATCCCTTACGCCTCAACCCCTCTATACCTACCTAAAGGTTTCTTTTTGTTATGTGGACATGAAGCTTACACCTATGTTCCAGCCTATAGTTCAGGGGGCCCTTGTGCCATAGGGCGCCTGACCTCTCTATATGCCCTGCCTCCAATACAAGCGCACCCATCAAAAGAAATAAGAAAAAGGGAGCTGCCATCTGATTGTGAGAGTGATGTGACACTCTTGTCCGAAACAGAAGCCATGGCTCTGGCCCTCTCCTTAGTAGGGGTTCCTGCACTAAGCGGAAAAACTTACCTGGACCTAAGGAAGGTGGCCTGCCTCCTGGCTAAAAGTGTCAACCTTACATCCTCTCTCATTGCAGCCCTCACTGAAGAAGTCACTGAGATCAGGAGGGTGGTCATTCAAAATCGGATAGCTATAGACTATCTCCTATTAAGGGCAGGACAAGGCTGTGAATCTTTTCAAGGTCTTTGTTGCTTTAACCTAACCAACAATGAGAATTATATTGAAGCAAAACTAGCCAAGTTGAAGACCTTAGCCTCTCGCATATCCGAGGATCCAGAGGGATGGAATTGGTCGTGGCTCACTAGTTGGTTACCTAACTTTGCTTGGTTAAAACAACTTTCTGTACTATTGGCTTCATTGCCTTACTGGTCCTAGTATGTTGCTTAATGCAATGCCTCCCTGCTTGTGGGAATTACCTGTCCCAGTGTGTGAAGCCCCGGGTCCGGGACGAGGGAGCAATCCTGTTAGCCAGGTTTGAGGCCCAACAGAGGCGTGAAAAGAAAAAGGGGGGATTGTGAGAAGGCAGGGAGAAGTGAGGGCCTCAAACGAACCATGTTTGCTAGGGGAGAGCGCTGTGCACCATGGGGCAGCCTTGGGGGGACGGCAGGAGGGAGGATGGGCAGAAGGCACACTCGCACCAGAGTGGAGAGGGACGGCAGGAGGGAGGAAAGACTGCAGGCAAGAGGCACGATCGCACCAGAGTGAAGAGAAACGGCAGGGGGCGGCTGTCGGGTCAAGTGGGGATTGGAATGTGTATTGCGCTGATTGGATTCGGAAAGTGGAATGTCTGCGGTTTTGCGGTTAATTAGCGGCGCTCCGGGGCAGTAAAAAAGGTGAGATTGTGAGCCAAGCCCTCGCAGGAGGGGGAGGACAGATAGGGGGTATAAAAACCTGTCAGACCTTGCTTCGGGGTTCCTCCATTGCTGCGGGAGGGACCCACCTTTGCAAACGTGCCCAATAAAAACTTCTGTCTACTGGACAACCGAACCCGTGTCTGTCGTTTTCTGACATATCTATCACCTGCCTTCTAGAACAGCATCCCCCCAGAGCATGACCCCCCCACCTTACCAGCTTTTAAAAGAGTATTAAAAACATGGCTCTTCCCCCAGACCATGTGTTAGGGAGATGTGGGGGGTGCTTTGTCTGGTTTTATATCTGCGGGTAGGGAAGAGAGCTGATTGTTCCATCCAGATGATGGCCTTTTTCTCTGACTTCATTGTTTGGATATGTTATTGAATTTCTAGGCCACCCAGAGTCATTGGGGTTGGGAGCCCTAGAAATTCAATCAATCAATCAAGTATATTTACTCTCTTATTTTCATTAAGCCATTTTTCTTCACTAGTTCCTTTAAAAATGAGTTTTAAAATTGTCATTTCTGGCTATTATGATCTTGTTTTATGATCCTTCATCTTTTTCAATTTTGAATTATTGAATGAATCTTCTGTGACTTCCATCTTCATCTGTACCATTAAGATTCTACAGGAGTTAAATGTCTTATTCCATTAAAACTTTTGCCTTTCATAGCTGATTTCTCTCCCCACCTTCCCCACTGAGTGAATAAATATGAAACATATGAAAAAAACAAAGCCATTTGATTCAGGCAGAATGGAATAGAGCAGAGTAGAGGTAGATAAGATGTGGATTTCCAAAGGTTGATGAGTTTTCCTAGGAATCATCGCCACTGGTAAGGGATGCTGAAAGTTGTAAATCAACAATGTCTGGAAGGATTTAAGGAGTGGCAGCAACACTAATACAGGATAACAGAAAGAGACAACTCTCTTTGAACTATATATCCTACCTGGTGCCTTTTCAGAATGAAGGAGGCTTAAAATATGAGATGATTATGTCTTCATCCCTGGGAGACAGTGAGTATCCTACTAGTGCCATGTAGCCTGTAGAAAGCTTCAGCTGCTACATCAGTTACCTATAAACTGTGGCAATGAACAGAGACTGGTAAACCCAGGCAATTTTTACAGCTACTTTTGAGAAAAAGATAGAAGTAAAAACACTTGGGTTCCCTTACCAATGCCTTTGGTCAACTTGCCAGGCTGGGTCAGGCACTGTGTTAATAAAAGCCTTTCTGTATCTCCCAATTATGATGCTGTGGCTGGAGAGAAGCTTTTTTCTCCTTTCCATGATTAGATTAGCCTTCTCCAAATGGATGCCCTCATCTCCCTGTGTTAAGTATAACTCCCCAGCTGTTCATGTTTGCACTACCCATCCAATACATCTGGAGCCTACCAAGCTGAGGAAGGCTATTGATCCAGAGGCCAAATTAGATGCAATGCTCATCTGCACACAGTGTCATAGGTATAAAGTCAATGTGCTAGCGGTAGGTAAATTACTTCAACCTGGCCCTCTGTGTGGTTTTCTGCATTTCTCTATTCTCAGTTCTATTAATGGACGCTTACAAGACAAGAGTATCAAGAAGAACAGCTCACTGAAAACAAAGTACAGTTTCCTTCCAGGAAGGGCATGTCATGGACGAGATGCTGTTTTCAGATGAACCACAACATTCAGGGTTTGGGCTGTTTTTAGAAAATGAAATTGATTCCTGTGTTCTTTGTTCTGCTCCAGGAGCGGTCTCTGAAGTTTTCAGATTTTTAGCCAGAACAGGACAAAGAGGCCAATATGCTGCAAGGGCAAAAACTTTTGCATGAATTAGAGATTACAAATAGCCAAAAGTCCTTTGAAGTATATAGGAAAATGCCAATAATATGATAAAAAGCATCTCCTAAGCTAACTTTGTTCAGATGTGGGTATCTTTGGATATGGAACTGTAAACTGATTAGAAGCTTAATTTTTTTTCAGAAGATTCTCCAAGGGAAGTTTGCATGAAATCACCTAATTTATAAACGAATACATACAATATATTATATAGAACACATTTGTATGCTGATTGATTTTGCAATGCAATTTGCCATGTTAAACTATATACATAAAAAGTTTATATAGCTGTACTAAGGAATAGTGTACATATGTAAGTATGGCACTTTAGAAAAATACACAAATGAGTTATAGAAAATTATACAGTATGTGAAAAGTATGCATGTTAGGAAATATTCATAATATATATATTAGCAGAACTATTTCATGAATATATAGAACAGAAGCAACGATGATCCAAAACAAAATTATGGTCAGGAATTCAAGAAATTGAGGAACACTGAAACTTGCCAATCCCTGCATTTAAACAATTAAGGTCAATTCAGTTTCAATGAAAAACCACATTCTTCCTGAAGTTTTTTTACAATACATATATTTAGCTAAAATCTGCATTAATATTGAAATGTGTATTATAAATATGTTTTCCCAATTTTGCATTGTTTGCAGTTTCCTAATTCAGCATACCTTTTTATATGTTAATTTTGTGCACATATATATTTTTCTGGACATTGTTTTATAATATATTTATGTATTTTTTTAAAATATATATATATGTTTTTTATTTTAAAAAACAGAAGTACTGTTGCATCATACAATTCAGAAAAATACCAGTACTGAAGAATAATTGCATTTCATTTTGTGTATTAGTTTAGAAAGTTCAAATTAGGTAAAGTTCATATTCAGATGTTAGCTGAATGAATTTCTCCTCCATTCCTAGATTAGGAATGGTAATTCTGGTTTATCAGTGATTTGTTTCTCAATAAAGGATGGCTAGTTTTGCCCAGAAGCTAAGGCTCAATGATTTTTCAATGTGAACTGTATCTTAATTCCAGAATTATGGAAGATGACCCAAAGTTGATATCCAAGTTGATTGTAAGAGTAAAAAGGCCATGCTAGAGCTCACTTTAATTACATTCGAAATCTGTCACACTAATTTTTTATGCTTCTTTTTCCCTTCAGACAAAACATAAAGCTGTCTTCTCCAATCTGGTGACATTGAGATGACTTGGATCATAACCTTTGTCATTCCATGCAGTATGGAATAATTGTCCCAGCATCCTTCACCAGTATGGTCAATGTCTATCCTGGAGATGATCAGAGTTACAGTTTAACACAGATAGTTAATCATACTGACTAAGGATGATGGAGTTTCAGTCCAACATAAGCAGGTTGGAAAGGCTGCACTAAAGGTATGACAACATAAGGGCTGATTTCTGGAGAAAGGTATTATTTTGATTTCTGTCCCATGGGGGTGGGGTGGAGGTAGGAGCCTTCTCACTGTACATAACAGAAAGAAATATATGAAGACTAGCTGAACAGCTTGCGTGGGTTTCCCTAAGTTGTGATGTACCAGAAGACTGAGTGGATTTTGGATCATTCAGATCCTCTTCTTTGGTCTTTCCATTATTGCGATCTCTCCATTCTGGAAACTGCTAGCCATGAAAGTCAGACCAGAGGATCACAGCCACAAGGTTCTGTATCTGACTCTGCTACTTTTTAATCATCTGCCTTTGACTATTTTGATATGTTTGATATTAAGAACGTATTGCATTAACTGCTGCTGGTGCAATATTTTTTGCAACTGATTCTTTCCTAATGAACTCTAAGTGGTTTACAGATAATAATACATAAAATAACATATATATATATATATATATATAATGAGATATCATTATATATCATTATATAGATACTTGAGATATATCTCAAAGATTTGTGCCAGTGGCTCCAACAGTCAATCCCGGAAGGCCTTCTAGAAAAGCCAGATTTTTAGCAGAGCGGGAGCCGTCTTTGCCTTAGTAGACAGGCTGTTTCAGAGGAGTGGAGTTGCAGCAGAGAATGCCCACCATCAGACCCTCTCCCATCACACCCAGATGGGGTGACTATGAGTAGGCAATTTTTGGCTATCCCGATATGCCTTATTATTTGCCTATTAATATACTGACATATAACCTCCTATGCTGAAGCATCTCAAAGCACTTTGCAAAAAAAAAAAAAAATCAGTAAAAACAATCATACATTAAGGCAACAAAAATAACAAATGATATACAATAAGCATGTTTTATATTGTATGTTATTTTATATGGTTTTAACATTTATATATTTAAAAGCTGGGAGGAAATAAAACAAAAAAGCATTCTTCCAGCATTTGTATCAGGAAGGCCCAGAGAAAGAAGTGAATTTTGAGCAGGCACCTAAAAGTCCTAATAAGCACTTTTCAAATTGCAGTTTCCTGAGGGCAGAGAATGGGTCCTGCATGTTTTTAGGTCAGGGTTTATTTGGGGGATGTAATACATGGTGAAATAGCATTAAAATGCCATAAATACATAAATAAATAAGCCAGATAGAAACTTTACATTGATCAATTGCTCATTTCTGAAATGCATTATAGGGTGATTGTTTTTAGTGCCTACTTTAGCACTTAGCCCTTAGTATTAATCTCTGTTTCCGTAATGAATTTTGTATCAGCAACTGGACATAAAGAACAATAATATGATTATTGTTAGCCAATCGTTGCCCATATATGCAGGATTAAACTATGTAATCAGTGGCTATATTACAAAGAAAGAGCTAAATAAAATCTTATGCTCAGCATCTTAATCATTGTCCAACAGGGATGCAGCTTCCTGGCATAGACTCCCCACTCCCTAATATTACATTTATTATTTGTTTGATTTGTCCCTCTTGCTTCAAGAGCAAGTTGTAGGTGGTTTAAATGGGAATTTCCTGCATATTATCCCTGGGAGATAGGTTTGGATAAGAGAGAGAGAGTGGCTCAAATTTACCCAGTAAAATTCCTTGGAGGATTGGGGACTGGAATCTAGATCTCAGAGCCATAGTCCAGCTCCTTAATCTTAAACAACATGGGCTGTGCATGAGCATCTGCTGAAAGTACAGATGCTGTTTAGGCAAACATCCATGCAAAATCTACCTGCACAACTGTGGGAGTGAAGTGAGTAGACTCATTCCCTAAATAAATGCAAGCAGATATGGAGGGGAAAACAATTTCATATATTTATTTATAATTATTTATATCCTACATTTAAGTATTACAATCCTCCCAAAGCAGTTTACAAACAATATAAACAATTGCAAATAAAAATATAATGCATATTCTTTAAAAATAAATAAATAAATAAATAAAACACTTCTTCGAATCTTTCTGCAAAGCAATTGTCTGGGGTGATGGGGCGGGAAGAGGAGTCCAGCTGGGCAGGCTCTGCAGATGGTCTTTACCTATACAGGTCACGTCAATGTTGAGAATCCTTAGGGCAGCCTGTTGCTGATCGTGCACTAATCTTGCTAAACAGAGCACCTAGACCAGTGTTTCTCAACCATGACAACTTTAAGATGTGTGGACTTCAACATCTTAAAGTTGCCAAGGTTGAGAAACTGTGATGGAATGGAATTATGAAGGCCAGGCTCAGGGAGATAAGCGTTTTCTTAATTCGCCGATGGAGCGTGGGAACTACAAGAGGATGAGAATGGCACCTCCCTGAGGAATTCACACTGTTGTGGCTGGCTGACTTGGAAGATGGGGTTTGAGTCTAGGAAGATTGATGTCAAGCCTAGCCCAAGGAGCTCCAAGAGACAATGCAAAATCAGTTCAGCTATGTTTATTAGCTACAACCTCTAGCAAGAATCTTCCCAGACTGAAACCCCATCTCCCAAGTCAGCCAGCCACAACAGTGTGAATTCCTCAGGGAGGTGCCAGTCTCATCTTCCTGTAGTTCCCACACTCCATTGGCGAACTAAGAAAACGCTTATCTCCCTGAGCCTGGCCTTCATAATTCCATTCCATCACAGAAACATTGGCCTAGACTCTCATAGGCAATGCTACTTTGATTTTCATGTATAATTAGCATCTTAGCAAACGTATTGAGAAATATAGTATGTAGATTTTATAACACATAATGAATCAAAAATTTAGAGAGCTCTTCAGACTATATAAACGATTACCTGTATTTCCATTCTTCCAACAATTGGGAATCTAATTTCATTGGTATTCTACCCCCACCCCTCAGGCAGGAATGGTTTGATCCTTCCTCTCCCAGCCATCAATCAATGTGCGACTCCACTGCATTGAGGACCACACCAGGCTAAGTACAGCATATCAAGAGTTCTACCTCAAAAGCAGGCAGAACCAAGAGCCATTTTATGAGGGAGGTTCAGGATTTTAGATGTGATATGGATGCTTTAAGCCTCTTAACTCCCCAAGTCTAAAAAAGGTCAATATGTTTGGCTTCTCTCACTATGGGAGAGCTCTCGGGGTCATGAATTCTGCTGTAAGATGATAAAAAGTTCCAATATGAGTTATGTTTTCTTCTAAGCCTCAGGGTCATGCCAGGAATGGTGGATGGTTGAGTCACCTTATCTAGTGGGAAATGGGGTAGGGATCACCAATAAAAGTCAAACTCCAACTACATATAAAAATTGATCTTAGTGTGTTTTTAAAGTAACACTTAGCTTGACCTAATAAAACTCTTCAATGTTAATGTATTACATTATCACCTTCTGATAACTGCATTCAATGAACTCCTTTTTATATACACAGCACCTTGTATCTTCAGTCTGTGGTTCTCATGAGTTCAGTAGATCCCACTGGGTGTTGTTATAAGTCAAGAGGAGTCTTCCTTAATATTACATAACCATGACTACAGATTTTCTGCAGTGAGAGCTCTGCTGGGATGTTGTACACTTGTAAGAAAATTATATACAGGCATACCTTGTTTTATTGCACTTTGCTGAATTGCGCTTCGCAGATATTACGTTTTTTAGAAATTGAAGGTTTGTGGCAACCTTGCGTCAAGCAAGTCTATCGGCACCATTTTTCCAACAGCATTTGCTCAGTTCATGTCTCTGTGTCACATTTTGATAACTGCAATATTTCAAACTTTTTCATTATTATTAATCAGATGATGATTAGCATTTTTCACAATAAAGTATTTTTAATTAAGATACATTTTTTTTAGACATAATGCTATTGCACCTTAATAGACTACAGTATAGTGTAAACATAACTTTTATATGCATTGGAAAACCAAAAATTTATTGCAATAATTGCTTTATTGTATTGGTCTGGAACCGAACTTGCAATATCTCTGAGGTATGCCTGTACTAAAGGGAAAGTGACATTCTATTAAATGTTACATGGAGGTAAAAGACCATTTGCCAATACTTTCACCCATAGTTGAATTCATATCTATATGTATTACCCCAATTAACATATATTCAGTCACACTGGTTTAATTTACTGTATTTTCATGAACAAGAGAAATTTCAGTCCCTGGTATATTTATTCTAGACATCGCAGTTTCAAACATGTAATCCTTTGAGCCAATTCACAAGGAAATTTGCTCTAGGATTGCAGAGATTTCTATATATAACTCCTATACTGCATAGGTTACATTTACACAGTCTTGCTGAGTTGTGGTCTGATGGATATAAAGTGATAACCACCTAATGCCTATATCCAAGCCTTGTTGTTCTAGGTAACCCAGATCAAAGTTAGCATCAGCATGTTGTTGCCATATTACTTCTATAATACAGTATTCCATCTTCTTCAGTGAATGGAAAATGCTGGAGTATTTGTTGTGTAGGACAGCCAGTCAGTGACTGCAGTCTGCATTTACTTCTGCTGTCCTCCAGACTGTTTGTAGGCATCCCCCTTTACTCTTCCTCCTCCTTTTCCCCCTTCTTTTGAGCATTTACCCTTCACTGGGGATGAATGAAAGCCCGTCTATTTAGGAAAACTATTGCTTTGTCCAATCAAGAACCATGTTCCATATATAACATCCTAAATCTACATAGAAAATCAGAACTTATCTAGGGGTAAACTCATCTTCTTAATGAATTTTGGTAGAATTATAAAGATACTGTATGTTTTTCAGGTCCCTCAGTGTGAGGTTGTTATATTAGGTGCAATGAGAGCACTGTTGAGCCAATCCAAACTAGGAGTTTGTTAGAGCAACCATCACTCTGAAGGGAGGATTAAAGAAAAGGACAAAAGAGCATGAAAGGAAATTAAGGAAAGGTTAAAGATTAAAAGGACAACATGGGAATCTCCCAAAGAGGCCAAAGAAACAAGTGACTTAGAAAATCTACAGCAATGATTATAGATGAGGCAACAATTCAGATTATGCCTTGGACTTTACAACCAGGTTTCCCTCAGATGTTCTAATTTTACACACACACGTGCACATAACCCACCCACCCTGCTTCCAGGAAACTGACCCCTAATCAGTTTATTTCTTTCTCTTTTGTGGGGGGGATGTTAAACATATTCATATCTGTTTAGCAAACTTTATTTTATTTACTGTTGTGTTTAATTATTTTTAATACTTATTTTGAATGCTTAGTTCCCTGACCCAAGAAAACCAATCAATGAAAACATCTATTAAAATAACAATTTAATACAGGCTACATAAATTGGAAGCACAATTGAGATGCTAGAAATTCTAATCCTTCAGCCCATAACATTATCAGAACTAGGTCTCAAAACATCTTCAGGAGTGGTTCTTAATCTGCTTGCTCTGGCACACAAATTATCGCTTCAGAAAAAAAATAACTCAATCTGGAATATTCACAGCTTTCCCAATTCTGGTTGCCAGGATATACTGCTTGACTACCAAGTTCTTTTTTTCCCCTTTAATTTATTACAGTAATTGTAGAAATGAAGGAGGGAAGGTTACTGTATGTCTTATCTCAAAATCTCAAAGAAATAATTAGTCTATCAAAATATAGAGCTCCTGTGCTGAGCTGCTTCACTTGAGCATGATGTGCCAGCAGAGAAATAATTCCCTTTCCTTTCACTACCCATCTCAAAACAGCGTGTCTAGTCTAATCTGAATGTTTTGTCCTTGTTTCTTAGTAGACTTGAATAAAAAAACATTTTCCACTTTCTGCAGATCATAAAGTTTGCAAACATTCTTCTCCTACTCCCTGTCAATGCTCCCTTTTATAGCGCCAAACATTTCTAAAGCAGGTCCCCATACTATATGCTGTCTTCTATTCTCTTGTGCAGAACAACCCAGATTTGATCCATTTGAATAACCTGGTTAATCCAGGTTTCCTGTACAAAGTGGCACATTCTCAGAACGTGTTCACAGTTTTCTATATAAATTAGCTCCTTCATTTGAATTGTTAAATTTAATTTTGTTAAAGAGTTCTCCCCAGTGATAAAATAACAGTAAGGGAGCTATGTCCAGTTACTACTCTGGAAAATAATTTCTTAGTATATTGTATGGTTTCTCCTTCTGAATCAAACAAGGCTAAACATTTCTTTAAAACAATCTCTTTCTATCCCCCCTCCCCCACCCCAGTAACATGTGAATGGTAAGTTTGTACATATAATACAGTTTTCCGAGGATAATGATCACTAGGAATGTGCAAAGAACATTGATTCAGAAATGGAACATTCAGTTCCCAAATTGCTCAGTTTTGCACATACTATTAATTACAGTACTGTAGTTATAAACTTAGTATATGTTTCTTTGTCACACAAGTAAAGACCATTGACACTTTTTTTAGCAGAATCAAAAATTCTGTCTGTAATTTTATTTTTCCAACTCCAATAACCTAAATTAGTGTTTTTCAAACTTGGCAACTTTAAGTTGTATGGACTTCAGCTCTCAGAATTCCACAGCCAGCATGTGGAATTAATCTCAAAGTTGCCAAGTTTGAAAAACGCTGACCTAAACTATTTTACCATGTGATCCCGAAACTGATCCAACACACAAAAACATCCTGGGTCGGAGCTGTTCTTTCACTTCTACAACAATCAACCTAAACATCCTGTGCTATTTCAGTAGATAATCAGAATAAACAGATAGTACAAGTAAGTCCATCCCTTTTTGTAGCCCTTTCCAGAGAAATCATGTATCTGGAAATGTCCTAAGAAAGTTCCTAAACTAGAAAATCATCTGTGTTCTCAGTGCCAGGCTTGGTACTTATCCCTATGTTGCTCCCTCTGTTGGTTTTGAACTGGAGCAGCAGCTTAAATAAAAAAAATTGGAAGTTTTGTCTGGTGGACAAAATGATAGTTTCTAGGCTCATTTCAATATAATTGCAAGCCAATCTAGAAGAATAGGCTCACAGACAAAGCATGGGCCTTCAGAAGTGCAACTAGGGGACAGAGGTAAAGCTGAAAAACAGAAATATCAGGATTGTCCTGAGGAAGAATTACGAATGACATCATGACATCACTATGTTTAGCAGATTGGATAACCAATGAAGGACCAAGGACCACGCTTAATCTTCTTTTTGGAGGTGGGGAAACTGCAGTTGACAGGGCAACGATACAAAGTGGTTATGGCTGCATTATACAAATAGCCTGGACCAGGCTTTCCTCTGTAGAAAGTTTCATCTTTTTAAAAAGGTCTATTTTAGGCTTTTGCTAAAGGTTTCAGGTTTTTACACCTGAAAACAGATAATGAAATTTGGTGGAGCAATAGGAGGGGCTCTGTAGGGCAGAAACAGTAATTTGGAGATCACATGCAACTCTGGGTTCATCACTGATGTACAGATACCGCTATATGGAGGAGTTGCCATGATTTGTCCTTTAGCAGAGAGAATCCTGCATTCAACTTGTGATCTCAGTACTTATTCTACTCACTGTCTTCTATCCAGGCTCACTGTCTGTTTAGTTTCTGTAAAGTATAGGATGAAATGGAGAGCAGGAACTTAGAAGTTAGCTGTAGCAGTTAACACATGAACAATGGAACTGAGCATTGTATGGCATTTCTTTTAAAATTATATTTATTTCTAATTTGCAGCTATACAAATAAATTACCATGAAGAAACTTATGCTATTCAGTGTCCTTTTCTGGCAATGCCTTGTGAAATCACTCTGATTGTGGTTAATTTAAGGGCCATTGATTTTAATGAAAGCTAAAGGAGACTATCTAAGGCTCAGTCTCTTCCTTACTGTGGAAGCAGTCTAGTCTTCACTTAAGATCAACCTTTCAAGGTAACATCACTCTCAAAGGCAGGAGAAGGGTCATACGGTATTGGAGAAGCCATTCCTTGGACCAGCCTTTATGAGAATTAAATCTGGAAATGAATCCAGAGCTGTTATGTTTATCTTTCTGTAGATAATATCTAAAAGTGTTGAATTTGTTAGTGTATGAATGGCATCACTCTGAATTAACAAGACATCCTGATGTCTTTTTAAGGCCTGTATCATATAGAATAAAGAATAATAGTCCAAACTGAAGCATATGGCATGCCATTTCTTTCTTTCTTTTTAGTCTAATATGTAGTAAGCATGCCCAATTTGGCATGCATACCTACACACACACACACACACACACATGTGTATGTGTGTGTATATGTGTATGTGTGTATATACACCCACACACATACACTAACACACACACATGCACACACCGTTCTGAGCAGAAATATTTAGAATTGCTCTGCACTTTATGCTTTTGCTTGATTTTATTTATTTATTTATATTTCGAATTTAGATACCGCCCATCTCACGAAGAAGTGACTCTGGGTGGTTCACAAGAAAACAACAAATAAATATTAATTAAAATACAATAAAACAGTATAAAAATATAGTAAAAATACAATGCTATTGAAAGAGCAAAGAATATTTTTGCTAATAAAGCAAGATAAGTATTAAAGAAAGCAGGACTGGTCCAGAATGTCTAGCTGCTTGACCCAGAACAATAAGTTGCCTCCTCCTTCTCTACTTGTCTTCCCCCTAGTCAAGGTTGTTCAAGTTACTTGAAGCATAAAATTGTATAAGCAACTCTTCTAGGTTGTAGTGAATATAAAAACAATTAATTAAAAAGCATCAGCCAGTGGTGGTGATTATATCTCTAGCCCAAGTCTACCTGTGGCCTTTGAGAAATGTTTTGATAGATGTGCTCCAAAGTTGTGGGTGAGGACAAGGCAAAAAACAACAACAACACCCTAATTTGATTTCATTTACATTCATCTTAACTACTTCGTCAGTCTCCTAAATGCTGAAAAGGTCAATTCTAGGTCTTTCAGTGTCTGTGCTTCTAATTTGGAAAATTGTACAAAGGTGTTTTAGAGAAGAAAATCAAATCTAAACATTGTATATAATTGTTGCATGAAGTATATTCATATGGAAGCACATTATTTTGATTATTATGCTGACTAATGTTGTTCCTAATTTGCTTGGGTGAAACATTATGTTATCATGCAGCATATATCAATGTTAAGATTAATATAATTAGGCCAATAGAACCAGCCTATTCAAATCTAGTAATGATTTTTTTTAAATTTATGATTCACAACAGCATGTAGTTCAGTAAGATTTTTTTTTTAAAAAATCATCCTGAAGATAATTGAGAATAGCTATTGCATCAAGATCATCATAAATAAAAATAATAATATAAAGGCATAATAAATTGCTTTATTGGTTTTTCTAAAACTGGCAAACATAGCAAGTCTCACTGTGCTTGTCCCCTCCCAACTACTATTCTCACATTTCTCATTGCTTTACTCACACTTAGTACTTTTGGTATAAACATTTCAAAAATTTCATCACTCATTCCAGATCACAGAAGATATGCACTATAAACTATGAAACTTCATTACTGAAATAAATGAAACATCTCTGTCTTTACTCCCTCTCCTTATTTATAACACATGTTTGTTGTTTGTTTACCCATTACTATCCTTTCTTTATTCTTAACGTTGTACTTTCTTTTCAAATCAAGAATATGCCATTTAGTTACTGGAATTCATCATAATTAAGCACTGCTTTGCCAGAGTTATCTCCACCTGTCCACTTCAAGCATCTTAAGAAGGCCTGCTGAGAGTCCCCTCTTGTGAGGTTGATAGAACTAGGGTGAAGCAGGAGGTCTTCTCTATGGGGCCCCTGTATTATGGATCATGTCACCCTTGGTTGGTTGGAAGATGCCTTCCCTTTTTAAATTAGGAAGACTGTGAAAACCTTGCTTTTTCAATGAGCTTTTGGGTCCAGTTGATTGGTATACAGGTGCTCTTCTACACATGAATATATTTGTTGTATTTTTAATTGTTTACCACTTTATTACTAGTATTGTCTTTGTTTTGTTTCTACTGTGGTGTGTACCACTCCAAAATACTGAGGTGGTTAATAAATACAGTAAAATCTTAGTTCAGCATTTACATCACACACAGCAATGGCTACTTTCTCAGCATATTTTTCTTTCCCATGGATTTTCTCAAACAACATTGCTGGTGGCTGTCTGGGAGAACAAGGTGATTCATTGGATCAATGAAGCAAGCTCCACCAGCATTTCCAAAGGCAGAGAAAAAGAAATTAAAATCCCAACTCACTTTTGGAAGGTAACTGCAAACCCCTAGCCAAAAAAATAATTTTTTTCCCAACCTTCCTTAGGAACAGAATAATTTCTTCCTCTCCACTGATAAAAATCAGTAGAATAGTAATCTGAAGATTATTCAGTACCCTTGCAGACTGCACATTGTGATTCTTGTTGGCAAATACTTGATAATGAGATAAACCAGCCTAGCCTATTATTTTTTTTAAGAGAAAGAACAAAAAATAAAACCAAGACAAATAGGAATGCTACTAATTTTCTTGGCTGCAATAAAAAAGGGGCTTCCTGTGACCATCTTTTGACTTTTTTTTTAAATTTCCTCAGTCTAATCTACAGCTTTGGAATGTCCTAAGTATTCTCCAAGTACTAACAAAACATGACTCTACTTAGCTTTGACTGATGTAGCTGGAAGATTCCTTAATCTTAATCATCTCCTGAACTGAGAACTGGAGCTGAGTTAATTGTTCTGCCTAGCCTAATCTTACTCATGTGCCAGATTTCATGGTGTATATGCTAACCTGGTTCTTAAGGAGAGAAGAGGAAAGCTTTGAAAAGGAGTCTGACCTTCTTTAGAAAATCAACCCTTAGACTAAATTCTCTGTGTATGGGCTGAGGTTCAGCAACTGAAAATCATATGACTGATGACCTCCTATCTATTAGTGGGGGGCTGTATCTTACTTAGCGGGGTTTGAAGCAGGCAACCTCTCTTGTTCCATGCTGGTCTCTCTCTGCTCCAAATGATGTTTCCTGATTTGAATGGTGTGCTGAAATAGATGGATGGGTGCCTTGGAAGTTTGACCCACAAATCTTTTAGAGACTCAGTACTCAACCACATGTTTCCCTTACCTCAGCATGAACATGTTCTCTTGACATTGCTTTCATATCTTCCCACCCCATAGCACAGGTTCATGACATATCAGTGATGAGATCTGCCCAACTTGTATAAGCAACTTTGGGCTGCTGACCACATGCCACCTCTTCTTTGATCACTGGGAACTGCCCTCAATGGTAATTTTATCTTGGATTTCAGGGAAGACTAAAAACCTGTCTTCTGCAGAAGCATCTGCCCATGTAATGCCTCACCAGTTCTTCCCAAAGCATTTGTCGGGTTTACATGGGCTACTTATAATCATGGGTTTACCACTGTTTTGAAAGACCACTACATATGTTTTTGAAGCATGAGGTTACTGCTCATTTGTAAAAGAATGAAACCTGTGTTTAAAAACAGGTTTAGTGCTTTTAAGGACTAGATTCTGTGCTGCACAGAAGGTTGATTTAAATAAGGAGAGAGAGAGCTGGGTTCTGCCAACAGTGCGTTGTTGGTTCTATCAGCGCTGGGTATATTACAGTTTTTCTGCTATTTTGGCTGTTTCTATCAGCAAGGTGTTTTGTGTTGGCATATTTTTTTATCATTTTTATTACTTGGTGGGGAGAGGCATTGCCATTTTGCCTACTGTATTTGGCTCCATGGCTATCCATGGGCTACCTCCAGTTGCTGTCCGCCACCAAAGCCATTCCCTTGCTCCTCTCGCCAAGGTTAGAGTTTCCTTGTTATCAACCGCACCTTCCTGCTTCATCCCACACTCCTCCTCCAACCTGTGACCTGTCAGCCTGGCTGTTTTGAGACATGAGTCTAGTGCTCTTTCTGAAGAGCGCATGATCTGTATTCAGAAATAACCTGACTGACTGATTGCAGGCACAGAGGTTAATTGAACAACTTGTTAGTTAGGCAGATTGACTGGTAGCTGAATATCCTGTTCCAAGCAATTGGTAGTTGTTTTCCTCCTAGCAGGTGACACTTGGTGGGGGGAGAAACAAAGCTGACGGAATTGACAGATTACTTGTCTTAACATGGCCCTAACTAAAACAGTAAGGGCAACACCATTTTATATCTTGTTACTGTAGCAAAACAGAGATTGGCAATGAGGGCAGTAAATTTAATGCCAGCATTTTTTTTTCTTTTGTCAACCAAAGTTCTAGTGAATAGTCTTGTAGTATGGATAAGCCCTTTGAAAGGCCCAGATAGGCCTACCAGGTGCCTGGAAAAGTTCCATTCAGTCTGAGATTTTGAAGTCCCCAAATCATCCTAGGAAAACTTAAAAATTAAGCTGATTATCTGGCCTTTACAGGACTTCAGGAGCCCAGGTCCTTCTTCTGCACGTATGTAGGACCTCCACCAGCCATATAATTAACAATCCCCTGGTCACAATTGGCAACTAAGAACTGAAAGCAAGCAACAGTGAAAATGTGTGGGATTTAATTAAAAAGTAACTTTGGTCTTTGCACATAGGTTGTTCTCATAGCCTTGTTCAGCAAACAAGAGTTTCAAGATTCAGGAGACACAGCTTTGTTGCGTGAATGGCAACTCACAAAAGAATTCCCCAGCCAACTGGGAGTTGACGTCCACACATCTTAAAGTTGCCAAGTTTGAAAAACACTGATTTAAATAAAATTTGTTAGTCGGAAAAGGTGCTACCAGACTCCTCATTTATAGTGAGTTCATTAAGAGGGAATCTCTTTGAAGGATTTGAAATGCTTCTTTCTAGGTTTCTTGCTACTTGGACTGAATTGCCATTTATGAGATAAGCTACCACAATTGCTTGTGCCTATTCTCCCTTACATTCCTTTTCAGTCTCCCCACAATCTCTCACAGCAAGTGACTAAAAATCATAGGCAAGTTCTCAGGCAAATTTTATACAGATTATTGTGCAAATGAGCTCTCTCTTTTTTTTTAGGCCCTGAGATCTGGTAGTCTTACGAGGAGGAGAATATTCACACACCTTCCATTTCTATGTCAATGTCATTTTTTCTTCATTTTTTGTCCACTGAAGTAAAAAGATTAGTAAACAAGATTGTGAAAGGAAAGCGAAAATACTTAAATAACTCTTGGGGTTATATTTTATCTGATTAGTTTTATAGCCTTGAATAAAAAGCATTGATCCACCTGGTCTTTCCAAATATACATTGATGGGGCCCTCTTCACATGTGAGGCTCAGGCGAACAGAGGTTCTCTCAAGTTACCATAACCCTTCTCTGCTAATTTATGCAGGGAAGTATTTATTTGTTGCAAATATTTCTTTACTATTGCTAAAACTCAGACCCTAAGTTTTCTTCCAGCATTTTAAACCCTGCTCATTAAAATGGAAAAGATAATTTCAAGGCTGATTTGCTCACACTGAAATGGATTAGTTCAGTCCATCAGTTTTGGGGAGAAAATGACAAAATAAGTAAGACCCAAGGATACTTGATTTGAAAGAAGAATCAGAGATTTCAGAGGCCGCCTGTGCCTTCTTTTCTTCCTGCTTTGCTTCAGAAAGCAGAGAATGCAATCTGATTCATGTCTAAACAGAACCTAACATCACTGAGTTCAATGGGATTTACACCCAAGTAAATCCGCTGAGGAAGTAGGAAATGAATCAGTTGCAGGGGAAGTGAGGGAGAGAATGTGCCAGGAGATAAAATATTTTACAAAAATGCTTCTCTTCAAATTAGTGGGTTAATTTTATAAATACAGGTGAATGAGTTCCATTCCGAAGATCTGTCCTTAAGTCGAATTTGTATTTCTTTACATCCTTCTCACCAACTTTACCATACAAGAAATGTAAATAATTAAATAGGTGCTAACTTTTAGAAGGAAAATTCATTTGCCATAGCACCCACATCTGGATTTGTGTCTTAGTGCTGAGTTAAAATACAGATAGTTCCATGAAACAGTTCATGTTCTAAAAGGAGTTAATATTTAAAATCTATTGCAAGAATTGGGTTAGTCATAAACCTGAGATTCCTTGGTCATTACTTTAATGAAGCCTGAGCCCCATAATCTCATAAACTTTCAAGCCATTTTTACTGAAAAATTTATGAATGAAATTGCAAATCCTAAATATCATGATACAGGCTTTAAAATAAATAAACAAACAAAAGACATCTGCCCCCTACTAATCATATGCCAAATTGAGTATTTAATGGTCTGGGGCAATCTTTATTGAGACAGATGCCTTTTGTATGTTTTCCCTGATTTGGTTATAGCACTGAATAATAAGTGTCTGCCTTCAGTGTGTTGCTCCACAAGCTATGTTTTCCTGAAAGACTTGTATTTACACCTGCTCTTTCTTTTCGTACTTGTCACCACTGCAAATAGTTTTCTTGTTATAACACACATGTGCTTTCCCTCAGAACAAAGGGCAAGAAGAGGCTGTGAAATCGGAAAGGAAACCATGAGAAGAGTTTTGTCTCTACCAAAGCTAGTGACAGAAGCATTATCTTAAATCAGTGAGATTGTAACAAATTGTTAACAAGACTTCCATGCAAAACAGCAATGCTTCAGCCACCAAATTATTATATATGAAACTCTCTCACTAAAGGAATGATCTGGCTGCTTTTTGACTTTGAAGAAAGAAAGTCACTTACCTTCATGAAGAATTCTGACTCAGCTGTGGAAAATCGAAAACTATTCTGGGCAGGAGAAAGAGTAAAAAATCAACATATAACCTGACTTCTCCTTACGTACTGCCCTGCTAAGACAGTTGGTCTCCGTGTGCTGGCACTGGAACGTGACTAAGCCTTTGAGAGGGATCACTTTTTTAGATGCTAAATTAAACCAGTCCATAGAATCAGGCTATTCAGTTGCAATCCTAAGTACACTAAAGAACAGCTCATATGCAATTACATCATGTGGAAAGTAATGTGCAGGCAGTAACCCATACGATCCTATCCAGAAATATGCTTTTAATTTGGGACTCTGGGCAAGACATAAACTAGAAATGACCTTTTTGTTAGTAAAGGGAGGGGGTATCTTGACTTTATCAATATTAAACTTTAAAAAATCTCTTGGAAACCATTTATAAATCCAAATTCTTGTGTAAAAGACATTTTTAAGAAATAACTCAAATGGTTGTATTCCATTTCTTGGGGCATTTAGGCATGCTTCCTACTCAGCTACTAGTTTCAATCCAACAAATTCCTGTTGCCATTTGGAAGGAAGAGCATTTTTATGGAGCGAGTGGGGGAAAGGCAGTCTGCAACCTTTGTTAGTCAAGTCTATTTGGAGACAATGCCTAAAAACAGCCTACAATATCAGTTTCTGGCTAGGTCTGCTGTGGATCAGCTGCAAAAATCCATCTAACCTGTAGATGTCAGCAAAGAAATACAGGAAACTTGTTCTCTCTGCTCTCATAGAGTGATCCACTGAATTTTTGCAATATAGATCTGGAAGCCTTACCTTTGACTTAAAAATTCTGACAGTTGTGTGTGTATTTGCTCGTAACTGATCCCTAAAAACTGCTAAGTCATTGGAGTTGTTTTTTTAAATATCATTGTGTAAACAAGTATTTTGATTTGTGAATGCTCCTAAAAACAACTAATGTTCACATAGCAGAAGCAGATCATTTTTCTGGGGTGGGGCTAAAAAGAAATTGTTTCAACCTCTGAAGTCTGCAAGTTGTGTGACAATAATGTTTTTGGAAGGGTAGGACTAAAAGGTTTGGCCTCTGGAGTTCCTAGGTTTGGGTTTTTAAAATGGCAAGAGATTTTAAGCCTATTTTGTGGGGGGGGGGATCTTTGTTCTCCCAAAGCAAAACACCGCTGAAAATTAGCTGATGATTGCATCATCATTTTGAAGATATAAGAGGCTCCAACAAGGGCTGCAAAAATACGCAGGAGCTACTTGTGACCAGTGAGGTATAGGTTGCTCACCTCTAATCTATTCCAAATATAGTTGTTGTTTTTTTTAAATCTGCGCTCAGTTGTTACCGACTCTGCAGTGACTGCTTGGACAAGTCCTTTTGCAGTTTTCAAGGCAAGGTGTTTCGGAAATGGTTTGCCAGTGCCTCCTTCCTAGAGCAGAGCCCAGCTGGCGAGCGCAGGAGGCGGGGTTTCCGTTGTTTCACGCCCTTTTTGGGCACGACAAACACTGCCAGTGGATACATCTTCACTATTGATGCAACTCATAGTAGCTAGGCTCCGTAACACTTACTGATTTATTTACATTTTATAAACTGCCCAATAGCCAAAACTCTCTTGGCAATTTACAAAACACATAAAAGATACAATTTGAATCAAAGCATATGCAATAAAATCAGATAAAATGCAAAAAGAAAACACCATTCTAACTATGTGGCAATAAGGGTATCATTCAAACTTTAAAACAATACAAATTAAAATGCAAATACAAAACCAATTACAAAGCCTGAGAACATAGAAACGTCTTTACCTGGTGCTGAAATGATGCTAGTGTGGTACCTGCTGAACCTCTCTGGGGAGGGAATTCCATAAATGGGGTGCTACCATGGAAAAAGCTCTCTCTATTGTAGAGATCCACTTCACCTCCTTGGTGGGAGACCTGGAGGAAGGTCTCATTAGAAGATGTTAGGGCCTGAGTAGGTACGTACAAGAGAAAGCACTCCTTCAGGTAATCTGGTCCTAGGCTGTTTAGGTCTTTAAAGTTTCTCTCTTCATAGATATCAGAGGAATAGAAACATTCACATTTCTGCATTTGCAGTTTCAAAAACTACATGAGATAAAAGCTAAGAATGAGAGATCAGAATATAACTACCATTTCTGGACTGAAAAAAATCCAGATAATCATCAGATAGTAGCAAAGAGACACAGAGATTCTGTTTGCTCCTGTCTAAAGGTAATCCAGATTTTTGTAGCCCTTTGTGATAGCCGTAGCTTGTGAAAGCGATTGAAATAATGTGAATTGGACATTTTGCCTTCATACTCTTTTTCTGAGTGAAAGAATAATGGAGAAATGTTGAAACATATGGAGTTATAAGAAAACCAAAGGAAGCAAGTTACTCCTGTAGATCAAAGACAGACCTCTACCTACTTAGTAGAGACATTCTTGGATCTACCTCCTCAGGATACAGGGAGATTTCTTTTGGATTCTGCAAAGAGGCTGAGTTATAGCGAACATAATAAGAGAGATTCAGATGACTGTCAGGTGAAGAAGAGCCTACATAAGAAGTCAAAGGCTAAACTTATAAGGTTCTACTCATAAAACCTATCTTATGGTAGAGAACCCTGAGAAGATTCCCTGATGGTCTGTAACTGAGAGGAGCATCTCTATGACTTGGATCTGAGATTTTGGTGGAATTTCAAAAATGTAGCTTTAAAGATTTTAAAGAAGCTTTTAGTGTATTATGGTAGAATACACGTGCCTTATTATAATGGGATTTGACTTATGCTAGTCTTCTGATCAAATTCAACTTGCAGTTCTCAAACAACCACTTGATACTAAGCCAAGTGCAGTTCCTTTCAACATTAAGATGGGAAATTGCATTAAAATGGTACAGGAGCACAAAAGAACTCATCCAGAGAAGAACATAATGTTCTAGCTGTAAGTACAAGCAAAGTGAAATATAATTTTCTCTAGAAAATCACACACAGAAAAGACATACAGAGATTGGCTTGTGTGCTTCAGGTAGGCTTTTGTGATTGGTTTGTGAGTTTCACTCATTTTGTCAAGGGAGCTTGACTTCAGTTTGTATTGGCAAAATGCCCAGGAAAATGGTCTAGCAGGAGTACGTTGCTATAAAGGTATCTGAGGATGAAAATAAATAATTAAAACTAGACCCCATAAAGTCAGCTTACCTTTCATTTGGGATATTTAAAAAGAATAAAGCCATTCACTCTTGAAAGTTTACTCTTTTATTAAAATTTTATTTGAAAAAAAAACAAACCCAACACAGCAGATAAAGGTGCTAAACTGTTATCTCTGTACATGCAACTGAGGAAGCAGAAGCTATCTTCTAATGCTAACTCTGAACAAAGTGACAGGAGAAAAGATAGGATTAAAATGTCAATATTTTGCTGTTGTTTTCTATTGATCCTATAATTCAAATGCAGACTAATAAGAATGCATTCTAAATGAATAAATTCTTTGAAAAGGTCAGTTTTTATGGGGGAAAAAACCCATGCTTTTTATGACATTTGTGAAAGGACAATTAAAAAAATAAAACCATTCGTACTAGGTCCGTGTTTTTGTTGTTGTTCTTGAATAACTGTGTAAGACAATTTTGAAGGAGAGTGGTTTATAGTCTCAAGCTCTACTGTCACCTTAGCATTGGGGGAGTTTCAGGACCCACGAGCTCTGCACATAATCTATCCCATGTGATAAAGCCACCAAGATTGTGGCTACTATGAGTGTACTTTGGTAATAAATTTTACTTGCACAAGCAAGACAAGCCATGAGGATATGGTGAGATGTTTTGCTTGGGTAACATCCAGATTACTTAGTATCTCTTGGTTATTATTCTTCAGCTCCTCCAACTATTCTGCTCTGATAGTGGACAGAGCTGTGTGGGTTATGCAATCTGCCATACCCTAAATTCAGGGGATGAAACTTCACCCAAGTTTAGTTTATAAGAAACAGATTAGGGTTTTTTTGTGCAATCAATGCGTACAGCTATCCTGGAAACTTCAACAGCAATTGAAGTCCTAATACAATATTGCTAATATAAAAGTAACATGCAATAATTGTATAAGTCTTCCTAATTCAAATAATACATGGAACAAATACATAATCTTAAGTATGTATTTTATGTATTCATTAGATTTATATCCTGTCTTTCATTCAGGACCTCATGGTGGTATACATAGCTCTTCTTCCTCCTTTTCCCCACTGTAGCAAGTGGACTGGGCTGGGCTGGGTGACTATGCTATTACAGCAGTCACATTAAAGATAAGGCAAAAATAACTTAGAAAGAAACACAGTATTTTTTTAAAGAAAAGCTTTTTCATATGCTGACATGCATGTACATTTTGATACTTTAACTTTGTATATATAATCATTCAATTTAACTTTGCACATGTTTGTGCATATGCATCCATATGTACACATAAAAGTATATATATATATCCAGGAGAACTGTCCACAGGAAGAGAAAGGCAGTAGGGCAAAGCAGCAGGGGAACTGCCCAATGGAAAGTGTTGTAATCTGAAGCTTGTACTGTATACCTTGCAACAGCTGGTAAGTAAAAATACGCCCAGAACAGTAAAGGTGCCTGTTATTGTCTAAATCAAGAGGCATTACATCCAAGACCAACGAAATGCCCGGGGCCCATAAGGAGATAGTATTAGAGCACAAAGAATCAATTAATTGCATTTCGATTGCTAACCTTCCATTACACTCAAAATCTGCTGCCTGAAGTGACTGCTTCACTCAGCCTTATCGTAAGACTGACTTGTAAGAACCCTTTTTGCAAAATAGAATTTGGTTGAGTTCTTTTGTTTGAGAAAAAGAAATGTTTCAAGGACTACCCAGTGATAAATGTACAAATAAAGAACATTCAGTCAGCAGAAATATATAGAAGACTCACCAGTTGCAACCTTGATTATATCTCACTTTATTTGTTTAAAAAAGAATATGAACTGTTTTTATCTGGTCCCTTCAGAAATAAAAACACAAAAAAGATAAACTTGTTTTCCAAAGTTCCAACAGTTACTATTTAGTATAGCCTAATATATTTCAGAATCATAAGCTTCTTCAGGGGGCACCTTAAAGAAAATATAAAAGGAGGACATAAGTTTAAAGAAAAATGTTGGACCCAGAAGGAGCACTATAAAAGGACTGTATGCAAAATAAATATATATTTGCATCATTGCTTTGGGCAATGAATGAACCCAAATGCATACAACAATCAAAGTATTAAAGCAGGAACATGAATTTATATGGACTTCTTTGAAGGAACACATGTGCAAATACATTCAAATTGAATACAAGTCAGCCGTGGGATGTGGCTGTATATAAATCAAATGCAATTTTAGGCAGCATCAAAAGAAGCATAATTCCAAATCTCAGGAAGCAGTTGTTCAACTCTATTAAGATTCTGACTGAAGGTTTGAAGAAACTTCTGAACAGTAAAAACAGTTTGACAATTGACCCAATTACCCAGAGAGGTTTTAGGTTTCTCTTCATTGGAAGTGTTCAAAAGAAAGCTAGATAGCCAGGTCTCTGGAATGCTTTAATTTGGATTCCTGTGTTGAAATGGGTGTGGACTACATGTCTTCCTCTAATGATAGGAGCCTATCAAATATACCTTTAAAAAAGGTAAAGTCAAAGTTAAGGGGGTCCAAATAATTTCTTTGTGGTCCCTATAATTCAACTTCAGTGGCATGTGACATGAAAAAGTGAAGCATAAACCTTAAAATGTGCTAAAGAAAATTTTAAAAAATGGCTTTCAAAAAGAAAAATCTAGAAAAAACAAAATGTCTAGTCCCAGCTTAACTGCATGGTGGCCATACCAGCTGGGTGCTCTCACCCGAGTACCACTGCTCCCAGGGGTGACTGGGGAGGGGGTAAAAAAAAGGTCAAGTGCTGGCCATGATCATGTGATTGAGGTACATAACTACTAAAGCACAATATATTTATTTAACATGACCAATACTTTATATATGCTGCTGCTGGGACCGTCACTTCTAATATTCCCTGTTGTAGTCCCAAGGCAGTTGCACTAGAAGGGCCTTTAGGTTGAGGAAGGTTATTGGGTGGGAAGCTCAATGTAGTTTGAGAGCTTTCCTAAAAAAGTGCTACATTTATATTATACTTCTAACAATTGGGACAAGTAAAGTGGAGCTAAATTTGACGATCTATTTAAATCTCTGCCATAATTACAGTGATACGAGTGACATAAGACTTGGGGGGAAATGTCACAGCATGTCTGATAAAGATTTAAATTTCTGAATTGTAAAGTCTTATTACAGGTCTCATATTTCTTCCAGGTCAGAGGGTAGCTAAAGTGTGGAATCTCAGATATGAGAAGCCATATATTCCCAGTTTGTGTTGAATGTGCCTCAGACTTGAGGGCCTGGAAGCTGCAAAATTTTGTAATCTGATTTATGGTGATCCCAGACACTTAACAAACTAAATCCTTAGGGGTAAAGTGGGGAGGGAGGGAAAAGAATTTAAAGGACAAATTTGATAGCGATCCAGCTCTATTTTTAGATATGAATATCACAGTACAATGCCTTTTCTGGCGCTCATCACCAAGCTGAAATGAAACTATTATTGGTTACAAGGTCTGTAATAAATTAAATGAAACAGCCATAGGAATTTAGCCTTTAGTTTTGTGTTCTGCTCGAGTTATATTTGCATTTCTTTTCAATTCAGTTACATCTGCTTTTGTTGCTGATCTTATGGAGAAAAAATGAATATAATAATTTATAATTCTGAACAATATGCTAAGTAGTTTTTTTCTTGACAGATATTTATTTTGTTTTTAACAGCTCCCAAGGCTTCACGGTATTAGTATTATTACTGCTAAAATGGAAGAACCACACCTTCTTTTATCTTTAGAACGTAAAGATAAATGTAATGTAAATATTACTTATTTAATTCTTAGAATGTTTCTTTCAATCAGTTATGAAATTATTACTGATCAGGCACCAGTAGCAAAACATTGTTTCCAGTGTTCCTTGTTCAAAATTGGAGGGCTACTGTTAAAACTATTGGAACTGTGTGCATTTTTTACATCTTTCCTATCATGCATATATCTTCAATCCCTGTTGCCTGTATCCACCATTTTAGTAGGATATCAAGACCAGGCTTTTCACCATGCCTCCGTTATAGAACTTTATGGGCAGTTCAGTTGACGTTGACCATTTGTAAGCTTTTTTTCCCCCTATAAATAGAACTCCTTTTTTCCCCTATAGATAAAACTATGGAATTATCTGCCCAATGTCTTTTGATTGGAAATAGTAAGAGCCTTCCACTTAGAAATACTTGGTG
Organism: Python bivittatus; assembly: GCF_059951505.1. Lineage (NCBI taxonomy): Eukaryota > Metazoa > Chordata > Lepidosauria > Squamata > Pythonidae > Python > Python bivittatus. The sequence continues at coordinate 32,006,117 of NW_028277086.1, forward strand.
ACAGGTCTCAAGCTTCTTCATGGCATATCCAAACTCCGCCTTTCATTAACAATGAGATGAGACTCATTGGAATGTAGTGTATTCAGTTATTGTTATCATTGGTTGATTAAACATTCCTGTTACCTTATTTTGTTCTATTAGCTTTGGCTGCCTATATACAATTCTTGCAAAATTACTGGATTTAATTGTTTCAGCAGAAAAAACTACATCAGACTTCGGTGTGTGTGTATGTATATGTATATGTGTGTGTGTGTGTGTGTGTGTGTGTGTGTATAAACAGTAGAAAACTCACAACAGAGATCGTGACATTTTGTCCAGTTCTTGGAAGATATGTGAACATCTCTTTCTTTTATGATTTCTGAGCTGTACTAGGAAACCTGAACATCACTTTTGCTGAGACCGTGAAAGGTTCCTTGAAGGCACATGTTTAAAAATTGCATTGCTGTAGTGGTAATGAAAAAGAGACATTTTCTTGCTATTATTTTTCCCTCTAAAAACCCAGGGATAATAATAGCTTCATTTATCTCTCAGAAATAAGATGTGGTTCCAATGACCTCCATGCAGGATACTTACCCAAAAATACCCCTGCTAATGCATGCAACCTATCTGTTTAAACAGTATAGCATCTGAGGTTTTTTTTTTTTAAAGGAATGCATTTATGCATATTTCAAGGTATAGTCTTATTTGGGGTATTTTGCTCAAGTTGATTGTCACTGTTCTATGTGAACTGACATTTAAGTATGGTGAGGGAGACTGTCTGGTTTTAACAATTTCATATTCATGAAAATATGAAAAAAAAGTCATACTGATAAGAGAGATTAGGACTGCAGATGAGGAGGATACAGACATCATACCTCCACTGATTTTTCATACCAGGTAAGACAACAGGCCACTGTACTGGGTGTATTAAGCCCTTGAATACATTAATAGGAAGAATACAAATCTTTTAATTATGCAAATCCATTTCCTTCTGAGCCACACACAGTTTTCAACATGAATAACTAGTGAAGGGAAGAGATATTAACTGTAACACAAAAATTTAAATCATAAGAAAATAAAAGAAAAATATATAAAATATTGTACATTTTTTGTCACTCAGAAATTCTTTAGCATTCCTAAAATTGATGTTTCTGAGCTCAATTTATCTTGTTGGTTATACATTATTGGGTTTTTTTTTTAAAGGTTATTAGAGGTAGTCCTCACTTAACAACCCCAATTGGGACAGGAATTTAGGTCACTAAGGCATGCAGTTGTTTAGTGAGATGTCACGTGACTCCTTCACTTAGCAATGGCAATCCTGGCAATACCCCTTGCTGTTGTTAAGTGAATTTTACCAGTCATTAGCCAAGGACCTACCCCAATCCAAGCCATTCCAAGAGCTCTTTGTAAACAGACTGCTTTAATTTTTTTTTCCTTTTTCTGCAGCCAAAGCCAGCTCCATCCACACCCAGGAGTGCAGTGAAAAGGGGTGTTTTAGGACTCTGCCATTGAGGGGCTGCCTTTAGCTTTTTTTTTTTTTTTTGGTACTGCAGCTGAAGCCAGCCCAGCCGGCCCCGCAGCCAGGCCGGGCACATCTCATCGGCAGTGGGAGCAAGAAGATGGCAAGGTCAGCTGGGGCAGCAGAGCGCAGGGTGGCAGGGGGCCAAAAAGACAGAGATGGGGGGGAGATCGGCAAGTGGGGAGAGTTGCAGCGCCCCTGCAGTTGTAAGTGTGGGCGGGCAAAAGAGGGCTTTGTACTTTTAGTTCCTTTCCTTGTCTAAAAAACTTACTTTGTAGGACTCTTTCTAATGTGACTTTTGTTGGTCAGTCTGAAATTCTCAGGGCTTTCATCACTCCATTCGTCTCTCAGCTCAGTTCTGTTTCTCTTCTGGCTCTGACCTGTGCAATTCAAGTACTCTTCAGTCTCCACAATGGAAGACAACGCACTCAAGACCAGCGTTTCTCAACCTTGGCAACTTTAAGATGTGTGGACTTCAACTCCCAGAATTCCCCAGACAGCATGGGTGGCTTAAATTAAATCTTAAAATTGTCATGGTTGAGAAACACTGCTCAGGGCTCTTAGCTGTACATAGACTTAAGCCCCTGAGACTTTCCTAGCACCTTGTATTTCCTAGACAAAACTTATCTTTAATTTCTTTTAGGCAAGCACCAGGCTCAAGAATGTTTTTGTATAAAAATTATACTCCTAACTTTAGGGTTTCTGTCTCTATGCATTATTTCCATAGTATGGAGCCATTCACTATTCAATATTAAGCATCTTGTATGAATTCAGACTGTGTGTGTCTAGTTAAACTATGGAATCTATGAGCCATTAGATATGGTAATGGTCACAATTCAGATCATTCTTGGATGAGAAGCTATCAGAGGCTACTAGTCTTGTAACCTATATTTTACTTATTCTTCATATATATAATCCATGCCAACAACACTTATGACCCAGCTAAAGAATAGATGCATCAGAAGTAGGATATCCAGTCATAGCATATTCAGTTGGTTTCCCATGATTCCAAAACAGGCAAGAGAAGCCCAGCCATTCATGTTATGCTTTCTAAATAATCTTCTTCTGCTTTAGTTCCAAACACAAGTCACTCTGGGTTTCCCATTACAAAATGTGGTAACAAGAATAATTTGCAAAGGAACATGGGTGCTGCATAAACTCAGAACCTTTATGTCACGCTCCTAAAAAAAGACAGGAATTGCTACTCACAGGAAATAAGTGCAATTCACACATTCTGTTCCCACATCACATTTTGAGTAGTCACATAAAAAGTGTATGTCTTATAATATGCAAATGAGCCTTTTGTGTGGGCCTTTTTTCCCACTTCAGGTTCATGCATTAAACAATCAATAGACATAGAAACTCTCATGAATACCTTTCTAGGGATGTCTGTATATATTTAAACTATTCATCTGACAATTTCATTGGTTTGGATTGCAATACATCCAATTCAATATCTATTGACCTTTCTTGGAAAGTCTGATTTATTCCCTATGTAATAGATTTACTGTTCATTTAATATTCAAGTAATTATCCAATTATTTCTCTGGCAAATTCTCCTATTACAACTTGATGCCTGATTACAATTGATTATCTGTTTCTGATGTGAGAATTACTAATGGCCAATCATATTAAGTTCTGAATGCATTCTGAACATATTGCTTGAAAGTTTCCTAAAATAATTGTTAAGGCCTTTCTGAAACTTACAAATCTTATAGGGTTTTTTTCCCTTTCATGCTCACTATAAGACTAATAACTTGCTGTTTCTTTGTATTGCTTGCTGTGATGCTTCAGATCTCATATTTTTGTATGTCTACTCAAAAGTAAGTCCACTGTCTTCCAGATTAGCTCATCACAGAATAAAAGAGTATCACTGCAGATGCTCAGAGTTGTTGAGAGTCACGCGGCATACAAATTTAATAGATGATGATGATGACAATGATGACAATGATGACGATGATGCAGTACAATAACCTTGCTGGGACCATTGTCTGCTAAATACATCTTTCTATATATTTATTTCCCAAGACTCAAAATGAAATGGATTCCATTTGCAATAGTACATAATGATTTCTACTTTCTTGCCTCTGCAAATTGTAATCAGCACACTGAAGACTACAAAATACTTTTAAAATGGAAACTTTTGGAACTATTGAACAATGTATTATAAAGATTTCCATTTCAGATTGTAAGTAAGCATTAAGTGAAAAATAAGTGTTCTCCCAAACCCAATGCTCCTTTTCAATAATGGCCCAACAAAGAACCCAAACAGGGAGTCTTTCTGGTCAGATGTTCAATTCTTGTTTCCATTATGATCAGGATGGTTATCTGGAAAAGTGAGATGGAGTTTTGGTTTTGGTTTTGGTTTTTTAAACATGATAGAATATTGTAATTCTAGTAAGTAGGGGTTACCTTATTTGGTCTCTCCTTTCCTACAAAATACCGTAGGATAGGATTAAAAGTCCTCTTGATTTAAGAGTTGAAGTTTTATTATATTAAATCATCCATGAAATATAATTCTTAATACCCATCAAAGCCAATTCTCTCCCACTGTTTTCAAGGGGAGAGTGATCTGGAAAAATCTCGCCAAATTAAAGAAAAACAACCCACAGTTCTCCTGGTCTAGCCAGAGCAATTTAGCATGCTGAGTCTGAATTTCATAATGACTTGGACCACTTAGACTTGAAGTCTAAACACATATGAATGTCATGGGACTGCAAATATATCTTAAGCCAGATTGTTTACTACGTGGCACATAGAATTTGTAAATACATCCAGAAAAAAAAATAAAACTACACATAAGCTTCTAAGTGTATTACATTTACATGTAAGCAATCATATTGTTCCAAAATATTTCTGTTATTCTTGTTGCAAACGCAACTGTCCTGTTCACAAATATTGCTCTAACTTTTGAAGAAAAAACATGTAGTTTATAAGCAGTCCCTCAACAAACTAGCAGCCAATAGCTCAATAAGTTCAATAAGAAATTTCTGTGGTTCAGAGGTGGTGGTGGACATTATTGAAGGAAGTGCAAGCAAAAAAGCCGTTTATTCCCCATCTGTGTATAGTAGTTGTGTTCTCTAGTATTGATTTGATAAATCTTAAGAAATTCTGTGACTGCCTTTATTTTATTATGGATAACTGTGTTCCAATAGATGCATTACTTGATGTGAAGTTCCATTTAGCTTTTAGGTCTAAAGAATTTTGGGTGGGAGCGGGCAGAATCATCAATAAAGGAACGTAGCTGGGAAAAACAAATACCAAGTAAGAGAAACCTGACAGAAAATAAATTTCTACATGAACATTGCAACCATTTCTGAAGCTGGCTTCAAAGTGAATAATTGATAGAAGGATCATTTTATGTTTCATTGGAAGGGTTGGAGTTTTTGTTTTGTTTTTTTGAACCTTAACTTTTTGCCAATAAGCATCCATATTTTATATTAGCATCTGTCATATGTATCGAATGCTTGATTTTGGATTCACCTTAGCTAATGTAGGATAGGAACAGTCTAAATGCAGATATGGACTTAGTCGATTTCTGAGAGATTTGTAGTAAATCATCAATTTCTAACTTCCAAAGGCTGCAAGAACTAAATAGCACTTCTCCCACTGATTACTGGTCCAACAAAGAAAAATTAATTAATTAGGAATAGAATTTTTGCATGGGAAAATCATAAGCTTTATTTAATTTTGCTGCTCAAAAAATAGGTGAGTTAATTTTTTTACTTCTCAGTTTCTAAATTTTCACCAGGTTTGGCTATCATCTCTTGAGATTCTAAGAGATTTTAGGCTAGCTTCAGATTATTGGCTGGGTACCCAACCTATGCTCAGACAGGTAAGCGATTGATTTAGCTTCTTGTGTGAAGAAGCGATAATTCTTTGTGAACCATGATGTGTGGCTTAGTGCAGTGTGTGAATCCAGCCACTTATGGCATGATTTGGTAAGCTGCAGAAAGTCAGCGGATGGATCTGAATATTGAATCACTAAGAACACATTATTAACGGCTTCCTCAACTTAGTCACTTGCCAAATTTATTTATTTATTCATATCTCTCTCAGGATATGACTCTGGGTGGCTAGCAGTAATTTAAAGCACTATCAACAAAAATAAATAACAGCCATCAGTACAATGCAAAGGCATTGAGGTCTAATTCAAAAGTCTCCCAATATAGGCGTTGTATGAATTAGGCTCACTTAACATTCTAGCCCAAAACTTGGGGAAACAGCCAGGCCATTTATTTAAAAATAAATTTAAAATCATTAAACTATATGTGGACTCACACATGTTTATTACAGCCCTAAGGCCAGATACAATCAAAGTATACAATTACGACCATCTTACATTTATATATATCTATAAAACAAAACACTTAATATTATTTAATCTAATAATTAAAATAACAGTGCTAAAATATATCAAAGTAAGATACTATGTTGTGGAATTTTAACTCTAAATAATGGTGGAGCGTATTGTACAGATGGTAGCACAAAACCAGGCAACTTGGGAAGATATTTCCGGGTTTTTGTCCGAAAGGAGTAGCATTAGATGGAAGTCACACTCCCTGCCAGGAAATCTCTTCAGTATTGGGTATATATATATATCTGTCTAGAATCCTTATATAGGGAGCAATATAGTAGCATATGGCTTAGTGTTTATACTGAGCCATCTCCACACGGACATAATCGAAGGTGCATGGGAATGCCCTTAAAACGTCCAAAAAGGACTGCTGAGGGCAATACGTCCATTCTAGCTAGGGTGAAAGCTTTGCAAAATTTCAGAATTGTAATAGATGTTAAATAAGAAGCTGGAGCAAACCCTTGTGGTAGAAACTGAAAAATATTGGGGTGCAACACCTTACTTAAAATTGTTTGTAAATCTATGTCCCAGATAGGTTGTTTAAGGGCAGTTCTAGCATTATCAAATCCTAATAAGCACAAAGTTTGCATAGAGAAGCCCAGCAATTGAATTCTATCTAAGACTTGTTTTTGCCACGATGATTTGAAATGATCCCTAAATACTAAGGGAGCTAAACCTATAGGAAACAGTAGTAACTTTAGCCAGAAGGTAAGAAGAAGAAACCATGCTCTGGCATCCAATGAAACTATACCTAATTCTACCCCTAAGATGGCATTTTTAACACTTTTTGGTACCATCAAAATGGCTCTCATAAACTTATTTTGAATAGTTTCAATTTTATTGAGGTTTGCAAAGGAGCAGATCTGAAAACCATAGAGGAGCTGAGGTATTACTTTAGCTTGGAAGACCATGCATGCTACAGGGATATAATGGGCTCCTTTTTAGTGGTAGAATCTTATAATTGCTGATGAAGTGCGCTGTGCCACACTTGCTCGATAAAGGAAATGTGTATTCCAGAATAGAGAAGCATGGAATTGCACTCCAAGGTATTTATAGGTGCGCACCTGTTCAATTGGGGTCCCATTTATTTGCCATTTATGGCTTTTATGATAATATTGGGCAAAAACTAAAACTTTAGTTTTCTGATAATTTATTGAAAGTTCTTAATCTGTGCAGAATAAAGCTAGTGCCCTAAGTGCTCTTCTCATTCCCACTTGTGTGGTAGACATAATGACTACATCATCGGCGTACAGTAGTGCTGGAATTGCACGGTCAGCCAAAATAGGTGGATGATGGGCTGCAGCAGCAAGCGCTTGAATTATTGGATTTAGATACAGATTGAAAAGTAATGGAGCTAATATGCAACCTTGTCTTACACCTCTGTAAGTTGGGACTGCTCTAGATAAGTATCCCCAAGGGGTGCATCTAAGTTTCAGGGAGGTATTTGAGTAAAGCAACTGAATAAGAACTAGGAGCCTTTTGTCAATCGTGGTATGTCTCAGCCTGTCCCACAGTCTCTCCCTTGGTATTAAATCAAAAGCTGACTTAAAGTCAACAAAAGTTGTGAAAAGAGAACCATGAGGGAGAATAGAATATTTTTCTGCTAAATGGTGAAGAACTAGGCAATGATCTAGTGTTGAACATTCCTCTCTAAACCCAGCCTGTTCTTCAGCAATAATATTTTCATTTTGTACCTATATGTGTATAAAAGAAAAAAGCAAAAAAATAAAAAGAGAAAAAGTAAAAAATAAAAAATAAAAAATAAAAAAAAAGAGAGAAAGTGGTACTATATTTGCATATGGAAATAACGGCTTGTTGAATTCAATAAAGCAGGATTTATTTCATTTCCTGCCACAGTCTTCCCTTAACTACATTACCCTACAGATATGATGATGGGAATTGCACTCCAACCAGACACATTTTAAAGGAAGGCAATTGTCCTGCATTCCACATTTAGAGGAGTCCCCACCAAAAATAGGATTCACTACTGGAAACGATCAAAATGCTTAGATTGATAATTTTTATTCAAAACACTCAAAATATAACCTCCATCATTATTCCAGTATTTTGTTTTTCTTCAATGGATAATAAAAATGGAGAAAGCATTATGCTCACACAGAACACAATAAGGAGAATTTGGAGTGAATTTAATGAAAATTCAGTCTCTGGGCTTCACACAAATTCAAAAGGATATTGTGTCTAACACGTCAGAAAGCACAAGGTGGGAAAACAACGTGGATCTGCACAAGGGTAGCCAATATAATCAAATGTGGTGTTATGTTACAATATTCTAGAAGTACATTACAAAATGTAAGATTTTAGATTTTCATTAAAGGGTCAATTATTTAATTAATTTTGACTACCAAGAGGAAACTCATGCATGGAAAAGACTGGATTGCTCTATTTAGGTTTCTGTATCTGTCACAGAGAGAGCCAGTTTGGTGTAGTGGTTAAGACATCAGGCTAAAAATCAGGAGACTGGGAGTTCTAGTCCCACCTTAGGCATGAAGCCAGCTGGATGACCTTGGGCCAGTCACTCTCTCTCAGCCCTAGAAAGTAGGCAACAACAAGCCACTTCTGAAATCTTGCCAAGAAAACTGCAGGGACTTGTCCAGGCAGTCGCCAGGGGTCAACACTGACTTGAAGGCAGCAATATACATATATATATATATATATATATATATATATATATATATATTGTCATAGAATATAGCAGGCAAAAAACAGTTGACTATAAGGTCATGAATTCATTTAAAAAATGAAACAGCAGAATAGTGCCCTCTTTCAATAACCTTTTAATGGTAAAAATTATGAAGTAGATAAGTGGAAATGAACATTTACATCTTTATAAAATGCATTGTATATTATTCTCAATGACAACAAGACAACATCCATAATATAACAGAATATTAAACAGAATATAATAAGGTATTGCCATTCATTGTGAGCTTTGAAAATAGACTGGAATCTAAAATTAGGATATTGGAATGTTTGATTTATAATGTATTGAATTAAATCAATTTATAAAAATGTACAACTTTAAAATACCCACCACATATAAATCTTCCACCTGTTGCTTTATGTAGCTAAGGACCATCACTTAATTCATTACCATAATTTCTATTGTTTTTCAAAAAAATCTTTTCAGTAGTGTAATTGCAGTATATTCCCAAACTGATTTGACTCTAGGTTTTCCTAAATTCTCCTATTCCAGTTGCTTCATTTGACATTATTAATTCATTTGTCTTTTGCATCCTGCAATTTTTGTGTGTTCCATTTTAACAGCATAAAATTTGCAATTATTCTAAATCTAATAATCCCTGGGGCATTAAATCAGCCAAATTTCAGAGAGACAAGATAAACAGTCGCTTTATCATTTATAAGTAATGATATAAAATTTAAAAAGGGTACACACTCTTTAATATCTAGCCATATTTCTTCTGCCTGTAATTTCTTTTCTTTCCTTTTTAAAAAATCCTATTAGCATGAAAATGAAATTTTCACGCATGCTACCTCCAGGGTATGAAAATCTGCCAAATCTCATATGCATGTAGAAAGGATCTTAATTCTCGTGAAGTTGCAGGAATAAGATTATTTTAATGGGTTTTTCCGTAAATCCTTTTGGACTAATTGTCAGGTGTATTTACTTAATATTTTTGTTCTTTAAAAACCTGCCTGTTTTCTAGGTCATTTGTAATGAATGCTGTGTTGTGCTACACAAGGCTGGAGGGAACACTTTAGGAGAAATGAGGTCACACCAAGGTTTCATGGTAGAAAAGTCCCTAAATGAACCTTGGTGACCCCAGAAGAGCTGTTTATATATAAAAAATGTTTCTATTGTGGCAGTGCTAATTCACTGCAGCCTCTGGACTTAAACCTGGAAGGCTCTTAAATGCTCAGCAGCCAGGAAATGGGCTAACATTTGCACAGAGAATCCCAGATACCAGCAGAAGCATCCCACAGATCAGTAGAGTCCTGTGAGAGATATCAAACATCAGTAGCGCAGATCTGCTGTGAAGTGATTCCAGGAACTGGATGTTTTTGTGAATGGCAGGCCCAACTGTTAAAATTAAATCGAGATTATCTGGTGCTAGCATATAAATAGCATTCTGTTCTCTTGCTATTGCATTTACAGAGTAAATGGGGATTTACACAGATCATCTGTAATTCAGCATCTGCCATTCATACACATCTTATTATGTCAAGAATAATTACTATCACATTCTCCTGTTATTTTTAGCTTGTTTTGACTACTGGTTGTTTAAAGCCAATGACTTTTTCTGGAATACTTCCATGGATACTGGTGGGATTAGGAAAATTCTGTACTGGAACTTTTATACCCCAAATCTTCCTTTACAAAAGGATTGGGCAATGTTAAATGCCCAAGAGATGCACTTTATTTGGAGGACGGGTTGGGGTGGTGGTTTGAGGGCTTTAGCAGGGTGAGACAGCTGTAACATGAATGAAATCTCTCACAGACAGGCCTGGAATTTTCTTTTCTTTTCTTTTTTCTTTTCTTTTCTTTTCCTGTTGGGTTTTCTGGTAAGGAACTTGAGAGATTTTTCTTTATCGCCTGACTTTTGCTTGTTTGTTAAATCTATTTTAGGTTTAATTTTCTGTTTTCTAACTAGAAGCTATTGTGTTAAGCAAGCAGGCCCAGAGAGCTTTCTAAAGGCTGCAAAAAACTGCTCAGGAACTATATGTTGATATGAAGCAAGAGGTTTTCCATCCCATGTACAATGAAATTGTGGCTGTGAAGCGGGGGGGAATTTTCTTAGCCTGGCTCTCGCTATCTGGCCTCTGTCCTTTGTGCTTGCGCTAGGAAGACATCATTATCTTGAAGCGAGAAGGACATGTACACAGAAGACCTTGAGGGGAGGGCGCAGGGGAAAGGTCTTGAGGGTAAGGGGAAACAGGTTCAAACTGCCTTACACTGCCTTATTCGTTGCAATCTATTGTCCTTGCAAAGCTATCAAAACTGCATTTGAATTTTTGTTAGCACTCCCCAGCACTTTTTGCTGCCTGTGTTTTGGGGTTTGCCATCCACCCAGCTGCTTTACTCGGCCAAAGAAAGGGCTGGTTTTTTTTATGAGCCTCCGCCTGAATTCTTGCCATCAGATTCCCTAAGATTCAGGTCTACAAACCTTACAGCTGCACTGGTGAGCTGTTGCTCTGATAAAAGATGAATACCAGAGTAGAAAAGAAATGAGCAAGCATGGGAAAAAGTCTTCCTCTTTAGCTGTAATTGTAAGTTAATGGAAATGGCTAAGAAATTTGATTTACAAATTAACCACGTATTTAATCTGGCTTTTACTCATTAAATGAGAGAAGAGGAATCAATGAATTGATTATGTGCAAATACAGCAATAAGCATGTTCCTGTTGTAGGGACTATATGCTCAGTACAAGAGCAGCATTAGGCTTGAGGCACCAACAGTATATGAAAATTATCCATTCTTTATATGCTGGTCTAAGTCTTTCATTTTCTGTTACTCTCTGCCTCTAACTTCCCCAGTACAGATAAGTCTACCTGTGGCAAATCCCCAGTTTTTGGTATGGCACAACAGTCCCCCTCCCTCCCCAAACATCTAATATGTTCCTTTCATACTGAGAGGACTGAATAAATGGAAATCAGCTTTTGTTGCCCTCCAAAGACTTCCCATTTAAATCCCATTTATATCATGGCACAACTGGTAAAAACAAGGCTGTGCCGTTATCATCCTACCAAGAGTTTTTCCACTAGATAATTTATGATTTGCTGGCTAGACCAAGGACATCAGAGATGAAGACATCCCTTGATCTACCAATATAACTATCTTTCCAAAGAGGATGGTTTTCAGTTATCCTCCACGTTCTGTAAAAAAGGCTAATGCTCAACATAAGGAGGGGGAGGAAATGCAGAAGACAGAAAGCCCACCTAACAATGTATCACCTGAAGACCCAGTTCATCTGTTACTAGACCTGATAAAATTGTTTTAAAAACAAAAGAATCTAAACTGCATGGTAGTTTTCAGAGCAATAGCATCTGAGCCTTATGTGACTCTAAATCCTCCTTCCTTGGGCCCACAGTACTGAAATAATTCTAGGAAACAGTGGTGTGTGAGTGTGTGTGTGTGTGAGAGAGAGAGATAAAGAGAGAGAGAGAGAGAGTCAGTCAGTCAGTCAGTCAGTCAAGAGGTGGCCATTGTACTGTACTGCAATGAAGTCCCAGCCCTTTGCATCCATTTATGATATGGTCACACATCCAAAAGAGGCAGCTTTGATCATGCTGCCACAACTGCCATTTTCAATTTCCAGCAATCTCCCCATCCCCAGGCACTGCTGTTAGGAAATTCAGGAAACAGAAAATCACACATCCTGAACCACAAAATGAAACTAATTTCTCAAGTTCCTATTGCTGGAATGCTAATGTAACTATGTTCAACGGGGATGAGGGAGGGAGTATATTCTGGTGGTGGGTGTAGCAATAATCCCCTTAACAGGTTTTAAGAAGTCTGGTTGATATTCCCTAACCTTACAAAAGACTAACAGATCTTTAGTAGTCCTAGAACCTTAGTGCTTCCTCTTTCTCTTTCTATCTCATTTATTTGTATTGCAAAGTAAAATCTGGTAGATGATAGTATATAGCACCGAATTTAACATATATACAGACATAAAACACATTTTGATACTATAATACATAAATTCATTTGCAAGGAAATGGAATTTGCCAGGACTACATTACAGCTCCCTCCAAACAATAAAAAGTAGCATCTGAAATGTGTAAATGGGAAAGTTCCCCATTTGCTGAGAATATATTCAATAAACTTCCTGTCCCTGGCATATTGGCTATACAGATTTACTAGTTTATAGAGTCACTGTTTATAGTTTCAGTGATTAACAAAACATTCTCATAATCTAGACTGATTCGTGAAAGGTACAAAGTTAGAAAAGGTTGCCCTAGGTCAGCATTTCGTAAAGTGTCCTAGGATGTCTGAGAGTCCCCCAAGACCCTCTCAGGGGTGCTTGAAATCAAAATTATTTGCCAGCCTAGGTAATTTTTAATACAAAATTAAAATTCCATCCAACAATTATTTGAAGCAGTAGCTACAGAGAATGCATCAATTTTAATTTTTAATATGGTAAATCTAGATAAATATAATGCATACAAACAAAAGCTTTTTTGGGGTCCCTCATAATTTTTAAAAGTGAGAAGGGGTCCTGAGAGAATCAAGTTTAGGAAACACTGCCCTAGGTATTACTGCCATGGTTTACAGAAACTTGTGAATGTTCTTTCCATTCCTATACTTTAAAAATTTGTTTCATATCTTTTTTAATAAGTGCACCAAAAAGATATGTTATGAAATAAGCACACACCTAGAAGAATATGAATTGTGAAAGCATATATATATATATATATATATATATATGCATGCTTTCATGGGACAGACTAATGGAGTCAGTACGTTTGAAGGCTGTTGTTTTTGATAAATATCATATTAAAACAAAAAAGAAGCAACCCCTCCCTTTTTTATTGAGAGATTTTCCCAGTGAAAAACACCCCTTTGTATTATTGCACTATGATCCATGGTTTCCCATGGCTTAGAACTGTCTGCTGAGTTTTGATGGCAAAATTCACAGTTCAGTCTTTATTTGAACTACATGGTTGCCATCAAGTGGTATACAACAGCATTTCTTCATAAGTAAGAAATGATTTCAAAAGCCAAAGCCTTGACTCTATCAACCAAAACAATTTAATAAAAAGAAATGAAAGCACTCACCAAGGTGACTTTTTATCTGGAAGTTTTGTTCCACAAATTGAGATAAAAATAATGAAGACAGTGTAGACAACCCCATTACAAACTGGATACTTTCAAATTGTTAAAACTACTTACTGTGTTTACCTGCTTCTTGCATTTTCTCCACAGTGTGTTCAATGTGCCCCATGCTGGCTGGGGAGAATAAGAATTGCTGTCTAACGTATCCCGAGGGGTCACATTAGGTCAGCCGATGCAGATGGTAAATTGTTACTTATCCAACTGGCTTATTTACCATACAAATGCTTGATAATTAGAAACTCTATCAGAACTTGGAAGAGGATAATTTCTTAGAAAGATTGAACCTGTACTTGTACACCTTCCTTGAGGAAATGGCACATCTATGAGAACATAATTTTCCTATACATCTATGTTAAACTGAATATTACTAGCCACCAGGCTCTGTAGTGTAATAGTCCTTGCTTAACAACCATTCATTTAGTGACCGTTCAAAGTTATAACAGTGCTAAAAAAGTGACTTACAACCAGTCCTTGCTCTTATGACTATTGTAGCATCCCTGTGGTCACATGATCAAAATTCGGGTGCTTGGCAACCAGCTCGCACTTATGACAATTGCAGCATTCCAGGGTCATGTGATCGCCATTTGCGACCTTCCCAGGGGGCTTCTGACAAGCAAAGTCAATGGGGGAAGCTGGATTTGCTTAATGACCATGTGATTCATTTAACAACCATGGTGATTTGCTTAATGACCACCACAAAAAGGTCGGAAAATTGGGTCCAATTCACTTAACAACCGCCCCGCTGAACAACCAATTTTCTGGTCCCTATTGTGGTCATTAAGCGAGGACTACCTGTACCAGCATCAGAGGAAGGAAGCCACATGCAGCTTTATCCTGGGTCTGTAATCTAGTCATATTGTATAAGCAGCAAAGAGCTAGGGAGGACAAAAAATAGTAGGGAAGAACTGATGCAGCTATTGACACCCTACCCAGTGACTTGGCAGACTGGTGAAGGTAGCCTACTATGTGGACATCAGCCTTTTCACCCTTCAGTTGTAGAATGCTCCTCTACCATCCCCTACACTCCCAATTTTCTTCTTTCAAAAATCTACTGTTTTCTTCTCTTAGTGTCCATGAAGCCACCAAGAACCAAGCTTGACTTGAAAGAGTTACTATTTATTTGTATAGATTGTAACTAGTATTGTTATGCCTAAAAATGGACTGGTAGCCAGTAAAATATTATCACAAGAGAATATAAATCTCCTCTTTATAACTTTTGGTAGCCAAGAGACGCCTTAACATTTGAGGGAAGGGTAGGAACTACAATGGGCAGGGCTAGTATAAAATGGGGGTAGAGTCAACTCACGCAGATAGGTTGAGCCAGAATTTTCTATTTTTTTTCCTTTGGGTTTGTTTGAGCTTTGTTTTACTTTCTTTTAAGCTACATTTTGCCTATTTTAGGACAATGCAGTTTTTATTTGCCTCAAAATGCCAACTGCTGATTTTTGTTAATTGTCATTGGACATTGGACATAGTAAAATGGCAAAAATATTCATATTTAACTATTTCAGGAGAAAGATATTATGATGGAAGTCAATTCAAACCCATAAAGTCAATGTGACTTTTGTGGAGATTTGTCTATGATTCAGAATACAAAAGCTATATATAATTATTTATGCCAAGCAAGAATACTTAACACAAGTGGCAATCTACTACCTAATAATATTCATTATTGCTAAAGCAAGCAATCCATCTATATCATCAGTTAGGAAGATGGGAGTGATATAACATCCAGTTCTTTATGAACAGTAAAGAAACTAAAGAAATTATTTTTGATTGCATTTATTTCTAAGTTTTAGGACATAAGATTAGTTATTAGAGTTTGAAAGGCAATAGTTGATTTGAATTAAACTTACATAAAAAAAGTTCTATTTCACTCTTAGGATAATTTTATGTTGCGCAAGTAAAGTATTATTGCTTTACTGCAACTAGATGTCTTACAGTTTTCCTGTAGTAAATCAAAAAAGAATACTCATACAATGTACTTTCATTGGCTGTTTTGGACAGGAGTTCTAGTACTATATATAACACACTAGAATTGTATCTAATTGAATTGATAGCAAGTATGACATTGTGCTGATTATATTATAAAGACTTATAATGAGAAAGTATCACACTTCTCTTAGCTAAGTGTCCATGAAGGACCAAGTGTCCAGGAAGGCCTACTACATATAGTTTATTAGTAGACCAACGTTCATGAAGAATGAGAAAATTGTGTACCAAGGCATATTCAATATGTACAGCAATTGAATGCACATAAGCTACTGTTTCTTTTCTATGTTTTATGTGCTGATCAATGATCATAATAATTACTTACTTAGAGGCAGATGGAGACATTCTTGAGAGATAATCTGATGATCCCTGCTCTGGCTTTGCTCTTTTAAATATAGCTGATCATCTCATGAGTCAGCTCTTCCAAAGTCTATTTAGCCATCTGTTTGGTTTTAAAACCTGGGTTGGAAATATGAGAATAAAATACATTTCCCTTCCTTTTCTTTAATTCCATAATGAGATTATAAAATTGGCCAGCATGGGGCAGAGACATAAAAATAGTTTTCAAATTTAATGCCATTAGAGGTAATTTCAATATTTCATGTCAAGTAATCACAATTTTAAAACTGTTGGCAGTCAAACTTGAGAGATTTGCTTCAGTGACCCAGATGCCATGATGATGTATTTAACTTGTCAACTCTTTGTGATTCCAGATATATGTCTTTACAGAATATAAAAGTAACCTCATGGTGCAAACCTTTTTCTTTCCCCTTTCTGACATCTGTCTAACCGAACATAAGTGCATCCTGCTTCTTATGTCTTCTCTGTTTTCTTTGAGGCTTTGTGCAGTAAGAACACAATGTATCAACATCCTAAATCTTATACAATAAAAATGTTAGACTTATAAGAGCTGCGTAATTTTATGTGAATGTGAGTATATTTTTAAAGCCCATGTCCTACCTGTTCCTCAAAAAAAAAAGTGGTGGTCAACAATTTAAAAAATGATCTTAAAAAGTCCAAATAAGAGTAAATATATGAAAACTGGTGGTTAACAGAAATGAAAATGCACTGAAATTCTATTAGTTTTAACTAAATGCTTCCTTAAAAAACCATGTTCATCTACAACACCTAAAATAACACAGGAACTGACAAATCTTTGTTGACAGAGGGTTTTATAAGGTTGGTACAGTTACTAAAATGGGCTATATTTTATGACAGGTCAAACCTCATGAGACAAGTAGTTCTTAAGTAGTATCCAGACGTTAAGAGCAACCTTGAGGTACTCATGTTCTAAACCATTTGAGGGCATCAACAGTTAATACTAGCAACCTGAACTGAATCCAGAAGCAAAATGGCAGTCGAAACAATTCAGTCAAGCTATATATAATATAACATGTCCTAGCTCCCACTAGTAGCTTGTCCTTTTTGAACCATTTACAATTGTTGGAATTTTTTCAAAGGCAGCTTCAGATACAGAGTGTTGCATAGTCTGAAAGTAGTTACACCGTGATCACTATGACAAGATCCCCTTTTGTAGGCGGAGACCTTGCCAAAGCTATAACACACTTTTTCCCATTAGTGTTGCTTGCACATCTAGCAAGAGTACTAGATCAAGAATAGTCTTTCAAAAGGAATACAAGTCTGTCAAAATAAATTTCTATCGAATCCCATCATGTTATTCACCTTCCAGTAGATCTTATGATTTGTTGAGTCCTTTCTAGTTTTTCAGACAGCAGCCAGACAGCAATTAAGCATTTTTGTCACTTTTCTAGGATCAAATAAAAAATAAAGATACAGGTGTACATTGCCCACATATTGAGGACTGCATAACCTGAATTCCTAGATGATCTTACCCACTGAATTCATGAAAATCTTAAATGGTATGGATGGCAGAATGGATTCCTGCAGATATGCATAAGTAAATGGCTAAAGGAACCCAACACCTAGTTCATTTTTTTGTCAGGAATGGATGGAACTAAAATATGGTAGTAGTTATAGCATGATGATATTCTTAAGGTTACCAGAGTGAAGGAAGCTGGCTGGGAAGGTCGCAAATAGTGATCAGGTGACCCTGGGATGCTGCAACCGTTGTAAATACATGATGGATGCCAAGTGCCTGAATTTTGATCATGTGACCATGAGGATGCTGCAATGGTTGTAAGTGCGAGGACTGGTCATAAGTCACTTTTTTCAGCAATGTCGTAACTTTGAATGGTCACTAAACGAATGGTTGTAAGTCAAGGACTACCTGTAGTGCAATTGTTGCTTCAGGCTTAGTAGAAGACAGTATTTAAAAGCCACATCATTGAAATAGATAACATTATGATTTTCTAAAGCAGCACCAACCAAACACTATACAAAATAATTAATACACTTATTACGGCAGTTTACATGAGATTTTGTTGTTGTTGTTTAGTCGTTAAGTCGTGTCCAACTCTTCATGACCCCATGAACCATATTGCGCCAGGCCTTCCTGTCCTTCAATGCCTCCCTGAGTTTGCTCAGTTTCATGCTCATTGCTTCAGTGATGCTATCTAACATCTCATCCTCTGCCGTCCTCTTCTCCTTTTGCCTTCAATCTTTCCCAGCATCAGGGTATTCTCCAAAGAGATCTCTCTTCGCATTAGGTGACCAAAGTATCTGAGCTTGAGCTTCATTATCGATCCTTCCAATGAGCAATCAGGGTTGATTTCCTTTAAGATTGACTGGTTTGACCTCCTAGCAGTCCAGGGGACTCTCAAGAGTCTTCTCCAGCACCACAGTTCAAAGGCATCAATTCTTCGGCGCTCAGCCTTCTTTATGGTCCAGCTCTCACAGCCATACATTACTATTGGAAAAACCATAGCTTTGACTATGCGGATCTTTGTCGGCAAGGTGACGTCTCTGCTTTTTAATATGCTATCTAGGCTTGCCATAGCTTTCCTCCCAAGGAGCAAGCGTCTTTTAATTTCATGGCTGCAGTCTCCGTCTGCGGGGATCTTGGAGCCCAAATAAATGAAGTCTGTTACTGCTTCCATTTCTACCCCTTCTATTTGCCAGGAATTGATAGGTCCAGATGCCATGATCTTAGTTTTTTTAATGTTGAGTTTCAAGCCAGCTTTTGCACTCTCCTCTTTCACCCTCATCAAGAGGCTCTTTAGTTCTTCTTCACTTTCTGCCATTAGGGTGGTATCGTCTGCATATCTGAGGTTGTTGATGATTCTCCCTGCAATCTTAATTCCGGCTTGTGATTCTTCCAGCCTGGCATTTCTCATGATGTACTCTGCATATAGGTTAAATAAGCAGGGTGACAGTATACAGCCTTGTCGTACACCTTTCCCTATTTTGAACCAGTCGGTTGTTCCATGACCGGTTCTAACTGTTGCTTCTTGGCCCGCATACAGATTTCTCAGGAGACAGGTAAGGTGGTCTGGTACTCCCATCTTTTTAAGAATTTGCCACAGTTTGTTGTGATCCACACAATCAAAGGCTTTTGCATAGTCAATGAAGCAGAAGTAGATATTTTTCTGGAACTCTCGTGCTTTCTCCATGATCCAGCGAATGTTGGTGATTTGATCTCTAGTTCCTCTGCCTCTTCGAAACCCAGCTTGTATATCCAGTAGTTCTCGGTTCATGTATTGCTGAAGCCTAGCTTGTAGGATTTTGAGCATAACCTTGCTAGCATGTGAAATGAGTGCAATTGTGCGATACTTTGAGCATTCTTTGGCATTGCCCTTCTTTGGAATTGGAACATAAACTGACCTTTTCCAATCCCGTGGCCACTGTTGCGTTTTCCAAACTTGCTGGCATATTGAGTGCAGCACTTTAACACCATCATCTTTTAGTATTTTAAATAACTCAGCTGGAATACTGTCATCTCCACTAGCTTTGTTGTTAGCAATACTTCCTAAGGCCCACTTGACTTCACTCTCTAGGATGTCTGGCTCAAGGTCAGTGATCACACCAGCGTGGACATCAGGGACATTAAGATCTTTCTTGTATAGTTCTTCTGTGTATTCTTGCCACCTCTTCTTAATCTCTTCTGCTTCTGTTAGGTCCGTGCCTTTTTTGTCCTTTATCATGCCCATCTTTGCACTAAACATTCCTTTCATATCTCCAATTTTCTTGTAGAAATCTCTAGTCTTCCCCATTCTATTGTTTTCCTCGATTTCTTTGCATTGTTCATTTAAGAAGGCCTTCTTATCTCTCCTTGCTATTCTCTGGAAATCTGCATTCAGTTGCTTATATCTTTTCCTTTCACCCTTGCTTTTCGCATTTCTTCTTTCCACAGCTATTTGTAAAGCCTCAGCCATTTTGCTTTCTTGCATTTCTTTTTCTTTGGGATGGTTTTAGTTGCTGCCTCCTGTACAATGTTACGGACCTCCATCCATAGTTCTTCAGGCACTCTGTCTACCAAATCTAATCCTCTAAATCTATTCATCACCTTCACTGTGTACTCACAAGGAATATGATCTAAGTCATACCTGAGTGGTCTAGTGGTTTTCCCTACATTCTTCAATTTAAGCCTAAATTTTGCAGTAAGAAGCTCATGATCTGAGCCACAGTCACCTCCTGGTCTTGTTTTTGCTGTCTGTATAGAGCTTCTCCATCTTTGGCTGCAAAGTATGTAATCAATCTGGTTTCGGTATTGACCATCTGGTGATGTCCATGGGTAGAGTCGTCTCTTGTGTTGTTGGAAAAGAGTGTTTGCTATGACTAGCTTGTTCTCTTGACAGAACTCTATTAGCCTTTGCCCTGCTTCATTTTGTACTCCAAGGCCAAACTTGCCTGTTATTCCGATTACTCCTTGACTTCCTACTTTAGCATTCCAATCCCCTATGATGAAAAGGACATCTTTTTTTGGTGCTAGTTCTAGAAGGTGTTGTAGGTCTTCATAGAAGCGGTCAACTTCAGCTTCTTCAGCATCAGTGGTTGGGGCATAGACTTGGATGACTGTGATATTGAATGGTTTGCCCTGGATACGCACTGAGATCATTCTGTCGTTTTTGAGGTTGTACCCCATTACTGCCTTTCCCACTCTCTTATTGACTATGAGTGCAACTCCATTTCTTCTAAGGGTTTCTTGCCCACAGTAGTAGATATAATGGTCATCCGAATTAAATTCACCCATTCCTGTCCATTTCAGTTCGCTGATTCCCAAGATGTCGATGTTCAATCTTGTCATCTCATGTTTGACCACATCCAGCTTGCCTTGGTTCATAGATCTTACATTCCAGGTACCTATACAATATTGTTCTTTACAGCATCGGACCTTCTTTTCGCTTCCAGATACATCCACAGCTGAACGTCCTTTCGGCTTTGGCCCAGCCGCTTCACTCTTTCTGGAGCTACTTGGAATTGCCCTCCACTCTTCCCCAGTAGCATACTGGACACCTTCCGACCTGAGGGGCTCATCTTCCGGTGTCATATCTTTTAGCCTTTTAACATTGTCCATGGGGTTTTCTTGGCAAGGATACTGGAGTGGGTTGCCATTTCCTTCTCCAGTGGACCACATTTTGTCAGAACTCTCTGTCATGACCTGTCCGTCTTGGGTGGCCCTGCACGGTATAGCTCATGGCTTCACTGAGTTACACAAGCCCCTTCGCCACAACAAGGCAGTGATCCATGAAGGGGTTACATGAGATATATCCTGGCTTATCTGAAGCATCAACATAATGATCAAGAATATAAATCAGTACTAATTCTCACACTTTCTCTCACATAGTTCAAATCTGCACAAGATATATAAGGAAATGCTTACAAAATCATTTAGTACACAGCTGTAACTATGTATTTACATGTAATCCATATTCTTGGAGAAATCTGAGCATTCTGTAGCATTAAGGGTTTAAATTACCTTTGTCCATTTCATTTGGAAATACTACCATCCAATAATTGCTATGTTATGATATCCCTTGAGTATTTGTTGTAGGCAAAAAATGAGCAGGTTAGCCTATAGTCAAATATTACAAATATTACAAATCTTTGCATGATGATTATAGACTGAGTTTGAATTCCAGATTTCTACCATAATTTCTTCCATAATTCTAATATGAGTAGAAGTTGCTGCTGCAGCTAACCAATTTTAGAAAGTAAAAGATACAGAAAATGTTAAAATTCTTTCTTGAAACCTCATGGCAGGAAAGGTGTTTCACCGAGAAAGGTTAGTAAGGTTATGAATATGTTCATTTTACTTTCTACTGATGTGTACACCCATATCTTCTGATCTTTCCACCGTTGAATCAACTGCTCCTTTGACCACCATATTTCCTATACCTTCATCCACCAAACAGTGAAAATAGCACTGGCCCTAAAACATCTACCTGGTAAATACTAGGTGTTCTCTTTTCTTTCCTGACATTTACATATTAACTACTACCATTGCTACCACAGTAAGGCTCATTCCAGGACAGCATAAATTGTATCCTCAAGGCTGCTTCTAACCTTTAGGAAACATTGGGATGGCTCACATCTAAATTGCTACTGAATTGTAATTCTTGCTGTGACAGAAGGAAAAAAAATATTGATTACATGTGGAGTAATAATATAGAGTGTCCAATTTATTTTAATTTTGCTTAAAATCAAATTATTTTTAATTTTGGTCCTAGACTGAATGCCACTCAATGCTTTACAATTGTTTCTATATTCTGTATATGGGCAAAAAGAATTTCCCGAGAAAAGAGAGTTTGTCAATTCTAATTTAAAAAAGAAAAAAAGCATTCTGAGCTGTGCATTTTCACATTGCTAACTCAAAAGACGGCATCATCATGACAATAGGAATAATGTGGAATCTGCTTGTCTCACCCTGACATTAAACACTATTGCGTGCAAATTAGCAGGGTTAAAAAAGAAAGAAAGAAATGCAAATATATAAAAGTAAATTTGGGCACATATAACATGGATGTGTCCAGCCCTGATGATGACACTGGGCATACAGCAAAGATGCTGTGGCAAGCAGGGTTAAGACAGGCAGCTTGCACCATGCCCGTGACAACCTGAATGCTGATAGTGGCTCTTAATATTACCATTGCCTGCTACTCCCTGGAAAATAATTTAGAGGCCTTCAGGACTATAGCAAAGCTACCAACTGCACCAGATTGGCTGGGACAGGTATGGCTGAGAGAGAAAGTTATCCTGCAGGAAAAATCTGCCTGGGAACATTCTGGATACCTCTGAAGTTCACAACTCATCTCTTCTCTTCTCTCCATTAAGTGTTAGCCAGCAGAGTGGATGGGGTGGAACGTGAGAGTTTTTCACAGGGGCTGCAAGAGTTAGAACAGCAGTCATTTTACTTTTCTGCAGAGTCCGAGGTAGACAGAGGGATATGGAGTGTGTGCTCATGCCCAAGTAGTTTTAGCTGTGACTCAGTGGCTCCATCTGTTTTTCCAGGATTCGTTGAGGATTGTGGGGTCAGCGTATGTGAAGGGGAAGGAACCTGGGAGTAGAATGCAGTCTGATGCTAGGGAATTTTGCTGAGAAGTCAAGTCTCAGAACAGTCAGGAGGATGGGAAAAGCAGATGTTTATATTCACCAGTGTTTGGAGCAGTGGACTTTTAAGTGTTCATTAATGTAACCTGCTAAAATCTGCCATTTCCCATTTAGAAAGCATTTTCAGAATGAGAAACAAAGGGATGAAGAGTAAGATAGGGTTTGCTTTATAAACCTCTAGCGATAAAAGCTTTAAAATTGCATGCTGATATTAAAAGCTAAAAGGAACTGATGTCTCTATGGTTGCCCTCAGGTCGAATGAGTTTTTGAAAATAGCACTGTTCAGATGGTTTAGCCGCAATTAGCTGTGGCTTCCTTAACCTTTCTCCCCACTACATTAGGAAATGGTTCGCTTCATTGGATGGGGAATGGAGTCAGAGAAAAATAGAATATCCCAGCTGGCTGTTAGGTGATGACTAAATAAAGAGACAGAAAATGTGGAATTTGAGCATGAACTTTGTTTCAGACTTGGATGGATTTCACTCTTTTTTCCAGAGTGCAAGAGAGCTGAAAGGAAGAAATACAGCCACAGGATTTTGACAACTGGATATGGATGTGATATTTAGTTTCTTCAAAAGCACCCCCTTCCCACCCCCAAACCTCAAATTTTATTAGAACAATTGTTTCCTAGTCTAGCTTTCATTCTGTAAATGAAGAAAACTCTGTAGTTCTAGCAAAGATGGTTAGAACTGCAAGAAAAGATAAGGTGAAAAAGTAAACTATATGAACAAGCACTTAAAATCCATGTTAATAAAGTTTTAGTTGGTTATATGTAGCTGGTTCTTCTGAGAAATTGATAAACAGAATATGGTAAATATCCATGCTTAAGGCACTATGCTACCAAAAGAAGAACTAATGAGAGAGGAGATTTTGCACCAGTCACATTTGTCAGTCTTGACCCACTAGATTTCTAATCCCTTATTCTGGACAAGTGATGTCCATGGGGAAAGTCTGGACTTTTTCAACCCTTTTGAAGACACTTCTGATCTGGAAGTAGTTCATAGCCACAACTCAGCATGATTAATCTTTTTATTACAGACAAGAACAAGTATCCACAGGAGATTTGACTTCTCTAATATGCTGAAGTCAAAGCCAATATATAACACTATTATTTTATTTATTTGTTTGTTTAATATAGCTACCCATCTCACTTCCATAACTGGTTGGCTTACACAGTTGAAAATCCAAACAAAACAAAACCCACAACCAATAAATATCTGCAAAAGTCATTAAAACATAACAAACAATAAAAATTATTACAACTGTAAAAACCATAATCCGGGGAGAGCACCATTCCTTTTCCTAACTATCCTCCAGAATTTAAATTCTAGACTTTTGCTAGAAAACCTGCAGTATAGAATTTAGTGCCCCTTTATTTTTTCATCTCTTTTCTAAATAACTACAAGTCAGGGAGAAGCTATGTTGAATCATTCCTCACAAAAGAAAAACTCACTTTAGGACATGCTTGCTTTTCCTTCCTGGTAAGTCATATCGTCTTGTACCATGCCATATATTACCATACACAATATAAAAGAGTTGGCCAGCTACAATAGATAGCCTCCTAGTGAGATATTTTCTACAGGTTTATTATTCATTTAAATGTTTCACACCTTTTCTGTTAAAAGTAATCCTAATTTTGAGAAGACAGCTCCCGGAATTTCTACTATCTATAAATTTTGAGAGGTTTTTAAATATTTACGCTTTTTAAAAATTGTATTTCATCTGTCCAATGCAGGATTGTAGTCTAAACACAATTAGAGCATGTGAAGTCGCAGAAGATATTTTAAATGATTGTGAGGATTCTTTGCTTTCCAAGGACTGGACACACCACAGCGTAGCAAATATGTACAAAATGCTTTATTGCTGCACACACCCTCCCCAACAACAGACTATTGCTCTCCACCCATCTAGGACTTGCAAGGGGATGTTGCCATGTAAATATGTCTTTAATACTCACTCTTTTAATATATAGTTCAGGCAAAAGTCTATAAGTCTGTAAAGTAGCATACAACTTTTGCCTTCTTCCAAATGTTCTTACACTAGTTGGGATGACATGCTGCTTCAGTGTGGTTCTTCTTCTTCTAGTTGCTACTGAGCTCTCAGCAAAGCTCCAAGCTCCAAGGAGGACTCCCACCAGGCTAGGATAGATGCTCACCATAACTTGTGGTCCTGGCAGTTGAATGATAGTCCTCTTGCCTGCTTGTAATAGCTGCCAAACTTCAGACATCGCCTCCCCTTCCCCATCTGTATGCCGATTACTTATCGCCTTTCCTCCTACACACACACCTCCCCACTCTGTCATAGCATTTGCTTTTCTAAGCTAAGAGCCTGGATGGGGTGCAGCTGCCACTGAACATCGCACATCCTTGAAAATGCCAGGGTGTGGCTCAATTATCACAGGCAGCTGGAATGCCAGCTTGGATGATTGTGAGTAAAGTTTGAGTTAATGAATGAATGTATGAGGGAAATGGGGTGAGAAGCATTTCTGCCTGGCTGCAGCTATTTTCCCAAGCACAGACAGCAACCCCAACTTCACTCCCTCACAATGATAGCTAATATTTCCTTATTAAAGACAGCGGTCACAACAGTACCTTGACGAATATAGCCTTGAGCTACTCTGGAGAAAATATTCCTCGGATTGTGCTAACTTCAGCCAGTTGCAAACATATCTTCCCTAGACAATGTGAATGTTTGCTATACAGATGTGCTTGGATGACCAATTTCATTCTGATTTCAGGCCTTGAGTGCCTTTCTGTATTGAGTGCATGTGATACTTCAGTATTGTTTTTCATAGTGCGTAGTAAAGGAATACCCCCAATGGGGTAAATTTTAAGTTCTCACTGAAAAGACAGATACTGAAAATATGAAGGCAACTGCTGTGCCACAAAAGGGTTCTGAGCTTGGTGCCGAAGCCAAAAGACATCCAAACACGAGGTGCAGAATAAAGGGTTGCTTTTATTAAGGTACCAGAACAAAAGGACTCCAGCCTGTAAGGCGGCCAGAGCCCTGAACACAGTTTGGTTACAATTTTTACACTTCCCCAATTCCCTCCCCAGTTCCTTATTGGTCAGGTACTATGGAGTTTACAACCTATCAGATACGCCAAATACAATTTCCGGATGTCCCGCCTTAGTTTACATCTCCCACTACTCTACTCCAAAGCCCCCTTGCCCCTATTTACAATTATCCATATTTGGGACTTCTACTTACGTGTCATTCTGAAAGCTACTGTGTTCCTGTAGTTTCTTAAATAGTCGCAGTCTGCGGTTAGACTGGCTGTACTCTGTCGCAACTATCTACATTCTTCCCCTTTTTATATAGGTGCAAGCTGCTTTAAGCCTATAGCTAAATTTCACACATCCTGTTTTCCAGGTTGTGGGCTCTCTTGCAAGCATTTCAGCATGTTACCCCTCCCCCCCATCCTTACCAGCTGTCCCAACGGTGGGCAATTGGGCTCATACCTCCTCTTCAAAATGGCGTTGGTATGGCCTCAATTCCACATATGAACCTGCGTGGAGATTAAGCCACGGAGATTAAGCAAATCAAGCCAAAATCCATCACTTGTGCACACATCCTAGTGATAACTCCTACATACAAGAGCAAACCACTCTGAAGCATAGTTACAGAAAATGGTGTATAGATACTATTACTTTACAGGGAATTCAATTTTGATCTATAAATTGTTAATATTAATGTGTGAGTATAAATTGCATATTCATTCTATGAGCTGGAAAATGAAAGTGCAACTGATTCTCAGTTCTATGTAAACAAGCCGAAACAAAGAATAGCTCAGGACTTCAATCTTTATGTTGTTATTTATTCTTTATTAATTTTTATATTCATATTGTGCCTTCTTCTAGGAGCTCAGGTGACAGACATGTTCGTTTACTATCTTTTAGGGATGTGCAAAATGTTTTGAATCTGAAATGTTTCAAGATCAAAGTTCCATATTTTGAGCTTGAAGCATTTGTTCCAAGTTTGAAATGGGTTGCTTCTGCTTTGCCATTAGCTTTGAGTTCAAATCTGGCATTTAGAATTTGAAACAGGGCCATTTCAAGTTCAGAACACTTTTGGAACAGTCAGAACAATCTACTTTAAAACTGACACAGGGCATTTCAAGTTTCAAATACCAAGTATCTTTTTACCATCCCTAGGATCATTCTGAGAGTTAGATGGGACAGAGAGATATGACTGGCCCAATAAACGCATTCAGCAAAGGAGAGTCCATCTGTTTCATTGTTGAACAGTTTGTACCATTCAGACATTTTTCCTGATGTCCAGCTGAAATCTACCTCCTTATAATTTATTCTCATTGCTTCTTGTCTTGTCCTCTGGAACATCTCTGAACAATTCTGCCACACCTTCTACATGACAGCTGTTTGGTATAGCTATCATGTCTACCCATAGTCTTGTCTTCTCCAGACTCAATCTATCAGTACCTTTAACCATTCCTTTTATTTATTTTTTTCCTTTAATGCTCTTATTACCTTGGTTGCTCATCTCTGGACATATTCCAATTTGTGAAGTTATTTAGAAATATTTTCAACAGAACAGGGCCTAAAACAAAGCCTTGTGATATGCCAGTCAACACTTGCCTCCAGCTTGATTAGGTTTAGCCAGCTCTATATCCCTCTATTCATAATATACTGCAGTCCACATTTAGTCATCATCTTTACTAGAGTCTTCTAGGAAACTTTGTGGAATGCTTTGCAGAAGTCAAGGTATCCCATGTCCACTGCATTCCTATGGTCAGTTAATCTGGTCATGTATAAAAAAAAACAACTTTGGCATGATTTACTCTTGATAGGCACACACAGGCTTCTGATAAGCAATACATTTTCCCATATTTTCACAAACTATCTGTTTAATATTTAAATAGGCATCATCAACATGTCCTCTTGGTAGATGATCAAATAATGATTTTTTAAAAATACCAAACAATAATGAAAATGTAAGAAAAACAGGGAGCACCATACTGTATCTGGCTTGCAAAAATCCAGAGAGCCACTTGCTGGCAGGAAAAGGATAGGGAAAACTTTACTTTTGGCTGCTTCTCATGGTCATCCAGATTTTTTTCAACCAACATATGGCTTGCCTAAGCAAAACAGTAAAATAAAGATTTTAAAAATCTTTTCTAGGTGCGGGAAATGAGACCAACTAGTCACTCATACTTCTAATCTTTTTTTAATGAGTGTTTTAAAAACATGACTGAATAAGAAACCATGGAAAAGAAATACTAGAGAAGCCAGGTTAGGTTCCTGGGAAGCTGATCTATACCCAGGGCCTTTGGCAGATACCCATGTTCTCAGAGCATCTCTCCTTCTTGAGCCCCAGTATTAAGGTCCTGAAACTAAAATGACTATTGAGTGAGAGCAAGAAGCTTGAAAATCCTGTCTTCTACAGAAAATTTTTAAAAATTATCATTCCAATAACTCCATCCTGTGGAGCTCCATGTTTTCTTTTTCTTTTTGAAAAAGAACTATCATCACAAGATACTCATTTCATTATTTCCCTGTAATTGATCTAAGTTGTTCATTCTCACAGATCAGGGGTTGGGAATATGTACTCCTCCAGATATTGTCCCCAGCAGATCCAGCCAGCTTGAAACATGGTAAAGAATGTTGGGATCAAAGTTCAGCAACATTTTGAGAGCCACAAGTTTCTTACTCTGTAGACATATTCCCATGAAGTGAGACTTTGACTAAGCCATTCTCTCATGCAAGTTTTATTATTTCATCCCATATGGACTTGGGATGGCAAGTCCCACCTGGCTTGGAATCGCAAAAAACAAGTTGGGATATTGCTTTGTGACAGGAAGGTACCAACTTGATTTAAATAGAAATGTTTTGCAGTAAACATATTGAGTAGTATGACAATCCCACAATCTACCTGGGGAGACATTTGCATAGCAATGAATATGCATAAGGTTGATTGGATGTCACTTAATGGTTCTTTTATGTGCAATAGAATGAAATTACACATGAGAGCTATAATAGCTCCCTGTCATTAGAAACAGGAAAATCTGATGAAGCGTGTGGTTAGTATTGTAACAACAACACTTAACAGTTCATATTTGAATGAGCTAAATGAGTTTTCCCAAATAGCTTATAACAATGAGCAAACATGGAGCTCTTCCAGGGCATTATGACTGATGCAGAGATGAGTCTTTTTGTGCTATCCTGCCCTGATGTTCCTGCAGTTCTTAGGTTCTTTACTTTTCATATGACCTAAGCTAGAGATAGTTGCGGTCTTGTGATTATTTGATATGTCAAGGTTGGTTAAGCTCAGAAGCAAACTGCAACTAGGATCCAGTGCTGGTAGGACAATGTTCCAAACACTGAAAAGCAGCAATATGATCCAAAATAAACTAGTGCTCAGATCTGGAGCAGGTACTCAAAAGGGAAAGCTGGTTTGACAAGGATGTATTGACAGAGGACTGCATAATATGCTTCCCACCACGCTACTCCCTTTTGAATAAACAGAGGCAAAATGGATGTGATTGTTAAGGCCTTGCAGAAACAATAGCAGCCATCCTGCAGTGTATTTTACAACCTTCCATCATTTGGCCAATATGGTTAGTAAAGATTGGAATAGGTTGCTAGTTGCTGATCTGGAGGGTACTGTTGCTCCACAGAGCTTACACAGCCTAAGTATCTGTTATAAATATATGTCTGGATGCCCCATTGATATACACATGTGAGAGAGTCTGGTGGAGGAATAATTTGGGGAGAAAATATGGTAAGCGGCACAGAGCAGTCTCTATATCTTTTGCCCACCACTGCTCTGCTTGAAGTATCAGTACCCATGAGAGGCTATTTCATTTCATTTTGTTGGGCAAATGCATGTAACATGCAATTTCTTTCAAATGCTGGTCTCCAATAATGTCATATCCCCTCTGTTATCTCAGGCTTATAACCTCAGGCAAGTCCAGAAATTCTCCATAGAAGACCCAGTGTTCTTTTTCTGAGGTTCTCTCAGGCCAAGAGCTAGGCAATGGCTGAGATCTGAATATGTAGCTCCTTGTGAGTGAATTGATCACACACACAATCCAATGCCAGGTTCCTCTCTTAATGCAAAGATCTGTCTGTATTATAGGAAAGATAGAATTTCTTATATTCAAATATTGCAAGTTCTTCCTGTAAACACATTTAGGAAAATGCAAGGATGATAATAATAAAATATATTTTAAGATTTTTTTTATATGTATTTACATGTAATGTAACTTGGATCTCTGTTGCTGATAATTTTCTTTAAATATATGCTACTAGTTTAATATGTATTCTAATAGGATTAACATTAGTTTCATGTTAAAATCCACTATTTTATTTATATAATATATTTTATGTATGAGTTATGACTTACAGAATTTATACATCACAATATTTTTAGCATCTTCTCTCTTTCATTGCCTTTACAATATTATATCTCAGAGGTCTCAAGGAAAATTTATTCCATGTTCTTAATTACTCTCTTATACCCATTACAGAAAAATTGGTGCCATACATTTTATTTCAGGCTAGATTTAGATTCTTTAAAAATACTATTTGTTAGGTTCTTTGGCACTGTAAAGAATTATAGAAAGATGTGTTAGCTTCCTATGAACTTATTCCAGAGAAAAAACAAGGTATCTTGCTAGTGTTGTTTATTTCAGAGACTTATGAATTCTACATTGACTTATGAATTCTAGATTGCAGGCTTCAGCTCTTTTCACATGAAGCTAGTCCTTTTGATTTCAGTAAATTTACTTTTGAGAAAATATATTTCATACCAAAGTTTTAAAATACAATATTAAGTTAAACAAAGAATATTCAAGAAACCCAATTCCATATACTTAAATGCATGCCTTTATACGTAATTTGTAAAAAGTTTTATCTATCTGAGTAGGTTCTTAATATACAAGTTATTTAGCAAATATCTGTTTCCAATATTAGATATCTATATTGAATTATTACCACAAAAATATTTGTAGACAAAGTTAAGTATGAAGAATTATTATATTTATAATGGATTTGTAATGAAAGTGCAGATACTACTCATTTCAGTGCAAATTGTGCTGATAGAATATTTATTATGTTAATTTCATAGCTATGCTACGCTCATCTTTAAAGGATGTTGAGCTTTTCTGGCCTACACACTACATGAAATGACTCTGGTTATAGCACACTAGAGTTTTGAGCTACATTTTATTTAAATGGACTCTAGTGACACCACACCATGTGAAGAAAATTAGTGTACAGCTGAAAGCATCTGTTTCTGTTAATGAAAACTGAAAGCTATTTTTAACTCATTCTGCTTCCCTTCCCAATTCCAAATAATGAATCTGACTTAGAGCATTTATTGCATATTGAAGGAGATAGAGCTGTCAAGAATTGGTAATTAAAATTTTCCAAAAAACAGGGACCTTGTCTCAGAGGAAACTGAACTCTGGATGCTAAAAAGAAGTAGGTAAGTAGGTAGGGTCATAACTGATGCATCAGTCAAAACTGGGTGTAGGCTCCCTTGGTTTAAGCAGGAGCCACAACTCTAGGAGACCCCCCCCCCGTCACAAATCAACTCCTTCAGAAGAAGCATGACCCCATCCAGAGTAACTTGTCAAAGTAGATGTTACAAGATTACCCTGATGTCTATTGATGACAAGCAATTTTGTTTTGATAAAATTTAACATGAATGTGTTTTACCCCATCCAGATCCTTACAGCTTCCAGACACTGGTTCAAGTTCAGGACTTCAGCACATCTGGCCCGGCCCTCTGCAGTAATATGTAACTGGGTAGGCTATCTTATTATGGCAAAGGACAGATGTTAATGTCCTTTATTATCATCTCATATGCTCTAAAGTAAAGGCCAGATCAAGAGTATGACCACTCATGTGAGTCAGGGCTGCAATTAATTGTGTCAAGCTATGGAGACCACCATGGAGACTCACAAACAATTACAACCACCCATCCTTTCCATTCTTGGGATGCAGCTGGTTTAGAACTTGAAACCCAGCTGGTCAAATGTACTATAAGCTATATCCTCATAATTGTACAATCAGGTCTCAGTAATACACTCCAGGTTTGCATGTTCTTCCACTAGCATGTTCTGAATGGATGCAGTCTTATTCTGCACAGGACTAGCATTTATTAAGAGCAGCTGGTGATACAAAATATATACTTGTATTCTTTTTTTAACATCTTTATTCCTTGCATATATAATGTCTACAGTACATTCTTTATTCTATTCTCTACATGTATCTTTCTATTACTAACTAATAAGAAATAGGGAGCAAAGGGAAGAACAAGAGACGAAGGTGGAAGAATACAGACGAAACTATCAACTGGCACCATCTAGAGCTGATCAAATAGAAATAAGATGAAGGAAACATCTATCTATCATGACTGCATGACAAGTACTAATAAACTTGAGAAAGGAACTGAAAACATCAGACAAGAAGAAAATGTGCAAAGCTGGAACAAAGTGTGAACTAACATTTATTGTGAGAACCAACACAGATATTATGGTCCATTGAGTATAAAAGATGGAAGAAGAGCACTGAAAAGCTGAGATTCATCAACAAAATGCTGTTTGGAATCTCTCAATTTCCTTTTTTCTTACCTGGTCAGTAGATGAGAAGGATATTTCTCTCTCTCTCTCCTTTCTTCCTTTTGGGGGTTATATAGTTTGTGTCTGTGGTGTTTGTACACTAGAATATATTCCAGTAAGGTAGTTGAAACATCCTTTTCTCATCCAAGGACACAATGGAATTGCCCTTTTCCTAGCAGGCTACTACTCTTCCTTGCTCCTTTTTTCCTCATCTAATTACCAGTCCCTCACCATCTTCACAAAACCCTCTCAACATTCTCTATTGCCACTGTTATCTCCCCCATATTTGGCTACACCAAACTCTCACTTCCACTCTCTCATTCTCCTTTTTCAATTTCTCTAGCCCTTTCTTCAGCTCTTTCTTCTATTCTCTTAATACTTACCTTTCTCTCACTAACAATCCAACCATTCAAAGTAAAAACCTACTCTACTATTCAACAAAGTACTCCCTGAGCTAACTAACCTATAGCTAAGGCCAAGTGCCACCTTTAAAAAAAAGATGAAAAATTTGTTATTAATTTCTTTATATATTTTGGGCTTGCTGTATTCTGAACATCCTATTCAAATCAAATTATAATCTTTTTCTCTTACTTATTTTTAGCTTGCTCCAAATCATCTCAGCTGCTGATCCATTCTAATGCATTTCTTTAAATTAACATTTCCATTTTTCTGAGTCTCTTTTGCAGCTTTCAAGTTTGAATGCCAGTCATAGTTTGATCTTTTATATTATAGTGCTGCTAAAAATCCATTAGATGACTAACTTTCTCATTTCTCATGTGAGGTTTGGGTTTTATTTATTTCAAATACAAAACATTTTGAACACTAACAGAACTGCACCCTAACTTATAACAGACATACATGTTTGCTTTTTTTAAAAAAGTTAACTGTTTCTAGAGAATCCTTTACTTTCTGTTCTTTTTATCTTAACCTCATGCCTGCCTACCTCTGTATTTTTTCCCCAAGATTCTGCAGCATTACACAAGAATTTCAGTGCTTTTACTGTTTTCACTTGCTCCTCCTCTCTAGTTCTGTCTTTCACCCAGTCTGTTCTCTACTACTTACCATTTTATAATTTGTTCTGCTCTCTCTCTCTCTCTCTCTCTCTCTCTCTCTCTCTCTCTGTGTGTGTGTGTGTGTGTGTGTGTGTGTGTGTGTAAAAGAACCTTGTTCCTAATATTAGTATTAGCCTTTGGACTTGTACCTGCATGCCTCTGACTTTCTAAGTAGGAAAAGCCTGAAAAAAGTAAAATCTTAATAAGAACTAATTGCTATATTGCTTACTCCATATAGGAAAGGGAAAGGTTTTAGTTCAGTGGTAAGTATATATTTTGCAAATGATACAAGATTTAGTCCCAAGGAACTGTATATAAGAAGATGGGAAAATTTTGTCTTAAGCCATAAAGTTGCCAATCAGAATTCTGTTGGGTTAGAATAACCAATTATGTTATCTTCTATAAGACAAATCTTTTGTCCTAAATCAGTCCAATATACCTCACAGGTGGTTTGTTGTAGGAAAAACAATGGGAGAAAGAAGCATTGTGTGTTCGACCTTTCGCTCCTGAATAAAAGGAAGTGTACACATCTAACAAATACATGAAAAATAATAATAAGACAGAAAGAGTGCATCAGGATACATAAAGTTCTGGAGTTCAAAGACATCAGCCCCTACAAGGCAACTCTGCTTCAGAGATGCTTCACCCACCTCCAGCCAGCTGAAAGGTTTGTTTTGTTCTCTAAGTCCTGCTTCAATATATCATATACCAACTCTCCTGCAAAAGTGATGGACCCAGTTTTCTAAAATTCTAAAGATTAATGTTCCACTCTTCAAGCCAGGACAGTTTCCTCTTTCTATTTCATGGAATGCCTGTTCGCTATGTACCAGGCATGCTGGAAGAGCACTCACTCAGCCTACCTGCTGCATGGAGGATGTCAGAAGATGAAACTTAATGTATGAGCCACTGGCATCTTGCCTTCTGAATGAACTGGTGGGGGGGAATGCAGCTTCTAGGCCTAATCCAGTCCTTCACTCTTATGTTAATTATGATCATGCATCAGGATTAATCAGGAAAACATATAGCAAGGTATTTATGAAGGCCACTTTTCCACTTGGAACTTCTATTGTATGTACTGTACATGATTCAGTAAGTGGATGCTCAGCACAATCAAATCTTTGACTATACTGTGCAAAGTATTCTTTTTCCATCCTTTAAACTGATGCAGTGTTTCCCATTGCTGTTTTAAGTCTTCTGATGTACATAGACAAAGTGTCTTAGTTTAAGCCTCAGAGGGAAAAAAAATCAGCTGGATCAATGAATAAACAAGAAAAAAGAGTTGTTAATTGTTTATAGTGTTCTCAGCAGCAGTTCTTTAAAAAGGGATGCCATGATATATGCTTTTATTTGAAGCCAAGTCAACAAAATGCTTCATGCACATATTTCTTGATACTTTTGGTTATGTGTTTGAGTTATTAAACTCAATTTTCATGAATTCAAGAGAAGAAAACAATTTTGAACAATTAAAAAAAAAGGATAACAATTTACTTTCATGGTAAACAAGGAACTATACCTAAGGTTTCTGATAAATTGCAATGCATTCTGATCATATTCTTTTTCATTTTTTAAAAAAATCAGCACAACACATCTTATGATGCAGACCTTATTTCTGTACAGTATGCTGCAATTTAGACCATCCATTAAAAGCAATTAGTTCATCAAAAGGATCAGTGAATGACCTTCCATGGCTACCTAACAAAGCTGAAACTGTATTATATTAGGTTTATCTAAAGCTAGTTCATCAAACAAATGGATTGACTTTGTCAAGGATTCAATCAAATGAGGTCTTAGCACATTCACAAAGTACCTGCCCCTGCCGCTTCATTCATTGGCCAAGTATTTCTTACATAAGGGACTCTCCCAGGAAGAGTGATTATTCAGTGGGGCAGAGTTGCAGAGCAAGCTTTCTGAACCATCTGAAAGGAACAACAGATAAGAAGACAGAGAGCCGTACCTTTGGTTCATCATGATTGACCAGGACCTCTATCCTTGAAAACGTCTTCAAAAGGTAATAGCACATTGCTTTCTGCTAATCAAATGGGATGACAGGCCATCTTAATTTGAAAACATTTTTTCACAGAAAACTCCTTATATTTTAGACATATATTTGATATAATTCTTCTTTTCAGAAAATCAGCAAACCTGAACAGACACAATAATTTTGTTAATCTCTTTATCTTCCTGAATACAATGTTTTCTTCAACATCATTTGGCCCATTTGTATCTTTGCTTTTGATCTCTTTCCTCCATATGTATCTATATTAATGGCTAATTAATGATGATTAATCCTCATTTAGGATTTCCCCACAATACTGCCATGTTTGGAAAGGCCTTACCATCTCCTTTTTGTTTTAAATTCCCAGCTATATTTGGTCCACTAATTCACTCAGCATTCTTCAGGACTAATTACCTCCTAATATTCAATCTATAATTAACATTTCTACATTCTCAGTTATGTATCTTTCAGGAGATGGTAAGTCTATACTCTTTGGGGACAAGGTGTTGCTACTTAATGTAATATTAATAGTAGAAACTTAATTTATAATTAAAAGACTGTATATAAAGTTCTATGTTTCAAATTTCATTTTATAAAAATAAAATCTGCAAACAATTGTTTTTAATTTTATTATTTTTCCATCAAAAGACCGAATAAAAAGAATTGCACGAGTATAAAGTGAATAAATTACATAATAGAGAATAGATGGGATTGTATCTTTTGAAAAAGCTTTACAAATCTTCCATTTTTCTATTGAAGAAATGCTATTTATCTGGTTGAAAAAAATGTAAATAGAGCTTTGGCACCATTGCAGATAAATAAATACAGGGTATCACTAATAGAGGAATTCTCAAACACATTTCTCTGGAAGGTTCAGAGAATAACTTTTAACAAGAGTCTTATTCTGAACACAGTAAAAAAAAATATTACAGGTCATATATCAAAATATTATGATTTGCAAACTGGCCAGATATGCCTTCTGTTAGGTAATAAATACTGCTATTACTTTAGTCTTCCATTAATGTTGTCATATTTTTAGCCTAATCAAGTAAGTCCCTATTATGGCTGCAATTCTATGCCCATTTTACCTGGAAGTAAGTCCCAAGTAATTCAATGGGATTTAGTTTTAAGTAAATATGATTTAGATTGCACTGTCAGAATCTTAATTTTTGGAAGGATTATGCTTTTTATGTATATGTATTTCATTTATTAAACAGTCATATTTTCACTAAAGGTTTGCTCTGAGGTTATCTTCAGTGAATCTAGCTTATCGTAATGGGTTCATTGTTTTACCATTAGCAAGCTCATATTTGTGAGAAAGCATATAAAAGCATTTTCAGTCCACTCTGGGGGAAACCAAACTGTCTACTTTTTATCCACTTATTAGAATTATTTTCTTATGTGAATACATTATAAAGACATATGAAGCTATGGCCAGTAATTCAAATTCTCTTTGGTACCTCTTAAGAACCAATTCCTTTCAAAATATCCTTTCAAAATTTCTTAAAATTGCTTTAAGGTTCCAGTCTCACAATGTTTTAAAAGAAAATGCAATCAGTCTAAAATAAACTAACCAAGACTCTACAAATGTTATACTAATGTTTGTTATTTTGGAAAACTTAGTGTCTAATTGTTCCATATAGTGCTTAATTGAACTAAAACACAAAATAATTAGAAGTAAAACATGCACGTGTACACAAACACACATATATAATAGCACAACTTATTTGTATCTACAAGTATAGTTATAGTTTTGAAAACACACACACACACACACTCTCTCTATATATATTAACCAGATAGCCAATCTTAAATCATAACTTTCATAAAATTTCTTTACCCCGTAGACTTTTGCTTTGGAAGTTTTGTGTGTGCATGTGTTTGTGTGTGTATGCCTTCAAATCAGTCTTAACTCTGGGTGACTATGTCGACAAGTCCATGCAGTCTTCTTGGCTTGCCATTTTCTTCCTAGGGCTGAGAGTGAGTGGCTGGCCCAAAGTCATCCAGCTGGCTCTTTGCCTAAGGCAGGACCAGAGCAACACGTGGTCCCCCAGTTTCTAGCTCAGTGCCTTTAAGCACTAGACCAAACTTGCTCTCTCTTTTGGAATAAACACCATTAGGTTCAGTGGGACATACTTCTGAGCAGATATGAATAGGATTGTATGGTAAATCATGCAAATAAAATGAATATAAAATATGAACATACAGAGATATATTCATACTATCTCAGACTAAACATGGAAAAGACAGAAACTTGTGTTTCATCCTAATTGTTCTACCACTTCTCTTTCTGACCCATCTTTTTTGGTTTTCAGGACTACCAGTCCTGGGACTCCTCAGTGGTGAGAAACTTAGTCTAAATCAGGCTTCTCTTGAAAGTGTTTTCATTGATAAAACCACAGAAACTTGTAATTTTCATTGAAAGAATGCTCCTCAAATCCACTGGTTCCTCACCAGAGGCAACCAGGTAGCTGGATCATGACAGGGTTGATTGGCAGTTTTGGACTGCAAGGAAGAAAGGCAAATGGGTGAAGTCTGATTTATTTTTTTTTCTTTCAAATCATTTTTTATTTTTTCCATATGTGGAGAAAAGGAAAAAGAGGTTCCCACATCTTTTAAATTTATGAATATAATTTTGATCTGAAACAGTAAGTCTGAAGCAATTTTGTCTAGACAAATGGATGATGGGCAAATTCTTCTCTTCTCTTTTTCTACTTTGGTTAACTTTTGGACTTTTTTTCCCAGCTTGCTGCCATCCACATGTGCTGAGATGGTACCATGCAGGAAATGCTAGAAGGTAGCAAAATGGGAAAAGTTTATTAGTTGTTTTTTTTTTTTAACAAAACAATTAATTCAGGTACGATGAACCAGTTTGGTGTAGTGGTTAAGGCATCAGGCCAGAAACCCAGAGACTATATGTTCTAGTCCCACCTTAGGCACAAAGCCAGCTGGGTGACCTTGGGCCAGCCATTCTGTCAGCCCTCGGAAGGAGGCAATGGCAAGCCACTTTTGAAATCTTGCCAAGAAAACTGCAGGGACTTGTCCAGACAGACGCCAGGGGTCAACACTGACTTGAAGGCATCAAAATAAATAAATAAATAAACAAACAAACAAATAAATAAATCAGGTACTATGGTTTATGTTCTGACAGCTATTTATCACTGTCAAAGGGTCCCCCCCGCACACCTGTTATAGACCTAAAGATTTACTTGTAAGGGGTGACAGAGAGATGTTGCAAGGAGAGGCAATAAATGATCGTTCTCCACTGCTGGTCTTTGGGGCAGGGTTGGTTTTAGCCCTCCAGAAGATGCTGAGCTGCTGGTCTCAGCGGTTCCATCCAGAAAGGCCAACTATGAGGAATGCTGAGATTTAAGTCTTCAGCCTTTTTCTTTCTGGCAGGGTTTCTTTCTTCCTTTCACAAGGGACTAGTCTCCAGATGTTTCAACTTCCACTCCCAGCCAAGACTGCCAGTAGTCTGTAGGAATGGGTGTTGTAGCTCTAGAGGGGACTTGTAGTCCTGTGGTACTACTGGTCGCTCCTGACCTACCGAAAAAGGTAAACCTGGCAGGTGGGAAAGAAGGAAATGCTCCCAAACGCTGTTCGCTCGCCGACTTGACTTTACTTCCTTCGTAGCCCCACAGACTCCTAGGCGCCCGCGACTTGGCGAAGAAGCCAACTTTCTCCCACGGGCCGTCCGCGCTTTGTGGCGTCCCCCGCCCCCCGTGGGCGTGTCGCGGCACGCGAGCAGCCAGAGGGAGGGGGTTCGGTTCGGGAGCCGCCTAGGCGCGGCCGGTGTCTTCACAACTTCCTTCCGCGTCCTGGTTCACAGGTTGCCTGCTGAAGTCCCGCCAGCCAAGAGCACGCTAGCCATGATGCGCTCGATCCTGAAGTGGTTTCAGAGCCATGTCCAGAAGCAGCAGCAGGACGCCTTGTCTTACGAAGGGGTCGTGTGCGAACCCGACGCTTGCTCAGTGGCCTCGCAGGATGTCTTTAAGGTAAGGAACCTGCGCGCAGTACCAACTCCAGCTGCCCGCTGAGAACAGGTGGAAAACGGAGAGGAAAAGATCCTGGGTGGCTTTTTCGGGTCAGGGCTGCCTGGACAAAGAAAGAGATAGGGATACGGATGCTGTCCGCGCCGGGGGATGGGAGGGGACAGGAGCAACAACTCTGCAGAGAAGGAGAAAAAGACACCAAGCGAGAGCGAGTCCTGTCTGACTCCGGACCAATCTATAGGATCCTGGAGAAAGGGATCGTTTAGGCTCTGCACTCTGTCATCCTGATTACACCATCCCAGGACCAATCACTCTGTAGTTTAGAACAAGCTTCTTCAGTTCTCTTCAGATTTTTTATTTCCGTTTCCCAGCATGGTCGGGTATTTGGGAATTGATACCCAAATTGATACCCATCTGGAAACCTCTAGGAGGAACCATCCAGTCCTTATACAGGTATAAGAAGTATAATGGATTCGGTGGCCTAAATGGGCCCAGATACTCTGATTCTCTGTTATGGACTAGAAAGCAGGCTTCAGGCTCCTGAGATCAGCTTTCTGTTTTGCAGGCTGATGCTGAGGTCTGCCCCCTAAAGCCAGGCCAAAAGTGGTGGCTTAGGATGGGGAGTGAAACTTTTACTGTGCTGCCCAAATCTGCAAATGATATGTTGGAGATAAGACTGCATCTATTGCATCTAACACTACGCTTTGAAACTGGCTAGAGATGCTGGATAATGAGTCAGTGGTTACACTTGCTGTATATCAGTGGAACACTGAGGCTGGGAATTAAACAGTTAGCAGATATGTATTTTCTTACCATTTTTACTTGGGGTTTGAATCAAGAGATTTAGAGAACTAGTGCAATTCACCCCAAAATCTTCCAAACTCTTGCTTTAAGTTAAAATCAGTTCTTGGCTGAAATCTTCCTATTTGGGTATAATTTCTGTTTGAAATGCTGAGTAGCCTCAAAGCCCAAATTCTAATCTTTTGTTGTGCTTCAGTATTCTTCTTAACCAAACCTTTTCATTGTTGAGTTACATAAGGACAAGCTGGGTATACTTTATTTTTGTACCAAGTGTTTTGCAGAATAGTATTAATAGTAAATTAAATAATTAATAATAAATAGTAAATTAATCAATATATAAATATTCTACAGAGTTCTGATAGTCATCCTAAGAGTTTAACTTTGTTGATAAATAGATGTGTTTGTGTGCCAGACTTATGTTGGAGACTTCAACCCCATGTATGATATTATGAGAGTGGATTATAAAATGGATTATACATCCTGACCAAAAAGACTAAAGTGCTTAAAAGATGGTTTTTCAAAATGTGATATAAAATGAAGCTTCACTTGCATATTTTCACCATTTATAACAGTTTGGAATTTTTCTTTTCTTAATGTAATACACTTTAATACCTTATTACCCTGTACTGAGTAAAGAATAGCTTTTCTGCAATGTAATTGTTGTATTACTTAATGTTCCTTAAAATATGCTTTAGAATGGAGATGTACTACTTCCTAGATGCATCTGGGGGGCCACTGTCTAGATAGCATAGGCCTCATCAGCAGAACTATTTTCATGTTCCCAGGATATTTGTAGACCTAAATAAAATAAACTACAGTAATTAGATTAAAGGACATCTTAAATAAATGCAGCTCTGTTGTCAGTATTGTGGATGAACCTTTGAAGTGATGAATGAGTCAGTGTTGTCCAAACTTGGCCACTTTAAGATGAGTGGACTTCAACTCCCAGAATTCTCCAGCCAGCATGGAGCTGGCTGGAGAATTCTGGGAGTTGAAGTCCACTCATCTTAAAGTGGCCAAGTTTGGATAACACTGATTTTAGTAGATAATTAATTAACTACTAACATATTATATAATGAAGAGTCAGCTACTTAGAAACATTCCTATAATTTGAAATTTCTGTGGAATATTTAACCAGACTGAAATTGTTTAAACCTCAATTAGGTGATATCAGATGGAAGTACTTCCAGACTTCGAAGCTTCATTA
Source organism: Python bivittatus (assembly GCF_059951505.1). Lineage (NCBI taxonomy): Eukaryota > Metazoa > Chordata > Lepidosauria > Squamata > Pythonidae > Python > Python bivittatus. The sequence goes on from NW_028277086.1 coordinate 32,047,878, forward strand.
AGAAGAATCGTAATGGACTTAAGAAAGTGGATGAAATGAATGCAACTCCCTTGCACCATGCTGCAGGAGGGGGTCAACTTGAATTAATGCTCATGATCATGGATGGTTCTTCAGCTGAAGGTGCCAAAATGCATTTATGGTTAAAGTTGGGTGCAAATGCAGTAGCTCAGAAGGAGAGTGAAGGGTAAATAACCTGTTGTCAAGCACCATGCTGAGTGCTATGGCCTCATGAAGAATGATATTACCATTTACAGTATGATAGATAATTATATCATTAGTAACACATTGTTGGGGCACATCACTCTGCTGCAGCACTGGGAGGAAATGTGGCTGAGCTTAAGCATGTATTTCTGTATGTGCACATGCACACACATATTTATTAGAAAAAAAATTGTGATTAAAAAAACTAATTAGAAGAAAGTTACTAAACATCAGAATGTGGACAGGTATGCTTTTCTCCAACAATCCTTCCCTTGCATATTTTCCTGGTAAGTTTGTAGCTACTATTAAACTGGGAAACAGTGATTTGCACCGATCATAGTTTGATCCATGTAAAACATCCCAGTTGGGCAAAATATACAGGGTCTGGAGATCAACAGGTCCAAACAGAATCAAACTGTCAAATATACTCCTTATTCTGTTGACAAAGAATGATAAGGCTGACAAAGTAGATGGAGATTGTGTAACCATCATGTTTTGTATAGTTCATTGTTACAGGTGATGCAACATTTCATCCTCAAGGCAATTTTAGCCATTGCTTTTTTGTCATTGCTCCAGATTTAAGGAACTGGATAAATTATTTCTATGACCAAAGCCATGTGTTTAGTGGAATTCCAGTTGTTACTGTATTGTGGAGGGCTTCTGTTCCATTTTAAATATGGCTGCATATTTTGCGGCACTCCAGAAATAGCTCTTTAGATTCTGATTATTTACTGGGGTTATGATCTTGGAAGCTGACTATTAGAGAGGGATTGTAGGAGACAGTTGGATGACATTTCCTCAATAGAATGGGGGAGACTCTGGAATTTAAATGATTTGAAATATCCTGCTGCAGTTTTGCAAAAGAAGCAAACAAGAAAAGAAAAAGCACCTCGTAGAATATCACTCCTGGTATCTGATGTGACATAGCAGCAGTGGCTTCTTGATAGACAATTAGAATGTATTCACGAATACAGATAGTATGAAATGTATCTACTGGTCTTTTGAGAGAGTTTACAAACACGTACTTACATTTGATGGTTTCAATGCAGAATCTTGAGAATACAGAATAAGGTCTCTGCTGTAAAGTGTGGTTCCTTAATTAAATTTCTGTTTCCATTTACAGTTCATTTTGATTGTAACACCACAGTAATTTTATATGAAATACAATAGCATCATTTTATGTGAAATAAAAATGTGAAGTATCATTTACTCAATTTTCCTGTCCTTTGCATAGCGCTAAATGTAGCAGATGCCTATGGAAATACACCACTGCACTGGGCTACAAAAAAACATCAGATTGAAAGTGTTAAATTACTTCTCAGCAGAGGGGCTAGCCCAAATACCCTTAATAAAAATATGATGGCTCCACTTCACTGGGCTGTGCAGTATTTTTTCGATGATTTACTTAAGGTAAAGCTAAACTTCCAAGTTTATATGCATGTAAGTTAGCGAAGTTAAAAATAAGACCATCTCATGGATATTTATAGGAGTTTATGTGAATAAATGGGGACTAGTGTACCAAATCTTGATTTCTGAAGATGCTGAACTATACCACAGATGAGAAATGCTGCATCTTACTAGTTCTTCTCCTAAGTGGAAGATAAGCAGATCTTTCAAATTCTGACACTGTTCTTCAGTTTTTAAAAGCAGCCAGATATCAGAAATTAGCAATTTTGTTTTATATATTTGAAGGCAAAATACAGAGGACAGTTTAAAAAGAGTTTAAAATTTTGGCTTTCAGGAAGGGTTGCGGGGGGGGGGGTGCCTTTGAGTCAGTGTTGATTCCTGGTGGCTACCTGGACAAGTCCCTGCAGTTTTCTTGGCAAAGCTTTTTGAAAGTGGTTTTGCCACTGCCTGCTTCCTAGGGCTGAGAGAGAATGACTGGCCCAGGGTCATCTAGCTGGTTTCATGCCTAAGATGGGACTAGAGCTCATGGCCTCCTGCTTTCTAGCCTGATGCCTTAACCACTACACCAGAGTGGCTTTATCAGGAAGTTATATTGAATATAGTGGATATTCTGATGTAATGAAGTTAAAGCGATAGAAAGTATATGATCCAGGATTAAGAAGGACAGCGATCTAGGAAAATTGGAAGCTAAGATTTCTTCCTTAATAGATTTTTCTGATGAGAAAAAATGGTACCATTTGGTATTGTACATAGTTGAAAACTAGTTTGATGCTGTGGTTTGAACCCTCAGTCTGGAAACTAATAACTGGAGAACAAGAGTAAGCCTGCCAGTTATGATCATGTGAATGGTTGTTACGCTTATATCCTGTTCCTAAGAGCAGAAAACATTTACATTTCATTTTAATATTTAGATTTTCCTTGAAAACAGCATGACAGAAATAAATCTGGAAGGAGAGAGTGGGAACACACCTATATTATTAGCATGTTACAAAGATAATCCTGAAGCACTGAAACTTCTGGTATGTATAACAAATGTATATATTTTTGTCAGTGTTCTTGAGTTCTCCTCTATCTATTACTTACACTTATCTTTTTATAACTTCATGTTCTTGAGGGTTGGGATGTTGTAAAGTTATTCCCTCTCATAGTGGGATGTCCATTTTATTAATGTGATTTATGTTCCTTAGTGTGTAAATATAATATAGGTGTTAGAGGTTTATGGTACTTTTTGTTGTTTATTTTATTTTGTTTTTTCATTATTGTAATTATTGTATTGTTTTAACCTGATTTACCAATGGTGGGTATGTATGCTGCTCAGAGCTGATAATGATTGGAACAGCATATAAACCCAGTAAGTAAATCAGTAGATCTAAATTGGGGCTTTCTACAGCTAGAATTGAATCAAGTGGCATCGTATTGCAGTGGGTTACACATCTGCCTAGTTTCTTTTGGTCCTGCAAATTTTGATCATCTTGTCCATGCCTGAAGGGAGGATTGACAATATGGGAAGACTAGTAATCCCTTCATCGTTCAGGGAGCTTTAGGATAATCTTTCTCTAATGAGAAAGGTGTCCTTAAGTTGCGTGAGAATACAGCTTCCTCCATTCTTTCTGATTTGTGGGCCTCAGTAACACAATTGGCAGAGATAGTTAGCTAAAACACATTTGTATCAATTAGCCAGTATTTAACATTTTCATTTGTTACAATCTATTATGGAAGTGTATGCAATGAGTTCTCTGTGAGTGTGTGTTATGTGTGAAAAATGTTCAAGAGTTGTGATCTCATAATTGGATCTCTTTCTTGCAGATTGAAAGGGGTGGCGACATATGTAAAGCAAACCATATGGGCTGCATGCCAGTCCATGCAGCAGCCTTTTCTGGTTCAAAATCATGTTTGGAGATGATTATAAAGCAAGGTAAATACATTTAGAAAATCACCCATTAATATTGATTACAGTTGAAATAGCAGTCAGGCGTGACTCCTTAAAATATTATAGGATTGTAGGGTTTAAGTGGCTATGAAGTGAGTGTTATAGCCATTAATATGAAAAGGGTGATGCTAGGATGTGTTATTCTGCAAGGCGAGAAGAAGGAGATGGGCAGTGGGCAGGGTGGGATAAGAAGGGGATGCTGCCTCATGCACATCAATTTCTGCTATTGGGAAAGCACTTTAAAAAAGTGTTAAAATGTTATTAGACTAAATAAGTGTTATTAGATTAAATGTTACTACTCAAAATAATGGAAAACAATTCCAAATATTTTTTAGGAGTTTCTCTCATATAAAAAAGGAGCTTGGAGTAGGGTTACAGAGTTGTACTGCGAAGTGGATGACACTAGATGGCAGCAGAGAGATACCACTCTCTGCCCCTTTGCTACCACTTTAGTGGTTATTTGGAATTTTACAGCCCATGTTGTTTAGCTCTAGTTTGGAGTGGCAGCAGTTGCCTGTTCCTGTATTGAAATGTATATGGTACCCTGTAGTAAAAATAACCTTCTAGCTTTACAAGCAAAAGAAGGAAGGAAGGAGGAACATATAGGTTTTATGATCACACAACACTTAACTCTGGTTTAGTGTTACATCTGAACTGAGCCTTCAGGATTCCTAGCTTTAGAATGCTTACAATTTTGGTAACCTTTATGAGCTGAATAAAATCTTATAAAATGAATAGAGGTTGTCAAATATTTGAACAAGCTTGTATTTAATTAAAAGTGTTTATATTTATTATTAAACATTTTAATAGGAACCACTAAAGCAGTAAATTTATGAATAATTAATACACTTTATTTTCTCCTCTTGTAAAACTATGCCATAGATTTATTTATTTATTTTAATTTTTAAGGTGAAAAACTTGGGCATTCACCTGAAAGTCATATTAATTTTACTAATAATGCGAAGAGTAGTCCTCTTCATCTAGCAGTCCAAAGCAGGGACTTGGAAATGATTAAAATGTGCATTGAGTATGGAGCACAGGTTGATCTGAAACAGGTAAAAGCTTTTATTTCACTATATTGATAATAATTTCACTATATTGAGCATGACCAACTCAAGCAATTTTAAATTCCTGTTGAAAGAATTAGATATTGCACATAGTTCATGTATTACAATATTATATTGTATGTTTATTTATTTATTGCAGTTCTCTCCTCACAGTGTAGTGAATTTGGCAGCTTATGAGATGTATAGTAAAAATTATACTTGTTTTATATTTCTTCTTTCATGCACAGAAATACTGTTTCTCTTTTTTCTCCCCCCCCCACCCCCATTTCATATGTAAAACATAGATATTTTATTACAACTCTAAGCATCCTGCATCTTTATCCATGATGGCTGGAGCTCTTTGAATTGTAGTTCAGTAAGATATGAAGAGCCATATTTTCTCCATTTCTTTTGCAAAAAGAAATGTTGTCTATCAACTGGACTTGAGCAAGAATCAAAATGGAAGAACCTAGATTGCGTCCATAAAAACTGAATTCTATATATTTAATAAGATTTCAGAAATATTTGGTATAGGGAATAATTGTAGGGTTTCCTTTTGTTTTATGTCTCCACTTATAGAATGACAAATGCACTGCTCTTCATTTTGCTGCTACCCAAGGAGCTACTGAGATTCTCAAGTTAATGATGTCATCTTATACAGGAGAGGAATCTCTCATTAATGTAGTAGATGGAAAGAAGGAAACATTGCTTCATAGGTGAGGGTTTTTCTTAGTCTCCTTATATTATTTATGATATGCTACTTTCTTACTAATATTCTCCCAAAATATGAACTTATTTGCACTGATTTCACTAGCCTAGTTTCACTAGGCCAGTGTTGTCCAAACTTGGCCACTTTAAGATGAGTGGACTTCAACTCCCAGAATTCCCCAGCCAACCATGCTGGCTGGAGAATTCTGGGAGTTGAAGTCCACTCATCTTAAAGTGGCCAAGTTTGGACAACACTGTACTAGGCTCATCACCAGGCCTTTGGCAAGGGAGAGCGAGACTTCTCGCATCATTGTGCTTGCCTTCTTTTAACTTTATCTTTTATTGATTTTATTGTAATTTCTTTGTTTGATTTTGTGAATTGCCCAGAGTCGTTGAGAGTTAGGCAGGATACAAGTTAAATAAATAAATAAATATTAGGCATCCTTAGAACACTGGTATTAGCATTAAATCACTTGGACTAAACAGCTCATGGATTTCAGTCATGGTAGTCATTGAAAAAACTCTGTATCACACTGAACAAGAACAAGGGAATAATGTTACAGTTGGAAGTTCATATACTGTATACTTGAAAGAGTATACATGTATACTTATACTGTATCATGACTGGAGATTAGAACTGATAGGCTGGAAAACTAGTATATCAGAGACAAAATATAACTTTTTCTTTCATTATTTGCTCATTGTGACATTTGGTTTGCTGTTCATTTTTCTGCTAGGGCTGCATTGTTTGATCACTGTGAAATGGCAGAATATCTCATTTCAATGGTAAATATGTAGTTTTAATTGAATTTATAACAGCAATAAAGATTGGTACTAAAGTTATTGGAAGATTGCATAGTAACATGCATTAAGACATGGTTTAAGAAATTAATTTCCTGTTTAGCTGATACAGTGAATTTAGAGAGGAACACAAATATTTGGAATATATAAATCAAATGGTGCTGAATAATACACATTTATAGTATTAATATAGGTTGGATGTTACCAGTGTATCAATACTGAGGAACTATACTATATTGGCACAGCATCCAAATTAAGTTGTTTAACAAACACAGTAACAACAGTTTCATTATTTGAAACATCTTCTTGAATACAATATTATGTCATTTTTTGTTAGCGTGTCTGCTTTTACAAAGACCAATATATTTAAATAAGGAAATAGACTATGGCATTCAAAACAAGCAACATTTTAACAAATATATATTATAAATATGGTCTAATTGCCTAAATTGTCATTAATATCTATCTATCTATTAATGTACTTTTGATACACATTTCATTACAGGGAGCAAATATTGATAGTGTTGACACTGAGGGTCGAACACCATTAGTACTTGCAACTTCTTGTGCATCATGGAAAATTGTGAATCTGTTACTTTCAAAAGGTACAAAGTGAACAAACACAGCATTATGAGCAAGATCAATGTTAATTAAAATTACTGGTCAGTAGTTTTGAAATTGAAATCTGTTTTTCAAATTAGGAGCAAATTTAGAATTAAAAGATCATCTTGGTCGTAATTTTTTACATCTAACTGTCCTACATCCTGGAGGGTTACAGCATCTGAGTGAACAATTTTTGAAGGTAAAAGGAACATTTGTGGAAATATTAATAACTGATTATATAATCATATTATTTTGAGAAATAATATTTTCATTTTCTTCATGGCATTCAGCATAATTATTTAAGCCCATACATAGGATGAAACATTACTGCTGATATTGCAGGAGATTATAAACTATATATAAACTATATTTAAATCACAAACATTTTTTAGTGTTTTTAGATTTTTATCCTAATCCAGTTTTTGTTAACTGAATACTACTTTTCAACACCTCTCAGGAGAGAAATCAAAGTACTCTCTAGATCTGTACCATGAAAATACCAAAGTTCAACAGGAAAGTATATTCTGAATCTAACGCAGTAAAGAATATTCTTATGTTAGGGTATTAAAGCATTAACCTACATTCATTTATTGTAAAAGTGGACTTGGAGTTATATCAGTCTAAAGCATTGAAAATATATAATAAAAACATAATGTAAACCTATTGTACACTGATGCTTTATTCATTCATTCATTCATTCATTCATTCATTCATTCATTTATTTATTTATTTATTTATACATTCGATTTATTCTCCGCCCATCTCCCCCCAATGGGGAACTCTGGGCGGCTTTTGTGATGTTTAGTAACATTTCAGTAAGGACTTAAGTTCAGAATAGCTTTCCAACTTCTATAGAATTCTATTAATATGTACCACTTTTATATCTGACAGATGAAAGTTATTGAAAATCTTGTAAGTGAGGAGGATCGTGAAGGATGCACTCCTCTACATTATGCATGCAAACAAGGAGTACCCCTTTCAGTGAATATCCTCCTTAAAATGAATGTTTCCGTATATGCTAAAAGCAGAGAAAAGAAATCTCCATTGCATTATGCGGCTAGGTAAGACTGAAAACCTGTCCTCATTGACCATTTTATATTCCAGAAGTTATCCTTAATAATGGGACATGTATCTTTCATGTAGCTATGGACGGATCAACACCTGTCACCGACTTCTGGAGTCTATGCCAGATACCAGACTGTTGAATGAAGGAGACAAGAAGGGGATGACTCCTTTACATCTGGCTGCTCAAAATGGTCATGAAAAGGTAGTCCAGCTTCTCCTGAAGAGAGGTGCTCTGTTTGGTTGGTATGTATATTGTAGATATATATTGTTATTATAGCTTATCTCAATATAGTATTGTTCTGGTCTTTCTGTGGAGTTGATTTCCTGGTCTGTCTACTTAGTAAGGCTGACATATATGCATATATATATATATATATATATATATATATACACACACACACACACACACACACATACATACATACATACATACATACCGTATTTTACCGACTATAAGACGATACTTTTTTCTAAAATCCTTACCCTAAAAACTGAAGGGCATCTTATTCAAGGAAGTCAGCCGAGAATCGTGTGGTTCCAAACTGCCCATACTTTGTTTCTGCAGAGAGGCTTCCTCCTATTGCTAGCCTCCAATCACGAGTGAAATAGCTTGTCTCCCAAACAGACTTCCTCCAATCCCGAGCCTGATGTAACTGACGTCAGCTGATGCTGAACAAACCAATTAGAGGAAGGCTGTTTGCAGAGACAAGCTATCTGCAGTTTCACTTGTGCTTGAATGTAATCAATTAAGCAAAAGAGCCTGGAAATAGAGCTGCAGAGAGACGGTTTGGACCTCCTCCCACCAAGTGTATAAAGTCAATGTTAACCTTATAACATTGGTTATAAAATAAATAAATATAAATATAAATTTATAAAACATAAATAAAAATGTGTTCTGCACTATCTTTAAAATATTGATTTTTTAATTTTGGGCTGGAAAAGTGGGGGTCGTCTTGTACATGGGGACGTCTTATTGTCGGAAAAATACGGTACATACACATACACATATATATATATACATATGTCAGCCCTACTAAGATGCCATATATATATTTCTTCTTGCTCCCAACTACATATATTTGGTATACATATGTTTATAAAGATTTGAATTATCAAGGAACATTTTTTTAGGAAATACACTATAAACTTAATATATCTTAGTACTATCATTATGGAAGTATTGTATATTAATTGTATATTGTTTTATACATGGACAAATACATAGAGATAATTGTGTGGATTCTATATGAGTTATAGTTCTGGGTCATACATTGTCCCCTTTATCATCTCCCATTTAATAAGAAAGATGGGAGATTTCTTCCCCGTCTTTGCTCTAGTTTGGATGGTGTTGAATGTGTGAAATTGTTATCCATGCAGCCTACCACATTGGGTGCAACAACCATTTAATATCAAAAGGCCAGACAAGAATAAGTAATGAAAATGAAAATTCCTCAAACAGTCAACTGGAATTTTAAACATGTCTAAATTTAACTTTAAGAAGCTTTTCCTGCTTTGAACTTTCACAAAAACTGTTGATACATTTTAAAAATGTAATTTGCATAGCTCCATATTTGTGAGTTAATTTAAATGCTTATAAGGCAGAAACACAACCTCTCTTTTTTGTTCACAACAGCAAGATTCCACAATTAAATTTTTGATCACAGAATCTTAATCTCCTAGCAGAACGCAGAGAACTCTAAATTTTTTTTCTGAATTTAACATTGATTTTATATCAATTGACAAAAAAATCAGAACTACTGGAATGGCTTTAAGCACTGGATAGTGCTTCTGTCAGGTTATTAGGTAAAAGGCCAATGTTGAATTCCAGATATATTCCGGTGGCAATATAAAGTAATATTGAATATTCAACAAAATCAGAAGCTGAAATAATGCTATTAAATTTTAACAACAAAAACAACAACATGGCTCTATGGTGGTTTCTTGAAGCATTGTGTTAAAAAGTAAGGAGGGCAAACTTATATAACCATCCTACCAACCTACTTTACCATTGATATTCATCTATACTAGCCTTCAATTTTTCATTCTTAAGAAGAAAGGAAGGACTTCTGAATTGATACTTTAAAAGTATATTTTGTATTTTTGTAATACAACTGGATATATAATTATTTTTGCTCAGCATTCTGAGTTTTAGAAAAGAGATTTAGCATATTTCAAATAAGTATAGAAATTTTAAATATCTGCAGACTGTGTTGCAAGTCTGTGTTGGTTCTATAGATTTCATATTATTTTACATAGTATTAAATGTATACAAATAAAAATACAATTGCTCTCAATAATTTTTTGAATACTGTATTTTCAAATTAATACCACCAATATTTAATTGGTGTATTTAGACTGTACATTTTTCTCACTAAATCACTGTGTTACTATGCCTGATCTGGAAATCATCATAATCATCATCATCTTCAAGAACATAAATCCAAATCAATCCACTGCAGCATAAAGGTTTCTTCATTGAAGGTTATGGACTGTAATCTACCACACTGCTCAATGTGGGTTGATAGTTATTTTTTGATTTCCCAGCCTAAGGCTGATAGAGTGGGCGACTGGCCCAGAACAACCCAGCCAGCTTCCATGCCTAAAGGTATCTAAGAGAATCTGAGTCTAATCCAGGACCTTAATTTTTTTTTTTCACACACACACATATCCCCATGGACTTATATTCAATTGTAATAAAGTGAGAATCTTTTATTCTGTTTTTTCTTTTTCATAAGTGACAATCAAGGCTGGACAGCTTTGCATCATGCTGCTTTTGGTGGATATACTCGCACAATGCAGATTATTTTGAATACTAATATGATAGCCACTGATAAACAGGATGAGGACGGGGTAAGTCTCTCTGTAATCTTTAGTTATAATAGCAAAGTTATACTTTTAGTTTCACCTTTAGGGTTAAATAGTAAGTAGTTCAATGGGCTGCTACATAATATTGGAACTCGGAGAATGTGTTACAGCTGTTATTATCACACGCTTGCAGTGGTGCATGTGGCCATTGAAAAAACAGGGGGGTAAGTTGCTTTCTATCATTTGCCTTTATGCTGGGTAAGTGAGCACAAAGCATTCTAGTTGCTTGCCATTCTTTTTGCAAGAATGGTAATGTCACTATTTTCAGTTATTTCTATTAGGGCCTTTTCCAAACAGCTAGGCCATGCATAATGTATCCAAAAAAAAGTAATTGATGTAAATCACTTACATGAGAAAAAAGTAGCCTTTCCAAAAATTGAGAAGTTATATATTTATTGAATCCAATCTTTGATATCAGGGTTAATAGTACTTTTCCAGACTCTACAATATGATTTTCTTAGCTATTTTTCATATCCAGTATAACCAATATTCCTCTAAAATAGTCAGATTCCATGATTTTGCAGTATAATTCAAAATAACATTGATATCTAACTTGAAAACGTTTACCCAAACACGTATTTATATATGTTACCATATTCTTCCAAAAAGAAACCAAAGCTGGACATGACCAAATCATGTGAGTTAATGTATCCTCAAATTTCTTACATTGCTAACAGAGAAAACCTACATTCCTCCTTTTGGATACATTCTTTGAGGAATCCAAGCCAAGTATGGCAGGCTTATATTGCCATTGTTGTGTATCAGGCTAAGAAAATCTGTAGTTGTTGAAAGTCCTTAAAATAATTATTACAGTGCAGTTGTTCAATGGAATTCTGTCCATAATATCCAATAGAATGTCTTACCACCTATTTTTAAAGTAGAGTTTTTCATAAAGTTAAGTATTCATGAAACTCAGAATCAAAATTTAATCTGTATCTCGGTATGCCCCAAATATATCTAGCTACTGGTAAACCAGGAAAAAAAAGACCTTTTTTTTACTATATGTTGACTGGAATAATTGCAGAGATCTTAGTAAAGTTACATAATAACTTTCCACTAAATCCTGTAGAGGTTAATATTCAGTTAAATTCTGATTCCTCACAAATATAGATAATGAAATAAATGTCCAATTATATTTTTGAAAATCTGATAAGTTAAAACCTCCTTTATCAAAAAGGGAAATTCTTGGTGGCCTGTCTTGCTATTTAAATTTCCATAGAAGTCTATAAATATGCATAAAATACCTATTTGCAATTAACATTGGGTTTCTCTTCAAATACATATCAATCAAGTGATACTAATTTTCATAATATTAATCTTACCTTACCAACTTAATGGAATTTTCATCCATCTACTAATATCCATAAGAATAAGATTTGACATCAGTTTCCAAATATTTTTGGTATATAGATAGTTAAAGTTTTATAAAGTACAACACTGATGTGAATTTCTTGTGTATTATAAGTAAAATGTTTGAATAATTGTTCCTTTCTTAGAAGTAAATCCTAGTTAGTATGCACAGAAATTGAAGCCACAGATCATGTCAACAATTCTGAGATAAATTCTAGTTTCCTTTCAAAAAGAAACTGAACAATATTTTTAAATTAACTTCTCTACCCAGTTATATTGTTTGCTATCTCATCTATTACTGTGCTTGTTAAATACAAAGCATCTTGCACGAAAACAAATATCCACACCTATCTGAACTTCCTGTTTCTAATGGTTTGGATCCAGACCTACTCATTTTTAGTGTAGATCCACTGAAGTTAATGGGACAGTGATTAAGCCCAAGTTCAATACATTTTTTTGCTTGTTTCTTACCTTAATGTTCATACTTTCAACTTTAGAAATGGAACATTTTAGTTCTTGCCCTTAAATATTGTTTGTTCATGTGAATCTAGCTATATCAAACAGTTTCTATGATTTTAAATGCTTTTATAAGTGACAGATAATAAAAGGTAATATAATTCTTCTATTACACATTTTTTTCTTTTTCCTCTCTGTTTTTTAAATTGGAGGGCAGGGGAGGGAGACAAGGGCACCTGGAAGGGATTCAGTTAAATCAAACTGGCAATGATTGTGCGGTACATTAAGGGGGACAGTGCTTCAATTACTTGGTTCAACTGCCATTTCAAAATTAATCACTGACCCCGCCCCGCACATTGCAGGCACCCTGGAGGGATCGCTGCACAACCAAACAGTAGAATTAATGAACACCCTTATATCATGAAGTTTGCAGTTTGAAATTTGTCAGAGGAAAAAAAGAGAAGCAGAAACAGTGATGAACTATAGAAAAAATTACAGTAGTTTCAATTCCATGTGCTATTTGTTTCATAGACCAATGGCATTATTTTAATAAGTTGTCTTGGGGTGGATGTGGGGAAAGAACACAGGTCTTCACCTTGCTGCCAGAGAAGGCCATGCAAAAGCAGTGAAATTACTTCTCGATGGCAGTGCCAAAATTCTTCTGAACAAAGCGGAAGCTTCTTTTCTTCATGAAGCCATACGTAATGGCCGAAAAAATATTGTAAATGTTGTCATTTTACATAAAAGGTAAGCCTTTCTAAATCTACTTGAGTTTTCTCTCCCTCTTCTAAAGTACTGGTCACTCCTCCCATTTCTGTGTCATCGGCTGATTCCCCTAGTATCTCTCCAAATGATTATGCACTCTGTGAAATCCACTCCCACCTATTTTCCATTATGTAATGAGAAGGTGGTCAAGAACGCCAAACAAAACTTTTTTTACTACTGTACATCTACTACTGCAAGCCACAGGTCCTCATATTATATTTTTTCCTTTGATTTTCCCAGTGCAGAACTTTATCTCTGTTAAATTCTATTCACTGCAGTGGAAGTTAAGTTAAATGTGAGTCAGCAGTATGACGCAGCTGCTAAAATGTCAAATGTTACCTTCAGTGCATTAACAGGAACATAGGGTCCAGTTCATGTGAGGTAATTTTCCACTCTACTCTGCCCTGGTTGTATGTCACTTGCAATACTTAGTTCGAATCTGGGCACCGTAGCTCAGAAGGATAGTGATAAATTGAACAAGTTCAGACAAGGGCTACCAAGATGGTAAGGGACCTGGAAACCAAGCCCCATGAGAAGCAGTTGAAGGATATTTAGTCTCCAAAAGGGACAACTGAACGGAATTATTTGTTTATAAATGTTATCCCCACCTCAATTTTTAATAGATTCTTGGTGGTTACAGGTAATAATACTAATAAAGCAATAATAATTACAAAGCATTACATTAACATCAGAAACTATAATGATAATTAAAGCTGTATTGGTGCTGATGGCCCATATCAATTTCTGATGGTCTCCTAGAAAATACAATTTTTTACCAGTTGCAGAAGGCCATGCAAGGGGGCAAGCTCTTCCATAGAAGGCATGTCCCCACTGAGAATGCCTGCCATCAAGCCCCTTCTTGCCACACCCCCAGATAGGTGAGGAATCTTGATGAAAATGTTTGTAGGATTTAAAATCCTACATTCTGTTTTGTGACTTTATGTTGGTCTAATAAACATGAACTTTTAAATTCATGAGAAAACTGAGTTTTGTACTCTGTTTCAATATGGTCCCTTTGGTATGCAGATCAAGCAGTGCTGTTTCAGTGAATGCAGGCCAATTCAGCTCTAGCTCAGATAGGCAACTCTAAGCATGAACTTCCTTTTCCAGTTAGCTCTACATACCTGTATAGGACAGTATGTTTTCCACCCTTCCTGTTACATTTATAGTACACAGTGTATTCACAAAGTGCTAGATATAGTAGTGGGAAGCCAATGCTTAGCTAACATAAGATTTCTTTTCCACATGGTATATAATAGCAAGGTCTCAGCAATTCTTGGAGTCAGTGATATGTCATGGTTTTATATAGTTATAGAACAATGCTGAGTATTGCCTAGCCTACTCATTTATACTTTGTTATGACAGTATTTACAATTGAGCTGCACTTGCAGTGACATTTTTAAAAACAATAATTTTTAATAAGAATTTCCTGATCAGGTACTAGCACATGGCTGGTCTTGTGTGTGTTTGGAATCTAAGCAGAGTTGGGCCTCGTTAGTATTTGGATGGGAGAGAACTAGAGAATTCCAGGTCATTTGGTGGGAAGTCCAAACATTCTGGAAGAAAGCAATGACAAACCATTTCTATTGCGTTGCTAAGAAAACTGCATGAAATCACCCTAAATGGAGCTTGCCTCAAAGGATACTTTATCTTTACCTAAGAATATATTTCTTCTTTGTTCAGTACAAATAGTCATTCTGAACCCTTTCAACTTATTTTCTTTTTCAGATGGGAAGAATCTATGTCAACATTTTCACATCATTCTTCTGTAAATAAATGTGCTATACTAGAAATGGTTGAGTATCTCCCCGACTGTTTAAAAGTAAGGTTATATTTAGTGAACAATGTAATTCGTGGTTAAGGCCACCAAGAAATCCAGAAGGCTAGACTGGGAAGTTACCCTTCCCCCCGAAAAAAGTTAAGGCAGTGACAAGCTACTTCCATATTATTGTGAAAAAACATGGGATTCTGTCCATGAAGTCCCAAGAGTTTTTCTTTAAAAATAATGAGCTGTATACAAGAGTTGTATCCTTGAATTTACAAAAAAGAGGGTTTTTTTCTTTCTCCAATATGTGGCCCCATTATATCCCCGAATTGGTGGAATCTGGAAGCCGCAATCCCAAAGGGGCATCAAGTTGGAGAAGACTGAGATAAGAGTATTGTGTGAAATTAGCATTAATTTTAGTTTTCTTCTCATGTTTATTTTGATCCAACCCATAGATATTCCATATGCCATATATGAGCTGTCTTAATAACACCTAAACTGTTTAAGTAATATTTAGTAAACATCTACTAACTATGTTGTGTACATTTCTTCACACTAGTTGCTGCTACAGTATGCATTTCATTAAAGTACAGTGGTACCTCGGTTCACGAACTTAATTCGTTCCGCGACTCTGGTCGCGACCCGAATTGGTCGCGACCCGAATCAAATTTCCCCATAAGGTTCAATGTAATTACGGTTAATCCGTTCTGAATCATATGTTGTTTTTTTTTAAACCACAAAAATATGATACAAAGTACAGTACGAAGAGAGAGAATGCTAACCTTGCTCGACGCGACTTCTGGTGTGGAGGACAGGAAGACGGGTGGGGAGGCGGTTATTGCTTGGAGGGAGAGTCCCCCTCCCTACAGGAAGCCACGGCCACGTGTCATGGGAGGGAAAATGGCCGTGGATCCTGTTCGTCACCCGATCCGGCGTTCGTGAACGGAGGCAAAATTTTGCGAACGGAGCTGTTCGTAACCCGAATTGGTCGTGAACAGTAGCGTTCGTGACCCGTGGTACCACTGTAAATTGCAAACTGTCGCTTGGCATAATATGGCCTATTTTCTTCTATTATTGTTTCTATCAGCGACTATATTTGGTAGTAAGTTTTTCACATCAGTGCAAAAACAGCTAATTGTGTTTTACATGCATGAGTCCAAATCTTGTGGTAGTGAAATAAAGAAGAATGATGTCCAAAACTCCAGATGGTTCTCCTGGCAGAAAAGAATAAATGCCCGTTTCTATATGAACAAATCTATGAAATGTCAGGCCATTTTATTTTAATCATTGTAAGATACGTTCACTTAGTTCATGCTATTAGGTAGATTGATGTGAATACAGAATTTCAAAATCACCATATTTTGGAACTAGGGTCAAACTAAATTTGAAACTTGCCACTGTCATTGTGCTATTGGGAGTTTAAATTCTGGGGCCAATAGGGCTACAAGGACCAGTGAACAAAAGGGAAAGATTACAGTTGCCTTTGCAGTCATGATTAAACTTTCAGATCCCAAACATGTCATCTGAAAGTATGTTTGTATTTTGGCTTTCTATTAAAGATACATGAATGATGGGTTTTCTTTCATGGACAGCTATTTCTGAAAGTCTGTGTTTCAGAATAGACTTTGCCACATGTCTCTGAGGCTAAAATGAAAACAAATCCTTAATATGCTTTTGAATATGAAATATTTGAAAGTGAAAAATCAATATTCTTAATTTTTAAATGACCACTTCAGTTCGATTTACTTTGCATCATTCGAGTAATTTCATTCAGAATTAATGTCCCACACTGCATAATGTGATTGCATAACTTTGTTAGTAAATATGCTCATTTTGTTTAAAACAAGGAAATTATTTTCTTTGTTTCTCTATTTTTGCTTAGTTGGTTTTAGACAATTGCATTGTTAGATCACCTGATGAAAAAACATCTAGAGACTTCAGTGTAAGTAAAATCCAAAGCAGTTTTATCTACTAGGGAGTTTTAGAATTAATAAAATATTTTGATGTGCTAATGGTGGTATGATTGTTATGCAAGAAACTTATAGTCAGTTGGCATACATTAAATTAGATAAGTAGTGTTTTATCTGTCATTTGATTGGAATTCAGTGAAAAAAATGGCTGCATTTGCATATCGCATTAAACTATAGCTTATCATAAATTAAATGAACAGAAACAAGCTTGCACTTCCAAATGCTTTTTCCTTCTCTTTTTTGCGTTGAAGGCAAAGAAGCAAGCAAATCCAAAGAAGCCAACTACTTCATGGACTTGTCCAGGCAGTTATCAGGAGTCAAAACTACAAAACTACACACACACACACACACACACACACACACAGAGTATATACAGTATATACATATATATACACACACATATACACACATACATACACACATACACACACATACATACACACACACATATATACATACGCACACACACACAAACATCCTCGTATATATAATAATGTGTATGAGAAGCAATTATATTAATGGAATTTAACTAATTTTGATTGAATTATTAATTTTGAAGTATATCTCCCATGATCATTGTATACCCGTGATTTATAATGACATATAATTGTCACCAAAATATATGTTAATTTCAGCACAAAAGTCCAAGATGGAATACCTACTGTCAATAGTAAATATTGCAGCCAAATTTAGTAAATTAGGCAGATATCTTAAATTTCTTAATTTCCTTGAATTCAAGAAATGATAATATCAATGTGTGTCTGTGCCTGTGCATGTGTGCACTCCTGTGCATATGTTTGTGCCCAGAATATAATCATTACATAGTACTGTAGGTATAAAGGAAGAAAGTAGCTATAGCATAGATAAAAGAACTGATAATGGGAAGAAATGGCAGGCAAAGAGCTTGCAAACCATTAGTACTACTCCAGAACTATTGGCAACCTGGCTCAGACTTCGCTTTTCTTTCCTGAGATCCTAGAAGAGATTTAAGCTGAATCTTTTTAAAGTGTGATGTATTACTAATCTGTTTCAAAATTAAACTCTGTTGGTTCACATTTGCATAGATTCAATATAACTTCAGGTATCTTCAGTGTCCACTGAAACTTACGAAGAAATCCAAAGAACACAATGGAATAGTTTATGAGCCACTTCTTGCTTTAAATGTAAGTTATGCTAATGTGAATTAAAACCTAAATACCATTTATTATTTACATAGAACTATAGAGATCAAAACTGTAATCTAGAACTATTTGGAATATTCTCTAAGGATCCATTGTAATATCCTTAAATTTACAATTAATTAGAACTGATTTCAGATTCTCTTTGCCCCCACCCTAAGTAATTACATTTTTTCAAGCTGTTCCTTTTGATAAACATGGATTGTTAAAATCACATTTAACTGCTGGCAGAATGCAAGCCTTACAACTATTTGCTGATGAAGAATAGCTTTCATTTTTGTGCCAATAAATGTATAATACATATTTTAAGAATATGATAAACTGTTCCACAATTAATAATAATCCCAAGTCATATTGTTTAATATAACCAATATGTTATGTGTAAAGTGACAAATCTGCCTTTTTTTTTTTTTTTTTACTGCCTTACCCCAGGCCATGGTGCGTTACAATCGTATGGAACTGCTGAGTCATCCTGTTTGTACAGAATATTTGCTTATGAAATGGTAGGTATCCACTTTTCTTTTAAATTTTGTTTTAATTCAAGTTCATTGAAATTTAATTTCTTAAATTGGGATTTATGGTTGATGGAAAGAACACATAAAAATTACAATAACTTTTAGTAACTACAGCAATTGCAAATACAGTAAATATAAGCATAATCATGATTCTTAGAAAGTGATCTTTAAAAATGTGTTCCAATTTAGATTTTATTCTCAGAACCTCCCTTGTTTACACTTCTTCCCATTGAAGTAGAAAATATGATCATTTATATTATGAAAGTCACACTTCATACAATTTTACTTTATAGGATGGCCTATGGTTTTCGAGCACATCTTATGAATCTGGCTGTGTATTCACTTGGCTTAATACCTCTTACCCTCCTGATCACCAGTATAGAGCCAGAGGTTTCTTTCAATACAACATTTAAAAATGGACCTTTTGATAAAAAGGTATAACTTTAATTCATTACATTGTCTTGTAGTTGAATCTATCAATAAAGCAATGAACTTGAACCTGGGACTAAATAACAAATATGAAAAGCATTTGCTTTCATTTATTCTTTGTGATCTTCCAAGAATCATCCTTTGTTAGAACTCTGGAAAAGACAGATCTTAATTTGATCTAGAAAAGCAGTTCTTAAGTTCTTATACTACTATATAGTACTATAGTATATAGTATTAGTAAAGAAAACTGGAAAACAATATTTCAAGTTTACTGAAATGTTAAAATGCATTTATTGACTGATTTTATTGATACAGAAACACCCTCTTTTCAGATAGATACAGCATAGTGTTTACCCAGATTGCACTTTCATGTGAAAGAGGTCAGAGAGGTATCTGCTTCCTGTCAATATTTCCATTTACTTACAGTATACAGCTTAGTTATCTATGGAGGCCTCTAAAGCCATTAGAACTCTGGAGAAATATTTGAGTATGACTTTCCTAAGGCTAACTTGGTCTTGACTGGACTCTAAATCAGGTATATGTTGCCACACTTATCCTTTGAGTGAAGTCTGAACAGCCACATTCCAAAAAAGTGAATGAGGTTAGGACAGAAATTAGGACAGATCAAGACAAAAATAAGTGTACTTAAATTTAAATTTGATTGAGTTAATGTTGTTAACCATTAAGATTTGTCCTTCTCTAATTGAAAATGACAATTTGACAGCAATGTTTGCAGTGCCTCTTGAGATTACACTGTCCCATACTTTTAGTAGGTCACATGCAGGCCTAGGCTCACAAATTGTGTACCTCTGTTCCTAGCTATATTTCCAGTGTTTGCAGACATTCAGGGAACACAGTTTTTATGGAAAGAGAGGAAAGGTCAGGAAACAGGTGATAACTAAAGGATGCTTGTTCAACATTGCTCAACATTTGCTGCACTTGTTCCCAGAAGTTTTATAACGAAATAATACTTGTATATTATGGACAACTCAAAGATATCACTTTGGGAGATGTAACAGGAATTGAGGGGTCTTTTATTTGTAAATACAGAATTTTATGATGTCCCTTACAGCATATTTGCTGTCCTGCATAAGTTAGCTGAGTACACATAACATGCATAATAAGGTCGGTTAAAGACCTGGCACTGCAATTGCACAATATGCTAAAGATCTTGGCTACTGCCTTCCATGGCTTGCATGCTGTACAAACCCTACTCATTTGGATAATAACTCAGGAAGTTAGTCAGGGAGCTGAAGAAAATAAGAGAGAATTCTTGCTCTAGATCCCTGTGGAGTTAGAAATGCCTCATAGTGTCACATTTTATTTCCTCTGGACTTGGAGTTGGGCCTTGGCCTTAGTATCCTCTCTTCTCTCCTCCTAGGGATACTGGGTGATACTGGAGAATTTTGGTTTCAGGCTTGTAGCATAATAGCTTTGGAATAGAAATTTGAAGGATGTTGAGCATTGTCAAACTGCTTCTATTTTTCTATAGGATACTTCCATACTACTATATTTCTATAGTTCTGCAATATTTATTAATAGTGCAGGACAATCTTCTACCACCTGGCACCGGAATTTAATTTCCAGGTTTATATAGGATGCCTAATTGCTAATAATGTAAGATATTGGGCAATTTCCCCATCAGTATAACAGTACTAAAGAAGGAATGAAAAAAAAATTGTTTTCCATTTATCCATTAATATCATTTCCTGTTTTTTTTTTCTCATTTCAGGATTCAAACTTCATTAAAGTTTGTATGTGTTTAGTTTTTATCATGAGTTTATTTGGTATCTGCAAAGAATTAATGCAGCTATTCCAACAGGTATTAGCCCATGTTGTGGCCTTTATTTCGTATTACTTGAAGTTGTAGTTAAAAATAAAATGATGTTCTTTATGAAGAAAATCATTATTCATTATGATCTAATTTGTGTGTGTGTGTGTGTGTGTGTGTGTGCCTTCGAGTCAGTTTTTGACTCCTGGCAACTGCCTGGTCTAGTCCCTGCAGTCTTCTTGGTGAGTTTTTTTTGGAAGTGGTTTGCCATTGCCTCCTTCCTAGGGTTGAGAGAGAATGACTGGCTCAGGGTCACCCAGCTGTTTTTGTGCCTAAGGTGGGACTAGAACTTATGGTTTCCTGGTTTCTAACCTGGTGCCTTAACCGCTACACCAAACTGGCTTTCCATAATTTGGAGAATTAGAATTAATTAATTAGAAATAATATCATATGCTCTCTGATTTACCTCATTTTCAATATTACTAATATTTAATTTTTTTATATCCTAGAAATTAAGGTATTTGTTGGATTACTCTAATCTTCTTGACTGGACAATTTATACTACAAGTATCATTTTTGTGTCATCTTTATTTGTGAAGTTACCAGTTCATTTACAGTGGGAGTGTGGTGCAATTGCTATACTCTTGTCTTGGACAAACTTCTTGCTCTATTTACAAAGGTAAGCTAGATCTTACAAGGACCTAGTTGTAAATTATGCTATGTTAGGTTTTAAGTCACAGTATTTAATAAGGTTGAATGATTTAAATCCATAGATTTTATAAGTATAGGAATGAATATGCCTTGTTTTTAGAGAATGGTAATTTATATTGCAAGAAAATGCAAACATCAGAGCTCTAGAACATTATGAGCCTGGTATGGTATCCTGAAAAATGGAACCTAAGAACTAAAGATGAGTGAGATTGCTGAATTCAAACCAGATTGGTTTGTAATTGTGTGGTATTTATCCTTAAATCAGCAAATAACTGTGGTCATTATTGAATCAATCCAGATGTTCCTAGGCAATGGCCTCCACAGTTCCAAATGCTATTTTTATTAAGGGATTGTTCTGAAGAATTATCCCAATATAATGGAAAAAGAGAAATTTAACCTCAACCCTTTGACTCATGGTTGGATTAAAATGATTCCCTGTGGGACAGGAGGGCTTTTTCACCGTGATACCAATTTTCTTGGATGCAGCCCATCAAACATAGACTGGGAAGACTTCTAAGTATTCACCTCAATGATGTAACATAATCCAGCTATCTTTTCCCACAATGACAACCTAATGCCTATAAGAAATGCATAAATAGGACAAGACTATTCCCGTAAAAGCACAGGACAAAAGGCAGTGGAGACTGAATCAGTTTTAATGAAGATGCAGAGTTACTAAAATGAGAATCTTATCTAGAAGCATTTCTTGGATGGGGAATTATAAAGACAAATAAAATACCAATTATCTTTATAAGCAGAGGACTTCTCAAAAGTGTCATGTGATTAACAGTACAAGGTGTGTGTGTGTGTGTGTATGTGTATGTATGTATGTATATGTGTGTATGTGTATGTGTATGTATGTATGTATATATGTGTGTGTGTGTGTGTGTGTATGTGTGTATATATATATATATATTTTATAACATGTTTTCTCTTGTGTTTTCTCTTCCCAGATTTGAAAATTATGGAATATATGTTGTGATGTTCTGGGAAATTTTGAGGACTCTGATCCGGATTGTTGTTGTTTTCTTTTTTTTGATGTTAGCATTTGGGCTCAGCTTCCATGTTCTTCTTGGTTCACAGGTTTGGAATGTCATCATAAAAAACTTTATGAAATTATTTTATGACAACAAATATAATTAAAATATTGGTATTTTGATTATATTTAATTATATTTAAATCCCCAAGTTAAGATTGCTGGCTAAAATCATTTATTAACTGTAAATTTAAGAGGTTTTTTTTTTTTAAGTAATGGGAGGAAGTTCTAATTTAAAAACTGGAGATGAAATGTAAATTTGCTATAGAAACTGATTGTCTACATGTTTGCAATTTTTTTGTTTGATTTGCCTTGAGATAAATATATTTGAAAGATGGAAGATAAATTAACCGGGTTGTTCAATAGGATTGTTATTATTTAATCCAAGTTAAATGTGACAGAAGAAGACACAGCACCTTGGGGCTGATGTTCTGTAGGCCTTGGTGGATACACCAAGATGTGAGGTGGTAGATAGAGAAGGTATGGATTTGACTGATTATGTGCTATCAAATGGGTGTCAACAAGCACAATGATTCAAGGAGCCTTAAGCGAGTATGATAGTACTGTTTCATGAGCTTCATGAAGGTGTTTTTATTACTTTAA
Source organism: Python bivittatus (assembly GCF_059951505.1). NCBI lineage: Eukaryota > Metazoa > Chordata > Lepidosauria > Squamata > Pythonidae > Python > Python bivittatus. Next base: position 32,071,053 of record NW_028277086.1, read on the forward strand.
TGCCTGAAGACTTTGGTAACTATCACCTGATTTTAAAAACTCTTTTAATTGAAATTAATCGGCAACGCATAATCACTCTGTGGTATCACATTTATTTTCTTAATAAATTTGGTGTTTCTGGGCACCAAATAACCATTATTAGAAATTTACGTGGTAAGTGGCTACAGCTTATTGTTTTGTTGGAAGTGAGCTCCCTCAAAAGGCATAGATAACCTGAGCGAGAGAAGGGAGAGGTTAAATGACTATTTTTCAGGGTGCCCAAACTCTGCAAAATCCAAATGTACCTACTGTTTCAAAATCCAAATATACTTGTTGCCTACTAGTGACAAATGCTTGCAGATTAAAAAATTGCATCCATGAATCTTCTTTGGATTGCTTAATATATCCCCCATGCCCTTAAGGCATTTAAAAATCTGTGGAAATATCTGTAAGGTGTGTTAACTAGAAAATCAAAGTTATATTTAAAAAGAACAGGAATAGTAACATTTGAGATAACAGAACATATATGGAAAACAAGGGAACTCTGTGTTGGTCTGAGAACAGAAGACTATAATTTATAAATTTCTCTTTTTCTTTTTAGCAAACATATGGCACTCCGTATCTTTCAGTAATGCAAACATTTTCCATGATGCTAGGAGATGTCAACTATCGTGATGCTTTCCTTGAACCAATGTTCACTCATAAGCTGCCTTTTCCATTCCTGAGTTTTATACTTCTCATTATCTTTTCTCTGCTTATCCCGATTCTTCTTATGAACTTGCTGGTAAGAATTAAATATATTAAGTACAGAGGCTGATAGCATAGCTTGGAACTTGCATGATTTGATTTGATTTGATTTGATTTGATTTGATTTGATTTGATTTGATTTGATTTGATTGTACTTTACTTTACTTTACTTTACTTTACTTTACTTTACTTTACTTTACTTTACTTTACTTTACTTTACTTTACTTTACTTTACTTTACTTTACTTTACTTTACTTTAGCTAAGGAAAAAAAAATATTACTAGAGATATAGATGGAGCAGTTGTCATAATTTATTAGGAGTAAATAACAGGCATCGGCAACTTTTGCTTTTTGGCTTGGTGAGGACAGACCTCCCAAGGTCTTGTATTTACCCTAATATAGGAAGAATCCTTATTCCAGCTATATATTTTCATTTAGCCTGCTGCAATCTATTCTGACTAACAAACATCAGCTGCTACCTGCATTTCTTAAGGGATTAATTAAAGGGATTTTTAAGAGATCGTACATAGGAATTTCTGCAGGCAAATCACACAACTGTACCTGTAGTTCCTTTCATGTATTATTTATGATGCTTATAGTCACTGCAAACATTACATCAAAACTGCACAAGACTGCAATCCAGAGATGGCTCAAGGGCTACTATGAGAATGTTGATTGTCCTTCCTAAAATACCTGAACTATGACTCCCATCATCTCTTGCAAGCTCAACACAGAGGCAGCAGAAAAAGCTGCTTTGTAATAGTTTCCATATAAGATTACTGTAGCATGTTGTATTTTGGGACTGTCTTTGAAAACTACAAGGGAGACTCTGGGCGATTCAAAATGCTGCATCTAGGCTGCTAATTGGAATTGACAGCTATTTGCATTTTATTCCAAATTAGTTTAATTCAGTGTGTTGGAGCGGGAAGGGTGGCTGGGCAGGTTAAAATCCTTCAGTGGCCACAGATGAAGGCATCCAAGGCTCACCTTATTCTTCCTGGACTATCAGCTCAGATGATCACCGTGAGGTCCGTTTCTGACTGCTGCTGAGGTTTGAGGTTAGAAAGAGAAAAATCAAGTCAGAGTGTCTAAAACTGCACCTCTTTTATTCCTAGAGGTGGGCATCTATTACCTTGGTTATGTTCTCTTGGTACTTCTGATTGTTTTTGATTACCTTTTCGGATATGAAGGCATTCATTACTTTAATTATGCTTGAATTACTGCTATAAAACATTTTATGCACTAGTCTATTAGATGCCATCCTTGTTTTTTTAGGATGACATCTGCCTGGATTTGTATCAATAGAAGCAAATATGTGTAGTTCAGGGTTGAACTGTGGAGTCCTTGGGGTTCTCTGAGCTTGGTTGTTTTCTTGCAAACGTTTCGTTACCTGGCTAGGTAACATCTTCAGTGCTAGAGAGGAGTGGGGTTTGCTCTCTGTTTATATACAGTGGCTTGCCCTGCCTGTGTGGGGGGGGTGGGGGTTTTGTTTTGTCTTATTTTATTTTTTCCTCTGGTAGTTCCTTGATTAGGGTATTGTTTGATGGATTTGTATGGATTTGTTTACTGGATTTGTATGCAAACAAATATTTTGATTTATTGGAATATATGTTAGATTCCTGTTATGATGGTAGGACTTTTTAGTTTTAATTTCAGTAAAACTACTATTTAAGAAAACAGGATTGAAACGTTTGGAAACCATAAAAAACCCTTGCTGATTCTGATTTCTATGTTGTAGATTGGTTTGGCTGTTGGTGACATTGCACAGGTGCAAAAATTTGCTGCAATGAAAAGAATAGCAATGCAGGTTTGTGATATGCATAATTGATTTGCTATTCATTATATATAGGAATTAATATTCCCTCTTCACTGCTGGGAAGTAAATTAAAAAAATATTGGGAAATTGCCTGAATTATTTTTCTGACACTCTAGAAACTTAGAAACCTATGAGGAAAATAAGGGACCTTTAATGCATTAAAATCCAAGAATGGATATCATAATATGTACATATACCCATCACACTGCCCTTTATCAGTAAGCAATATTATCCAAAGCATAGATGTGGCATAAAAAATAGTGTTTCAAAGAAATTAAAGGTGTAAGGTAAGAAAATAAGAAGTGCAACAGTGCTTCTCTACTTTTTTATTCTTGAAAACCATCTTTACTCTGATCATGTCCATACACTGCTTCAGACATTGCCTCTTGTTGTTTAAAATGCTCATCATTTCTGTTTCTGAGGATCTCATCAACTCCATCCCCTCATTTGGTCTTTGCCTTCCTCTCAACCCATTTACTTTTCCTTCATATATTTGTTTTGCAGTCTGAACTTTATACATCACAAGACTATCTCAATGTACTTCTTTCTTACTGGTCACTCATATTTGCATTCAATCTACATTCATTTAGCAAGAGTTTATTTAGCAAGAGTATATTCTTGATTCTTTTTTCTTGTTTTACCACATACCCTTCTGAAGAATCCCACTCCCACTAAATTCAGCTTTTATATTTCCCCTGACAAATCCAACTCACACTTCCATATAACAAAGTGACAAAAACATGCTCATATATGCAGTTCCACTTCCTTTGACAAACTCATTACTTGCAACAGACCACATACAACTACTAATTTTCTGCCAGCATTTGCCCATCTTAAAATTTCTTCATCCACTTTCACTTTTAGTAAACATTCTGCCAAGTTACATGAATTTGTCTGTTTGCTTTAGTTTCTCACCAGTTAGCTATATCTTGCAATTTCTTATTCCATTTTCCCTATCAAACACAATTAACTTGGTATTTTACTCATACTTTTTCATATCTATACTCCTGTTTTTTTCAGTCTACCTAATATTTACTGCAAATTATTTAAGTTCTATGCCAACATGGCATAGTTGGCATGCATTCACATCCCTGACCAACGTGTCTCTAATATCACCACAAGCATTCCTTCTACTTCTGTCATAAGTACATTAAACAAATAAGAGATATCACACATCCTTTATTTGTTTCCTGTTCAGTGTTGAACCATTCATTAAGCTCTCAATTTACTCTCACACATACTTTATTTCCATCACATACTCCTATCTCATTGAGCAATCATCAACTTGCCTATTTGTGGTAAAATCCTAAATTGTAGCCTATTCGTTTTATTATACATTTTCTCTAAATCAACAAATATACAATAAAGTTTCTCACATTTATATATTTCTCAATGACTTGGTAAACTGAGAGGTGGTTTTGTCTAGTGGTTAAGGTACCAGGCTAGAAACCAGGAGTCTGGAGTTCTAGGCCTGCCTTAGGCATGAAAGCCAGCTGGGTGACTTTGGGCCAGTCACTCTCTCTCAGCCCAACTCACCTCATAGGGTTACTATTGTGGGGAAAATAGAAGGAGGAAGGAGTATTAGGTATGTTTGCCACCTTGAGTTATTTATAAAAATAAGTTGGGATAAAAATATCTAAAAAAAAAAAAGAGAGAGTACAGATATGGTCTACAGATGCCCTGCCCAGTTTAAAGCCACACTGTATTTCCCAAGTTTTGTCCATATCCTTTCACCAGAATTCTTCCTAACACCTTCCAAGGCATAACTAATCCTAAACTTTTGTGTACATTCTTGCTATATTGTTTAGGGAAACAATAATAGTATTGCTCCAATTTGCACACAGATTAAGCCAGTCATACAACCATTCCATAAGAAACCACACACATATTTCAGTACTTCTGCAGAAATCCTATCTACACCTGCAGCTTTGCAGTTTTTCAATGATCTCAGAACATTTATAACTTCATTTTCTAGCAATTTGTTCCAATCTATGACATAATACATTTCAGATTCATTTCAGTCTTTAACATATCACTGTTATCTCTAAACACATTTTCCAGTATTCCCTCACTTCAGTTTCTTTCCAAATAATTTCAACAGCTCTATTCATGCTCTTTTTGCTTCTCTTACATTCCAATTCACAATCCTATATGCTGGGGTTGTTGCCAGATTAGCCCATGGATATTCCACAGACAGTGACATCCACCACTCCTCTTGGCTTTGGTCAACGAGGTTTTCATATAAAGCATTTTTAGTAAGACACTTACCTTAGTTGTACCTGTGCCACATGCAATAATCCCAGCTAATGATAAGGACCAAACCAGTCACTTTGAGTATATTTTGGCCAGGATGCCACAAGCACAATTGAAGCCCAATTTTTCCATAAGCACACTCATGCTATTCTATGCAATCTAAAAACTATGCTGCCATCCAACAAGCTTTTGTTGACATCCCACCAGCCTAGAGATATGTGCCTTTTACTTACATGCTCTAACAATCCAAATATAAATTAAATATGCATTTCCAAGGACTGGAAATTTTGACAGCATTTTTAATTATTATGAAGCTTTATCCTTTATGAAACATTATCCTTAAGCCATACGGTATTGTTAAATGCTGTTATGAGAAATGACCTGACCAAAGATCATTTTTGTTTGTTTTTTTAGTTTTAGTTTAGTAATTTTTAGTTCCTACTCACCTGTTGGGAGGGGAGATGGAAAACCTTAACTTACTTTCTGTCCAAAAATTATCAACATTACCTAAGCTTATAGTTATAACTATTTTTCTATATTGCATGCATAATTAATCTAGGGAGTGAATGGACAGCCCAGTTCTGATAGCACAATTCTTTTGTTTTATTCTGCTTGCAAGTTTGTTAAAGATGTATTCATTTCTCTTAGGTTAATCTTCACACAAACCTGGAGAAAAAACTGCCATATTGGTTTCTCAGTAGAGTTGATCAAGAATCCATCATTCTATATCCTAATAGACCTAGATATTGTGGCTTTATGGTAAGCTAAAAAAAGAATGACTGGGCTTTATGATTTCTATCCACCCTCCCACCCCCAAAAACAGGAGGAAAAGAAAGAATAGAGCGGGCCGAACTAATGCAATTCTTCTTCATGTTTTCAATTTTGTAATGGTTGAAAAGAGCTGCACTGTCATTAAAACCTAAACCAAAGAAAAAATGACCTCTCATAATCCCCTTACTATTGTTTCTTATTGTTGCTTTGGCAGTGAGTGCAAAGAGGAAGGATGGAGGTATCTTTCCTTTGCTCGTTACATTTCTTTAGTCTTCTACCAGAGCATCAGAACAACTAAGGAGGAGAAAGTTCTGACCAATAGCTAAGCCAAAAGGAGTGAAGTCTGAAGTTCACCAGGAGAACTGGAGAACAATGAACTTCACTGCGGTATTGATTATATAACTGGGGACATACCAGACTCCTAACTGGCTTTGGAATAAAGCTAGAATATTGAGATACCTTACAAACAAGTTTTGATTTCCGTGGAATAAAATCTTAAGTTTGTTAAAGGAATTCTTGCCATTTCTACTAATTCCTACTTTAATTTTTTTTTTCAACAGAGTGTATTCCACTATTGCTTTGGATGGGATAGTATAGCAGCTGATACACAGAGTGCTGATACAACATTAGAACTAGAAGTATTGAAACAGAAGTACAGGTATTTGTTTGTTATTTCTGTGCAGAGGAAATGTTCAGTAACAAAGTTTCTGTTAGTGGCAGAATTATGATTTTGCAGGCTAAAGACAGTATTTTACTTTCAAGAGTATTATTAAACTACAGTGCGCAGATTGTGGACCTTATTTTTACTGTAGGCAGAAGCAGGCATTTACTGAACCATCTTTCAATAATTTTCAGAGTATATTTCTGAGAATGCTGGAGGTAGTGAAAGTTTCTGACATGCATCTCAGGCTATGTTTCTAACCAGAGTCAAGTCAATCTTAGAGCATACAGAATTTCTTAATCTTCACATTTTTCAAAATAATATTCCAACTGAGAGACCAGATAATGAAGGGCCTGAGTTATTCCTTTATTGAGGAGGCAATGAACAAGTGACAAACCGACTGCTGAATAAGCACGGATTCAAATCTGAATTGAAACAAAAAAGAGCTTGACCTAATGCAGGAGTTTTCAAACTACGGTCCGCGGGCTGGATATGGCCCGCAAGGGTCATTTATCCAGCCCGCCCACCTGATGGCCGCCGCTGCTGTCTCTCAGAAGCGGAAGTGTCGGGGCTGTATCGGGAGCTGCAGGCGAGGCACAAGAAGGGAGATCGCAGAGCCGGACTCTTCAACATTCCAGGTATACCGGGTCATCTGGCGGCTCTCCTCTCCTCGGACTCCACGGGAGGGATCCTCCGTGCAGGGTGATTGGTGTGTCGTTCTCCAAGCTGCTTGTGTCATTCTTTCTCCCAATTGCCCACCCCATTCTTGCAATCCCTCGGAAACCATCTGTTCTTCCCCAGCTCTCATGAGTACAGGCGCCCTATTTGGAGAACGGCAGGAGCCCCGTTCTCATGGTGCTTCACGTTTGCATTTTATGTTCCTTCTTGTTTTACCCACTCAATGGATTTCACTGGGAATGGCATTAAAATGTTTCCAATAACCTGCTGCCATGACTAGGTTTTAGTCAACAGAAGGCACTATCAGTGCCTGAAACTTATTTCCAAGATTAAATTCCAGTTTTACAGGGACAGTCCTGATTTTGGGGAAGGCATCCTCAAACTAATGGGAGGGCTCAAGGTAGAGCAGGCAGAACAGTATGGGAACAAGTAGCCAAAGAAATGATGTCTTTCCATTACTCATCAAGTCTCGGGGTACTTATGGTGGAAGGGAACATGGGAATGAAGCTATTCCATCATCCATTTTACTGGCTGATTGATTAGTACTAGTCTGCAGAAATCCAGAATAAGAAGCAAACTTAGTGTTTCCTGTATCTCTTTGCTGACAGCTAATGGATTTTTGCAGATCAGGTCTGATAGCCTTATGGAGAGAGTGGTCAATTGATTGTTAGTCATTTATTAAATTAATTAGACCTGGAAATAATTTTTCACAGAGTGTAAAAGCACAACAGGGAACAGGAAAGTTGCTTCATTCCAGAGAAGCTCTTCTAAACATCTTTGTGTCCTTTTTTTCCTGATAATTTTTGCCTGTGACTTTGGGAAAATTGACTTCCATCATCTCAAATTCTTTGTACAGGTTGTTGTTGTTTAGTCGTTAAGTCGTGTCTGACTCTTCGTGACCCCATGAACCATATTGCGCCAGGCCTTCCTGTCCTTCACTGCCTCCCTGAGTTTGCTCAGTTTCATGCTCATTGCTTCAGTGATGCTATCTAACCATCTCATGCTCTGCCGTCCTCTTCTCCTTTTGCCTTCAATCTTTCCCAGCATCAGGGTCTTCTCCAAAGAGATCTCTCTTCGCATTAGGTGACCAAAATATCTGAGCTTGAGCTTCATTATCGGAGTCATCACTTAACAACCATTCATTTAGTAGTGTCAGTCCCCAAAGTTACAGCTGTTGCAGCACCCCTGCAGTCACATGATCAAAATTCGGGCACTTGGCACCCCGTCCACACTTACAACCACAGGGGCACTTCAACTCATACTTCCTCATACTCCGCGGGAGGGATCCCCTGTGCAGGGTGATCGGTGGGGTCCAGGGCGCCCTATTACTTTCTTCATTTGGGCTGTGTGGTTTCCCCTCAAGTAGGAGAATGGCCACTGGCACTGACCAATAATGCGGGGGGCAGGGGGCAGGGGGGATGGGATGGGGAGAGGATAACATTTACTGACACTGACCACCAATGCAGGGTGGGGTTTATGTTGATTAAAATTGTTCTTTATTTTAATTATTGTATTGTTTTTTTCCTGGTTTTTTTTTTGTACTACAAATAAAATATGTGCAGTGTACATAAGAATTCATTCATATTTTTTTCAAACTATTATTGTGAGCCGCCCAGAGTCACCCGTTGGGGGAGATAGGCAGCACACAAGCTTAATAATAAATAGATAAATGAACAAATAAATAAATAAATAGTCCGGCCCCCCAACATTCTGAGGGACTGTGAACTGGCCCCCTGTTTAAAAAGTTTGAGGACCCCTGACCTAATGTAAGGAAAATACTATTACTCCCCATAGCATGTGTAGGCTCAATTTTTAGTAAATACCAATTTCATTACAGGGCCCTAGAAAAATAGAGCTGATCAGTTGTTCTCCACTATGGTCAGTCTGGATTGGTTGAAGAACACGGAACTGCATCACTTAAGATATTACAAAACATGAAGAAGGGGATATAGTAAAGATGATGCTATGTTCTCCAGGGCAATAAACCATGCTGTAAAACTAAAATGATCATAACCCATGAATTACAAAAGCTTGTTTCAAAACAAGCACTTTTAAAACAATTTATGTACATATTTTTTTCTTCTGTTACTGTGAATTGGTGTAGACCTTTTAAAATCAAAAGTAAAATGATCTGGAAAAGGAATTTTATTGTTAAAATAATTTAAGGATGCTCTAAGTACCTTTATCTTTGGGAGAGACAAATGAAATATTTTGATAATATTTCATATTTAACACTGTGAATAGTTTTACAGCAAGAATGTGCAGCTTGTTTTAGGTTTTCTGAGTGATATTTCAGTAGGGTCAAGACAAGAAATTAAAGATATTCTAAATTTAAATTTAAATAAAAGCAAACAAAATTTAATGGGATTCAAGGGGTGTAAACAAGACATAAGGCTGCGCATGCAGCTCTGGGACATTGGTTGCCAACCATGGTTCTGTAGCTTGTATAACTCACATAACTTGTTCTATAACAAATGTATTTTTTGGTTTTCAGGATTAAGGACATTGCAGCTCTGATGGAAAAACAGCACGATCTCCTTAAACTGCTTACACGAAGGATGGAAATAATATCTGAGGTAGAGGATGAAGACACAGCTGACACATTTCAGCAAGAATTTAGGAAAGAGCGGTTGGAACGTATAAACAATAAATGGGATACAGTGCTCAAAACAGAGAAATCCTAATGAAATTCAGTTTGGTTACAACTATCCTCATATTTTTGATAAAATAGCTTCCTAACAGAAAACAGAAATCAACACTGTGGCACTTTAAGTTGGGGCAGAAATTACCACTGTGGGACAGTAATATGCCAATATGGTTTGCGGATTGATTAGCAAGTCCTTTCTATTCCAGTCATGCTGGCTAATAAGCAAGTACTGGGCTATATAATGCTGGATATTCCCTTCCTCTTAGCCCCCTAGAGATGGTTGCGCACTGTCATGTTGCAATAGTGGCTGGTTAGCCAGTGCAGGCTAGCCATGCCTGGCTGAACCAAAACCTTAATTCAGCATGACTACCACAGATTTCTATGTTCTGTATTTAGAGGCTTTTTTCCAGCTGCATGGGTATAATGTTAATTTAGTTAATATAATATATTAAAATGTTTCCAGTAAGAGAATATATAAAATACAATAACTTAGCTTCTTAAATATTAACACATGGCATAATTAAGACAGCAGTTTTGCTGATGAATTCAGGTAAAACTAAGCCAAATTTATCTGTTTAGAATGTTGAAGAGATTAATGAGAGTTGGCTTCTCAGAGTGTTCAGTCAGTACAATCTCATTTACATTACACAGGTTTGCCTGAAAGTACAGTAATAAGAAACATTGATGACTGACATCTGTGCACATTGTACTAAATAATAGTGTGAGGGGAGAATATATGAATTTGCTAATTAAATAGTCATTTTTGGCAGATGTTTAACAAATATTTCTGTGCTTCAGATTGAGCAATTGCTTTGTCATTTCTAATGTTCTCCAAGATTCCTCCTTCTTGTATCAACTTTCTCCACCAATATTCTCCAAAGGTGGTAGAACTACCTCTGGGAATTGGAGTCACATTGGAACACATCTAGAAAGTGTCAGGTTGGGGGGGGGGTTGTTTTTTTTTTTTGGTGCCTTTGAGTCATTGTTGACCCCTGGCAACTGCCTGGACTAGTCCATGTAGTTTCCTTGGCAAGATTCGGAAGTGATTTGCCATTGCCTCCTTCCTAGGGCTGGGAGAGAATGACTGGCCCAAGGTCACCCAGTTGGCTTTGTACCTAAGGGGGGACTAGAACTCATGGTTTCCTGATTTCTAGACTGATGCTTTAACCACTACACCAGACTTAGCTCTCGCAATACCTCTAGTCTGTTTAAAAAAAAATAATTCCATAGGGCTGTGCAAAACATTTGAAAGAAGTGATTCACAAAGAATGTTGGTGTGAGAGAAAGACCCCTCCTTGTAGCATTAAAGCAGCTGTGTCCTTTGGAAAGCTTATGCAGTTGCTTTTCCTAGCCGTCTGTACAGCTGCTGTGCTTTGCTGATGATCCAAGAAGAAGCATTACAGGTAGTCCTTGACTTATGACCATTCATTTAACAACCATTCGAAGTTAGAATGGTGCTGAAAAAGTGACTTATGACCAGCCCTTATATGATGGTCGATGTGTCCCTGCTGTCATGTGATCAAAATTTGGGTGCTTGGCAATTGGCATGTATTATCACGTCCTGGGGTCACGTGATCAACTTTTGCAACCCTCCCAGCCAGCTTCCAACAAGCAAAATCAATGGGGCACCACATATTCACTTAACGACCGCATGAGCTGCTTAACAAGCATGTGATTCACTTAACGACCTTGGTGTTTTGCTTAATGACCACTGCAAAAAGCATAAAATTGTGTACAGTAATGTGATGCCCCAGTTAATGACAGCACCGCCTAATGACAAATTTTTCAGTCCCTCTTGTGTTATCGAGAACTTCCTGTAACTGTGCAGTGGAAGTGTTAACCTTGCATCATGGTTCAACTCTTGTGGAGTCCTTGGTGTTCTCTGAGCTTGGTTGCTTGCTTGCCGATGTTTCATTACCCGTGTTACCAAGCTGGGTAATGAAACATCAGCAAGCTAACAACCAAACTCAGAAAACACCAAGGACTTCACAGTTCAACCCTGAGCTATATATGTTCTCTTCTGTTGGTTCATCTCTTCCAAAGGATGTGCCTATTTTACTACTTCGAGGGAGAGTGCTTTGCTCATGCCAGTGCACTTTAAAAAGCACCTCTTTAAAATGCTTTGCACTCAAAATCATTGCTTTCATACCATTTCATATCATAATGGTAATTAATTGAAAAATGATATAGAAAGATTTGGGTCTCTTTATCAGGTTGTATGTGCATTATGCCTTATAGAAACGTAGAAATAAACTAAACAAATTACAAACAGTGTCATATATTAATTAAAATGACAAATATCTACATGTCTACTCAGAAGTAAGCCCCATAAAGTTCAGTGGAGTTACTGAGATGTGTGCAGTCTAAATATATGATGAGCAAAGTTATCTAGTAATAAAATATTAAAATATTAAAGTATTGTATTGAAGAAGTTCTAATCAGTACTTCTTTTAGTTTTAACAGAAGGCTGGCTTTGTTGATGAAATATATATTGTTCAATGGATAAAATAATATTACAGTTTGTGTAGCTATGAAGTACTATGGAGATATTGTAATAATCTTCCTGTTTCAGTAAAAATCCTAATAAAGCTGCTTATTTCTGTACCATGCATTTGCCTTTTTTCTAAAACAAGATAAGTAACATGTTGTATGTGTTTCTTTATTTCTCCTTCTAGTAATAACTGTTATTTTTAAAATCTAAATAGCATTATTTTAGCCACTCAGTGAATTCTGCTTTATTTAAAGGTCTAAGGAAATTATTATTCCACTTTAGGAATTCACAGAGGATTTACTCATTTGAACATGCCCGTTCCTTCTGCTTGTGCGGGGCTTAGTACACAAGGAAGAATGCTAGTCTCCTTTCTGATTTGGAACCTGCCTGATGCTCCTCCATGTGCCACATTTGTCTGGCACCTTCGATATGTGTTGACGCTACAGTTTCTAGAATTGCCAGCTTCCTGTTGTGCAGAGTACAGCAATGCTCCCAGAAAAACTTTGCCCAGGAAAAAAACACACAGCATGAGAGGTTTGCAAACTGCAATGTCCATATCTCGTTCTCCAAAGAAATCCAGCCAGAAAATATATACTATCTGGTTGTTTATTGATAAAAATGCAAAACTTCATAAAATACAAGTTGTATACAAAATATAGGAAAAAACACGTCTTCTCATAAATTCAGCATCCAAGACTTATCTACAAACATAAAGTCTCTAGCCAAAAACACTCAGAGAAGAGGTACACTACTTGGTTACTAGTTACAACTACATAACCCATAACTCCTGACACTTCCATCATTAAAGTCGCACTTCCATTTACAAAGAATGTTCTATTTGCAGAGGTTGTTTTTTGTTTGCAGGCTGTCTATACACACACACACACACACACACACCTACCTACCCCAGCCTGGGGCTGTCCAAATGTACTGGGACCAAAACTTGCAGGACTTCTATAATGTGCAGGTTGATCTTATCAGGTTTGTATGCAGGCTGACACAAAGAAATGGATGCTCTTTGTGATGTGTATGCCATTATTTTCAGTGTTATTGCACTGCATAGAGAAGAACTTCTAGGGTTTAACAGAAAACCATCACATGTAGATATAGAATATACCACATAACCACAGACCTATCATCTTTGATGAAATTATTTTGTGGAGATGGAAATATTTCCCTTTTTTCTCTTTTAGCCCATTAATCCATTTTAGCAATGTCAATTGCTTTTAAGTGATTTATGTCAGCATCTATCTATCTATCTATCTATCTATCTATCTATCTATCTATCTATCTATCTATCTATCTATCTATCTATCTATCTATCTATCTATCTATCTACCTACCTATCTATCTATCTATCTATCTATCTATCTATCTATCTATCTATCTATCTATCTATCTATCTATCTATCTATCTTTTTGGGGTTATGGCTTTATAGCAAATGAATATTGGCAGTGTGGGTAGTCTATCATAACACTAGATGGCGGTGAGTGCTAGTATTTCTTATGAAACATTTAGCTGGCCAACACAGAATTTATTTGGTAGAAGAAACAGTTGATCGTCTTCAGTTCTACAGCATATATTCTAAAGCAAAGTTTTAGGGATGTTTAAGACTAGGATAGGGATAGTTCATCCTGGAGAATATGTGGCCTCTAAGAACTGACACTGGGTTGATGGCACATAATTACTCAAGGAAAATTAGGAGGAGTGAGCCCTTACTATGTTTGTTTTTTGCTTTCCTTGCCTTTTTCTTTGGAAAGTCATTTGTAATGATATTTTCATGCTTTTGTCTCTTGTGCTCAATAAGCAGCTGTCACAGAGGCTGGGAATATGAATCTGTAGCCTTCCCCAGCTCCAGATGCGTATCTAAAATTAATTTCTGAGCTAGAGGTTGAATTTGCCTAGCAGAAACAACTATTCACTGGGTAGTGTTAGTGATTTTTCAAAGTTTCAAGTTTTTTTTTTTTTAACCTACTGTATTTTGTATAAATGAGTCCCATATTTCATTATACTTGTCCATACAAAGTCTGCATCTATAGGTAATCTGCTCATAAGTGGCAAACACAATCAGGTCTTCAATTCGTTGAATAAATGGGACCATACATTTATCTTTCCAATGTTGCAATATCAGTTTTTGGCCATAGTAAGGGCATGGAGAATCCATTTACATTGGCCAGATGTCAAATTCCATGTACTAGGTATATAGCTCAAAAGAATATTATCATCTGAACATTGTAGCTTTTGTTGCACAATCATATTTATATAGTCCACTACTTTCTCCCAAAACTTGGTAAGTATAGATATTGTAGAAACATATGCTTTAAAGAAGCATTGTCCTTACATCTCCAACAAAATGCTGTTTTTGACAATCCTTTTCTATACAGACATAGTGGAGGCCAATAAATTCTAAATATTTTTTGATATATAAGTCATAGTTTAAGGTCCATCTCTTGCTATAGAAGTTAAGACACTCTCCCATTGTCTAGGCAATGTAGAAACCTCTAATTTTTTATTCCACTCATCCCTTAACAATTGCAGATCAAATTGATTTATTGATAACAAATATCTATAAAAACTAATAGTAGGTTTTTTAGTTTTAAATGATTTAACAAGTGGTTCTAATATCTCTGGTGTCTCAGAAGCTGAAAATACTGCTGGCCCAAACAATGTTGTTAACAAATGTTGTAGCTGTAAATATTGCCATTGGGTTACATCTGATAGATGATATTTATCTCTTAAGACAGAATACATTAATTCATCTTCATCATCTATCAGTTGGTCCAAAGTCAATATCCCCACTTCAATCCAATTTTTCCATATCACCATCTTTTTCCCATTTTTTAAAGTTGGGTTTCCTCATAAAGTTAATTTGGCATGGGAAAAAGGGTCAAATCTTTTTTTTTTTTTTTTATCAGACTTTACGTTCCATAGCTTTCTAACTGACAAAATTGTTTCTATAGATGTTAGGGTTTTAGAATATTTAGAACCTAATAATGTCCATCAGCCCAAAGGTGCTATATATGTATATTCCAAAGTTGTCCAAATTGGAAAATTAACACCACTTGTTGGCTTCCAATATTTAATACTTGACAATAGGTAAGCATGATGTTATAACTCCATATTCGGAAAACTGAATCCTCCCTCATTAATTGCTAATTGCATTTTCTGTAAAGATGTTCTCAGAATTGAAGAATACTATAGAAATTTTCTAAACAATTTATTTTCTGAAAATATTTTCCAGATATAAAAAATGGAATTCCTCTCAGAATATAAATTAATATGGGAATAATGTTCATTTTGAGAGTGTTCACCTTTCTCCAAAGGGTAAGGTTTAATGACTCCCATCTATCAACATCTGAAAAAAACCTCTCTATATATTTTATTTATATTACATGTTGCTGAGTTATATCTTTGGTATACACATACCTAAATATTTAATAGATTCAGTAGAAATACAGAATTGATATTCCTTAAATGAATGGGTAACCAAATTTTCATCTATTGGCATCAATTCTGATTTGGACCAGTTAATAGAGTATCCTGCTATTTTATTAAAGGCATCTATCCTTTGCATCAACACTGAATACAGTGGTACCTCGGGATATGAATTTAATCTGTTCCGTGACTCTGGTCGCAACTCGATTTGGTTGCAAGTCGAGGTAAAGTTTCCCATAAGGTTCAATGTAAATACGGTTAATCCGTTCCGCCCTCCGAATTTAGTCGCACCCCAAGGTAAATTTCCCCATAAGGTTCAATGTAAATACGGCTAATCCGCCCTCCGAATTTGGTCGCACCCCGAGGTAAATTTCCCCATAAGGTTCAATGTAAATACGGCTAAACAGTTCTGAAACATATGCATTTTATTTATTTTATTCAAAAACATGAAAAAACGTACAGTACAGCACAGTATGAAAAGGGAGAATGGGGTGGGGAGGCAGTTATTGTTTGGAGGGAGAGTCCCCCTCCAAAGGGACATCAGGGAGATCTCCTTCAGGGGTTTCCTCTCTTCTTTGCCTCTTAGCTGGAGGCTCAGTTCTGGGGAAAAACCTGTCTAAAGTCAGTTGCCAGGCTGCTCTGCATTTTCTTTGGAGCCATGCTGACAAGCACACCAAAAACCTTCCAAATGCCACAAAACACACCACAAGCCTCACCGAACGTCTCCTTGCTACCGCGATCTCGCCCACAGGAAGCCACGACTGCGTGGCAGCAGGGAAAATGGCTGCAGATCCGGTTCATAAGTCCAGGCGGAGTTCGCAAGTTGAGGTAAACTTTTGGGGCCGGAGCTGGTCGTATCTCGAAAAATTCGTAAGCAGAGGCGTTCGTATCCCGAGGTACCACTGTAGTAGTGTGAGGTTTAGAAATAAAGAAAAGAATGTCTGCAAATAAAACCAATTTGGGTTCACCTGAGTTGTGTACTACTCCATGGATCTCTCTGTGTTCTCTAGTAGCACAAGCTAAGGGTTCCATGCAAATGTTAACAGGCAAGGGTGAAAGTGGACGTCCTTGCCTAGTTCTACTAAATAGTAGAAAAGTAGAAGAAAACATACCATTAACCTTTACTTTAGATGTGGGTGACTCATATAATATTTTAATCCATTTTATAAATTCCAAAGGAAATCCAAATCTATTTAGTACAGCAAACAGCTGTTTATGTATTTTGTCAAAGGCTTTTTCAGCATTTAATGATAAAATTACAAATTTATCTTTGTTTTTATTCAAGACTATTAAATCTACAACTAACCTAATGTCTGCTGCTTGCCTAGTATTTATAAATCCTGCTTGATCATTCTTAATAATGGACAATATCACTTGCTGTAATCTATTTTAAAGATAGGATAAAGGCCTCTGCATTCAAGGGATTATCAAATTTGTGAATCTGATCTTGATGATTAACATGGAATGTAGGTGGAAAACACATGAAGTATTGAAGTTGTATTGATCTGGCAAGACTTCGAGCTTTTATAAACATCTTTCTTTTTTCTGAAACCTCTTTAGTAATATCAGGATAAATTGCTTTGACTAGAGCCGCACTTCAAAGGAGATTTTACTGATTCCTGGTGAAATATACGTGAAATCTCATCTCTTGTGGTAACACAGAGGAATTGCACAATAATAACATTGGAATTAGTTCCAGTCTTCCTCCTCATTAAAGGAATTTTAATCACATGTTCAATCTTGACTGGAAAGTCCATTCCCAAAAAAGGGAGCTTTCTTTAAAAAATTTCCATAAATTAAGCCAGGTTTAATTTACTTAGAGGGTTTTCAATACCAAGCACACAGGATTTTCCTACACAATTGTGACTCCAGATTAATAATTTGTTTATCCAAAATATTATGACTGGCTTGAGTTATAGTCTTGTGGGCATTTAAACGATTGTCAGAAACCTCACGATCACTCCTTCGCATGACTGTTTAGTTTGCTGAGGGGGGGAGAAGGTCAGATTGGGGACTGTGAGGCACCGATGAGCCATTTCTGAACCCTCAGGAATGATTAAGGGCATAGCAACAGACGAAATCTGAAAGCCCTGACAACCTGAGCAGGAAGGATTCGATGATCGAGGGGGAGGGGGTAATGAGAGGACTTTAAACTGGGGTTTAGCACATTGGGAATTTTAAATCACATTTAAGCTCTGCCAGATCTTGTTGGATCAGCTTCAAGAACTGTATCTGAGCCAGGATCTCTTTTAGTAAAATAGCAGAAGAGTCCTCCTCCACCATCTTGCCTGGCTCGGCAGATAGTGGTGTAGTTAAAATTGAGCCAACTGTTGAACGCTTAGGTCTAGTTGACATTCCAATAGCTTGTTAAAAACAAAATAATATATAATGAAAAGTTTTATTTACTGAATGGTGAAAGTCCTTATCCACACAGTCCAATAGTACAGAAGTTTGAAAGCCTTTTAATCAGGAAAGAGACAAGAGACAGGCACTTACCTCAGCATCCCAAAAATGATAGTCATATAAATCTATTAGAAATATAGAATATATGTACTTGATATTAGATAAGTATATATAGCACTGAAATTGTTTACTGTTATATTAACACTTTTCTTCTTTTTGTTGTATTTTTTCACTTTTTTGTTAAACCACTTTTATGTACTTTTTTCTTTTTTTGTAATCAAAAATTTAAAAAAAAATAAAAAGTTTCAAGTGGTTTTGTTTTATTATTTTATTTTATTTTATTTTATTTTATTTTATTTTATTTTATTTTATTTTATTTTATTTTATTTTACCGTGACCTAGACATACAGAAAATTCACAGCCCAGGAAAACTGACAATCGTTTTCTACAGATCAGGATGAACACCAAAATACCTATTGTGCACTGACTGACTTCTGAATGTTAGTATGGTTAAAGGAATAAACCAACAAACTTTATTTTGCCTAGTTGGAAAATGCTTATTAAAGATGACTTATATTCTAAGGTTATGTACCTGAACCTAGCCTTAGAGGCATTATGCAACTGGGTGTTAATCTCCTTGCTTGTTTGTGTTATATCATGCTTTTTGTTCAGGAGCTCCATTCAACATTCATCGCTGTCCTTCTTCTTCCTGTTATTCCCACAACATCAACTCTGTGTGGTAGGTTGGGATGAGACAGAATGATTGGCAGAAGGTCACCCAGTGTTATAGATAGATACATACATTAAAAGTATTGGGAGTTACCATAATTGCTAAACAACTCAGAGGTAAGTCGAAATGAATTTAATGAGAGTTTTTAAGAGCAAGCTCAGCAAATCTCAGGGATAAACAACCTGTGCAGGCTATATGTGACCCCCTAAAGCCTCTTTTTTTGCAGCCCTTTCAGCAGCACCCCTCCCCCCTTCTCAATATCATGCTGCCAACATTCAGTGGGAAATCAGCAATTTTCAGTGGCAGTTTTTACAATCTATGTCTAGGATGTGTGCTAAGTGAGTATCAGTATACTGCATATACTTTCCAGGCTGATGGGATGTGGACAACATTGGTTTGCAATGTTAAGATCCTAACTTGCCTAGAATAGTGTGAGCATACTTGGGGTAAAACTAGGCTTTGGTTGTGCTTGTGATATATACTGGTCAGAATGTGCCAAAATTGATCAGTACTGCCCTTAACATTAACAGGGAATGAATGTGGCATGGATATGAGTAAGGGTGATAACCTAATTTATTCCTTCTCTATATTACAAAAATAATATCTGCATGGCTCAATTAACCAAAGCCATGTTGGGTGGCAAAAGTAAGTAACAATTGGCTCATTTGGTGTCAGCCATGGCATATGCAAGATTGTGACCTGGAATGGAAGAAGTTCACAGCATGAATTAACAAATGAAAGAAATGAAAGAAAAATAGATGTGTTGTATATCTGTGAAACTTAGAGAAAGAGGAGGGATATAACAGATCTGAATTAAAGTTGTCTCATCTTGTCAAATATCTGGAAAGAAGTGAAGGTATAGGTTTAATTATGAAAGAGAAAAAATACATTTCAGGAAGTATGAATTAATGTCACCTAGGCTGTGCCTGTGTTTGAAAATAGAATCTATAGGTTGGTGATAGCTGCACGTTACAACCCAATGAATAGTCCTTATAAAAATTCAGGGATGGATTTGTGGAAAAATTATGCAAAATTCTGGATGAATACAATCTGTGGGGCGGAATTTTGTTAGATGACAGGAGAGAATGGTGAGGGAATGACTTGGCAGTGTACAGAAAAAGCAGTAAGGCCATTTGGACACCTAAGAATAATGACAATGGTCGCTGGAAAGTATCTGCCTGGAGAAGATGATTTAAGCAGACAGATATTCATAGGAATATCTATTGCAGCTGAATGAATATCAGTATAAAAGCATAAGTGTTTTGATTGTTTATAAGGAAAGATTGAGAAAATTAGTGGAGGATAAAAAGATAAAAGATTCTAAATGTGGGACACACCATTATTTGGTATGTGTCAAGACTCTCTCTCTCTCTCTCTCTCTCTCTCTCTCTCTCTCTAATTAAGCTTTAAAAACACTAAGATTTTAAAACTTAGGTACTAGTTTGTAATACAGTACATAAACTAAATAGTAATTTAATTATATAACTATTGCTATTGTGTAAGACTATACTTTTAAAAAGAACACTATTATATAAAAAGAGCTATATAATGAGGGAAGGAAGGAAAACCTATATTAAACTTCTCAGAAAAAAAGAAAAACAAATGAAAGAAGCCAAACCTTATAAAACAAAACAAAACAACTAAAAAACCCACACAACTGAATAAAACTAAAAGGTAAAAATACCACCTCACCTAAACACACCCACACCCACACCCACACAACATACCATTTAAAGAAGGAAAAAACCCACAAATCTATTATACTACTGAAATTAACTTTCTTCATGTTTTAACTTTCTTGAAGAAACATAACTTTCTTCATGTTTTTCATTATCTTTCTTTCTGTGAACAATGAATTAAATGTAGACCATACAGGAACATGTTGTCTGGTCTTACCTCTCATTCAGTACAATGTACAGTAATTCAAAAGCTGAAGTTCACAAATTTCATTAAGCTTTTAGAGTTTAGGATACAAGCATTCTTCCATGAGCGCATAATCACCTTTTTTTGCAATAGGCCAAGTTTGAGATAGCCTAAGTTCTTCATAAATTGAAAGATTACAGATTTTTGGAATATATATATTCCAAATAGATATATATATATATCTATTAACATCTTTAACCCTGAACCATTTTCCAAGAATCTGGTTCACCACACTGATAATAACTAACCAATAATAAATTACTAATGGACACACCCATAACATATGTGCCAAAGTTTCTTCAAATTTATTACTTCTCCAGCATATAAAGGATGTGAGCCAACCTTTTAAAAACATTCTTTGAGGGGGGCCCAATAGATGCTAAAGAGGAATTATACTGAACTAAATGAGTTTTTAAGCCTCAAGAATGACTCTTGGGAGAAAAATGTACATGGAAGAATAGGGGGAAAAAATGAAAGAAACTAGAGTAAAAATACAATGACTGCAGAAAAAGAAAGTTCATGTTCTGAAAAAAGAGAGGATAGATCAATTTTCCCTCAATATGAATAGAAAATGGATATAAGGAAAGAGGATATGGAAGCTCCTGGGAATAGAGTAAAATGAATAAACTTATACTGAAATCTGTAGTTATGTTAATGGGAATTAAGAAAAACTATAGTTGGTGGAATTCAGAAGGAAAGGACTTATAGATGGCAAACAGAAACAGAATGAATCCTGCAAAAATTGAGGATGAGAAAAAATATTGTATATTGTGTATAACAATGTTGTCAAAAAGAGGGACAAAAGTCAAGGTTAAAAGAAACAGATGTAATCTAGTTAATTTTTACTCAGAAATAAGTCTCCTTGAGTCTGTTTATTTATTAGTTTTATATCCTGCCTTTACTTTGTACAACTCAAGGTGGTATTATGCTCTGTCCCCCTATTTTCCCCTCAGCAACAACCCTGTGAGATGGACTGGGTTGAGGGAGACAGGCTGCCCCAAAGTCCCCCAGCTGGATCAGTGAGCCTTGTAAATACATAGCTTTTATGTATCCTTGAAATCAGTATTTCTCAATCTCAGTAACTATAAGATGTGTGGACTTCAGCTGGGGAATTCTGGGAGTTGAAGTCCACCCATCTTAATATTGCTGAGCCTGAGAAACATTGATCTAAATGAAGCAGAGGTCTCTAATTCAGATCATCATTAGGGCCACACAAATAATACATTGATACAAAAATCTCTAGTTTATCCAAAATAAGGATTATCACAGTATGCTATGAAACATAAATTTATGAAATAAAAATATTTTGCTAGTCAGAGCTATGCTTTGCCAGTTTTACTCTGCCACTTATCAGGCAGCATTTTGTATTCCCCAAAGCACTGATATATTATGTGGTTGTTCTGGAATAACAGCTTAAAAACCTTGGAAATTAATCATCTGACACTGTTTTATCTCCTTAGAAGAGGCAATTATGCATGAAAGTGTTTTCCAGTTCTGCCAAGAAGTAAAAATGATATTGACAGTTCTCAAAGGAAAAAAAAGTTTTATCTTAAACCTTTCATAAGAGGCTATAATTCCTATCGCATTAGCCCAATATTAGATCACTTTTAACTAAAAGTGAACTACAAATTAATTAAATATATTCCATCATGCAAGAGGAAAAACAACTGCTGTTTCATGTTTTTTGGGTGTAATTAATGGGGAGGTTTAGATTCAGAATGAAGTCTTTGATTTGCAAAAGATTGGAAGCAAATCTCTCCAGCAGTTCTACCACACCTGGAGGCTGCAATATGCTGGTCCAGCTCAGTGTTGGTTGACTGTAATCATAGAATTCATGAATGAAAATATATTAGAATAATATTAGATTTTTTTTCATAAAAAATAAGAAACCTACTCCTTCATAAAACTGTCAACTTGATCTGAATCATCCCACCAGGAATTATTTTGTACTATCGTGTTATTTTTGTATTAGTCACTCTATTGATTTTATTCTTAAAATTAAAACAAATTAAGAATTTTTAAATATTTCTGTTGAATTATTTGGATATAAATAATGGGATTTTAGAAAAAAATAAAGATAGACCCCACTCCACTCGCATCATCTATTGCTTAGATTTGATATATGCATCACACAGGTCAAATAGACCAACCGCTTATGGTATTCAGTCTTTTCATTCCATTGACTAAAAGCCAGGGGGAAAAAATGATGTGGGATTTCTGTACCTGGATCTTCCATGACCAGCTCTACTCCTAAGCCAAATGACGACATCACTTCAAGTGGCAGATGCTGGTAGCAACAACACAGTCTTCTATCTTCCCAGCTAATTCCCTGAGTTTCTCTGCTCACAAATATCATTCACTGTTGTCCCCCTGGCTAGCTGTTTCGTTAAACTGTCTTTTCCCAAGGGGTAATGAACAAAATTTGATATCACTGCATTGCCAGTATTTGTTTGGATAGATAACAACTAGGCACTAGATAGCACTGAGGATTGAGTTATTTTCTGCAAGTATAAACTCACTGTTGGGCAAGATCTACTGTCTATGTCTATTCAGCTATCTTTCTAGTCATCTTCTGAAGATTGACAAAAGCACCATGTTATCTTTTACTTCAGGCAGTAAATTTTCCTGCAAAAGTTGAGATTATTTATTTTT
This sequence comes from Python bivittatus, assembly GCF_059951505.1. Classification (NCBI taxonomy): domain Eukaryota; kingdom Metazoa; phylum Chordata; class Lepidosauria; order Squamata; family Pythonidae; genus Python; species Python bivittatus. The sequence goes on from NW_028277086.1 coordinate 32,094,240, forward strand.
ATGTAAAAAGTGTTTGTGCCATCTAGTCTTAACAGCTCAGACTGGCTTACAAAGCTCCTGGGTAATATGTAGATTAATGTGTGGTAAAAGAAGAAACCAGCTTTTCTTCCCTCCACAACAAATAGTAACTGGGACTGTTTTACATTATGGAAGCTTAATTCATCTCCCTCAATTTAATTGTTCCTTAGCCACTTCTAAAAAATGTTGTGCCCTAGCTGTGCTGTGTTTCTGCTCCCCCAGCCTGTCTCCATTATTCTTTTTCCATTTAATGGGAAAAGTTTGATTTTATTTTTACTGACTGAGAGCACAGACTGTACAAAGAAGAAAGTTTTTGTAGAAAAGAAAATTTTGGTGAATTTTTCAGGGGTGGGGTGTAGGTTTCTGGTATGTATCTTAGTTATATGTTGGCCAAGAGTAAATGTAAATGTTTTCTTTTTATTTTAGAAGGTTTTTGCCATCAGTCTGCAACTTCCTCGGCTTCCAAATGTCAGTTAAATCTCAAGAAAGACTTGAGGGTTTCTCAGATTGGGAAGTATTGCTTATTAGGGAGAATGCAGAGGGATGGAGTGAGGTTGAAACGGAACAAAAATCAATGTTGTCAACACTCTCTGCCAGCTCTTGTCAATAAAATCTACTCATCTTTCCTCCTTGCAAAGAAATTTGACAGATGTTCAAAAGCATTCTGTGAATGACATGGAGAAACAGATGCCCTTTTTTTTGACAAAAGAGGAAGGCGGTTTCTGGGAAATTGAAGGGAAGTATTATTGTTCAGTATTATTGTTCAGCTTTGAAAAAGATGTTAGAGGATCTGATCATGCTTGTTCTGGGTTGGTTCCTTGGTTCCTATTGGTGCTCTATGCAAATTTTGGCCTGCAATCTGGGTGCCTGCTGGGTTCAGATCAGGAACATATGGCTAGGAATGGGTGTGGGGGGTACTACAAAAAGGACCAGCTGTCTGAATCTTGCTCCCATCCCATATAGAAAGAATGATTCATAGAAGCACGTACTCATGTGGTTCAGACTCTTAAGTGCTTTCCTGAATCTGGGCCACAGATAATGAAATCAGTCTTTGGAAGAGGAAATTGGGTGGAGAAGATGATGAGGTGCAGGTGTCTAATCAGTTGGTGCCTGAGCTGGAAACAAGCAAGGAGGCTGTTTATTTTGATCTCTAAAAAGAAGAGCAAAAATGTTGCTAAAAATTATCAGGAACATATGAGAGAGAGAAAAGACACTCATGCACATGTGCACACATGCATACACACGCTCCTATGAGAGAGTTCAGAGTGGGGTCAACAGATCAAGAATAGGCACTGTGAGTCATAATTTCACTCTTCCAGATTTATAAAATCACCATCCAACTACATATATGAATAAGCATTTAGCAGTACCCAAATAAGAACTGAGATGCTCGTAAAGCATGTAATATTTCAAATGAAATAAATAAGTAAAAGATCACGACATGTGAACATTGGGTTTTCTTCTCTATTTTTTCCAGCTTTCTGTTCTACCATGACAATTGGTTTATAAAGATAAGCAAATCTTTCACTTTAGGTTGACTCCATGTGGATTGAAATCTTGATCTAATACATAATAGCAGTACAAATGTATCTTATTTATTCAATAATAACTCCTATTAAGTTCAATCAGCCTTACTTCCAGAAGCCTGCTTGCCAATAGCTGGACTGCTTCTCTCCTCTCTTGAACAAATCCAGACCAGTTCATAAAATATTCAGTTAATGATGCAATAAAATTGTAATGCAGATACACTATTTTTGTCCCCTCCCAAGCTATTTCATTATGAACAAAATAGCAAAATTGCTATCACTGGGCATAGCTTGAATCTTAGATAATTTAATTGAAGAAACGAATCTCTAATTCCATCTGTAGCAGGAAAACACTCTTAACTCACCCAGGCATATGGGGATAGCAAATTCCTTATAATAAACAGCTACCCAATATAGCTGAAGGATTAGCACTAGACATTCAGTGAGACCTGCCCAGGAATGGCAATTCTCTCCTGTATTAGAAATGGCTTTCTTACATGTGGGTTTATTTATTTTTAAAAATAAAATTTATTGTATAGAATTGGGTTGGAAAACATTCTGTTGTGGCCACCAAGCGGCTCCTAGATCTCCCTTTTTCAGACCTCATAACCAACTTCTGAAAATTGAAAGTTTCCAGGGTTTTTTTAGTGGAAAATAAACAGCTTTCATTTAGTTCAACCCACCCGAAACCCAAATAACCTTCCCCAAATTGTAGAAACCCTAAGAATTCTGGCTTGCTCCCTAAGAAGGCTGGTTTTCATGATTTGCTGATGTTATTGCATAGCCACACTATCCAGGTTGGCCCTCAGTCCTTAGACACCACCACATTTTTTTTTCGTGTAGTCTCCAACCACAGAAGGTTATACATTCAGCCCTGTAGCTGGACACCAATGCAAAGTTAAGTGCTTTGAAATCCATTAAGTATATATAAGCATATAAGGACCAATGCTGAATGATCAAACATCTCTTTCTATTGCTGCCATATTTCTGTAGATATTCCATAAATTCTTGTAACCTTTTGGTTTGGTAATGACTAGAACGCTGATTTAATTTCACCTTCTAGTACTAAAGGTTCTTGTATGTAGGGAAGGTATATTGGATATTAACATCTTTGCTGTATAGAATTTCAGAATATATTGAACAATCGTTTGTTTCATGTTCTTGGAAAAAGTTACTCTCCATCACTGATGTCCTTTAGGACACCAATCTGAGGTTGGACTCCTTCTGGGTTTGGAGATCTTTTGGAAGAGTTTCTTTGCTTTTCTATAACTGTTTTCATCTTTGATGTCTTTACAGGTGTTGTAATACTCCTTCTTGTCTCTTTTAACAGCCCTCTGAAATTCTTCGTTAAGTTCCTTCCTGAGATCTTTCTCTTTCTTGGCTTTACCATCTCCTATTCTTGGCAATTTACAGTGTTTGTTCTGACATCCAGTTCGGTTTCATTTGTTTCTTGGTCTTTGGCAATCTCTTTGCACATTTATCCTTAAGAACTTCTTTCTTCAGTTTTCTGGTTCCTTATCTATAAGGTTCAGGACTTCAAAGCAATTCCTGAAAATGATGGGTATATGTCAAGATAATATCTTAGAAACTGGTTGGCTTTCTTCTTTCACCATAACTTGGTTTGCAGTTTGCATATGAACAGTTTATCTGTTCCACAATCAGCCCCTGGTCACATTTTTCTATTATAACTAAGCTTTTCCACCTCCATCTATCAATCATATAGTCTATTAGATTTCTGCAAACTACATCTGATGATGTCCACAGCATTGTCTTGGTTGTTGGAAAATTGTTAACAATGAAGAAATTATTGGAATGGTAGAAACTGGTAAATAATTCTCCTCTTTCATTTCAGTTTCCAAGGACATACAGTCCAATTATGTTTTTCCCCTTCATATTTCCAACTTTGGCACTCCAGTCTCTAACCACAAGCAGCACATATTGCTTTCATGTTCTGTTGATTTCAGATTGAACTTGAGTATAACATTAATCAGTGTCCTGTTCTTCTCCATCAATGGTCAGAGCATAAACTTGGATAACCATCATATTAAAGGGTTACCTGTTTTTTTTTAAAAAAAATTCCCTCTCCATTAGCTTTCCTGGAGTTCTGGGCATGGAGTAAGAAGAAGAATGATGTCCCCTTGGCTTCATTTGACACCTGGTGAGTTTTACCTTCTTCTTTGGATTTAAGAAATTTTAAACAGAGACTTAAGAATTTAAAATAATATAAAACGAAAACAGAACTAAACCCATATTAGGAATTGAGGCTTGATGAAGTTGGAAACGGACACTAGAGGGAACAAAAGGACCAGGCAGAAAGTGTTAAAATGGCTAAGTCGGCTGTAACTTTTTCTTATCTTAAAGAGTTTTTTGAAACATGGACTGAGATTTTAATAACCAATATCTCAGAAAGGATACACATTTCAATGGATAAACTTTTAGAATATGATGAGAAAAACTTTAAAAAACGTTTACCTGACATAGACATTATAGAGTTTGAAGGCATGGAAGACAACAAAATTGAGATTACCAAAACAGGAATAAAATAGACAAATCAAGAAAAGGATCTGGACATGGAACAGCTGCAACAAGAAATCCTGGATGATGACTTTTTATGGGATTCACAAAGTAGGCTGGTGAAAGCTTTGAAGACTCCTTTTAAATGCCAGAGGGCAATGAAAGATTAAATCCTGCGATGCCATAGGAATGATTTAAAGGTCAAGATTGTGCAGAGCAAAAAGAAGGAATATCAAGTTGGACTATTTGACCAGGGATAAACTATTTGTTTGATATTTCTGGTAACTCCTAATGGACTTTTTGCTGAACAAGGGCTGAAAAGATTATGATTTCTGGAATGTGTATAGATAAAAGGCTATAAGGAGAAGAATTTTTTTATTTGTAACTTTAAAAGAGGGTGAAAAGTTACTATATTAGCTTATGCTCCGTGTGATGAAAGTTGGAAGCCACTTCCTTGTTATTCTCTTTGTGGCCTTTTTCTTTTCTCTTCTACTTTTTTTTCTTTTCTTTTTCTTTCTTTCTGCACCTTCTGAACTTTTCTTTTTCTTTTTTCTTCTAGTTTAATTTGTATTAGTTTTTACCATGTTTATTCAAAACTTCAATAAAATTGTTTAAAAAAAAAGAATGGTGTCCGCTTACAGAGTGGTATACTTTGCTACCTCTGATCATTTAGCTTTTCTGTATGCCAGCAGGACTGGTACTGGTGATTGGCAAGTTTGACCTGCCTGGAAAAGACCCCCTCATCACTGGCAGGACTTGGTTGTGTCAGGGTTGTGGCTTGCTGTCAACACTCTTATGCCGCTTAGAAGCAGGAGCGCACAGTGAAATACAAAGCCACAAAATTAGGCAAACCAGAGAAAAAGGCTGGCCCTGAGAAAGTGGCATTTATAGTCCGGCCATCCACCTCTATTTTTTGAGGGTTAAAAATTTGAACTATTCATTGTCAAGAAGCTTAAACCTGCTCCTTTCGGGAAGAATTTAAAAGTAAGGTCAGCCTTAACTCTGAGCTGAGCTGAGCTCACAGTTACGCTGCCAGGACCAACACAGAAGTGTATTATTCAGTTAGTACAGGACATTAAAGTTTAAGCTTGTTGCTGTCCACATTAAAGAAACAGAGAGCTGAGAACATGAATGAAGCTGAAAGTAACATCAGCCTTGTCACCACAAAATAGGTTTGATAGGCAAGAGTAGAAAGGCCATTGAATTATGAAGCACTTTGAAGTCACCTGAATTAATTTGTTCTTCTCCACTTCAGTTTGCAAATCTGCTTCAATGAGTGATTTGATCAAAGTGTCAGTTCAGGGCATTCCTTTCAAAGCTTTGCATAGCCTTAGTAATTAGTTCCTGTGTTAAACTGTTCTTATTATTGGAATATTTTTCTTGACATTCGGTTACATCTGCTTTCTTGCTATTTCTACTATTCTATTATTCCATACTTTGAAATGATAGAAAATGAATTTTCATCTTCTCTGAACCAAGACGCAAATCTTTACTCTAGTATGATGGAGAGTTTAAACTTCCCTACTACAATGGGGGTGGAAATACTCAGATGAGTAGCTAGCTTTATTCTTCTCTCACTCATTAAATCCTCACTGGACCTCAGTGCTTCCTTATTCTTAACTCTTTCATCCTTTACTTTTCTGATTGATGAGATAAAGCAATTTTGGGCCTGCTGAAGGAACATTTCTTGATCTAACATCATGGGTAGGCAGCTGTTCTCCAGTCACATGGATTCCTCTTATTAAAGATGCAGGGAGGAATTTCACTGGACACTGTCACAGGTAGATTGGGAAACTTGATAAAGGGCATTATTGTAGAACATGGAAAAGCCAAGCATCTTCACGCTTAGCTAGCCCCATACAAGAACTGAAATCTTGAACAAGAACAGAATGCTTTATAGAATTGCTGCCTTTAGAGGTTTTAGTTACAGTTATTATGTACTACTTTTAACAACTACAAATGTGAATTTGATCTAGGTTGCAGTAAGGCTTAAAATTGTATTGACTGACTGCTTTTTTGTTGTTGTTGTTGTTGACAGCAGCAAATCCTTTTCTTATTAGGGATTAACTAAATTTGTGATACTAGCATCTGGAGAAATTCATGCCAGTGTAAGTATGAACAAGGCCTTGGAATCATTTAAATCTAAATGTGCCCCCCTCCTCTTTGGGTTCAGAATATGAAACTTAGAACTATTAATGGATTTCAAATAAATGGAAATGGATTTATAGCTAATGGACATACAGGCCAGAATCCAGAAAGCTACTTTAAGTGCATTCAAGCAATTATTTGAGTACAATAGGTACTCTCCCCCATTTGGAACAGCAAAGTCATGGAATATCACATACTGCTTTTGAAATTTTGAATTTTAAAAGATATTTGCAAAAGGAACTAGGGGGATCTGATGCTTAGAAACATGAGCAGGAGGTCCTTCCTTTAGAACTAGTCATTCAGTGCCCTGGATTGTAGCCATGTAATCTATTTGGAGTTCACTCCAGCCAAAATTAAGCATACTAAACCCCCTTGATTTTAGGAAAAGTTAGCATATCTTTAAGTCTATCTTGTTTCATGGATAGGAACAATGTTATGAATTAATAATGATCAGGTAAGGACATTTCTGGGACCAGAATAATCCTTGAGATTTTCCTGGAGCTGGTTCTAATCAAAGAACTGTGGAAACCCAGAGTTGGAAGAGGCCATTTAGGCTGCTGTGTCCAGCCCCCTGGTTAGTGCAGGAACAAAATAAAGCATCCCAGACAGATGTTTGCTCCAGTGAAGGGGAGCCCACTACCTTTCTGGGTAATTGGTTCCACTGTTGAAATTTCCCTACTTTTTCCTAACATTTACTTGGAAACTGGCCTTCCTATAACTTAAATCCATTTTTTATGTTCTGCTGTCTGGAAAAAGTTCTAATGCTGGGAGAGGTGGAAGGAAAGATAAGAGGACAACCAGCTGCAAGGTGAACAGACTGCATTACAGTGGTGATGAGTGAACCATTGGGAGACTTGAAAGAAGAGGTTAGGGATAGATCGTCATGGAGAAAATCTATCTATGTGGTCACTAGGATTAAAAAACAACTTGATGGCACATAATCAATCAATACTCTGGAATGGTGAGGAGCAAAGATTGACCTTCTTTTGTGTGACATCTTTTTAGACATTTGAAGAGTGCTGTTGCATTTCCCCTTTAGTGCTCTCTTACAAAAATTAAACATTCCCAATTCCTTCAACCTCAGTTCATAGGACTTGGATTTTATTTTCCTTGCCTTTTTTTGTAGACGGATCTCACTGCTGACTCGCATTCAGCTTGCAATCACCTGCTATTCCAGGATTTTTCACAAAAATACCCGTTTTTTTCATAGGCAGGATATCCCCATCCTGAGCATTTGGATCTTTGTATTGTCGAAGGCTTTCACGGCCAGAATACAATGGCTGGTGTGGGTCTTCCGGGCTGTGTGGCCGTATTCTGGAAGTTTTGTTTCCTAATGTGTTCGCCAGCATCTGTGACCGGCATCGTCAGAGGGCAGGAGCACAGACAGGAGCAGTCCTGGGCACAGAGAGAACTGCTCCTGTCTGTGCTCCTGCCCTCTGAAGATGCCGGTCACAGATGCTGGTGAAACGTTAGGAAACAAAACTTCCAGAACAAGGCCACACAGCCCGGAAGACCTACACCAGCCATTTGGATTTTTGTTTCCTAAGTTAAGAATACTGTATTTCCTAGCTTAATGCTGTTACTTTCACTCCATTTTTCTAATCTATGCAGTCATTTTGAATGTTATTTCTGTCCTCTAGGGTATTATCTATCCAACATAACTTTGTGTTACCTGCAGATATTTGGAAATCATTCCCTCTGCCTCATCACCCATGGCATTAAAATATATATATTAAATAGGACTTAGGAGTGAACCTTGTGGCACCCCACTCTATACCAAACTTTAGTTTGATGAGAATTTATTGATGAACATTCTCTTTTCTTTATAATAACTTTATTAAATTTTTAAAAACAAATGGTAAAAACTAACAAGAACTAATATTAACAAAGAGAATAAGAAAAAGAAAAAGGAATTGGAAAAAGAGAAAATAGTAAAGATCAAAAGTGCAGAAAAGAAAAGAAAAAGAGGAAAATGACAAAAGAAAAAGAATTGATTTCCAACCCTCCCTGCAACAGATATAACTAACTCTTGCTCTAAATTTGCAACATAACTTCCATTATTTCTATTAATCCATATTATTTCTAATTATCAAATCTATACAACATAATTCATTATTTTTTGTATTCTGCAAGTAGTGCAAAAAAAGGTTTCCAGTTACAATTAAAATTATACAATGTCTTATCTCGAATCAAAGCTTTCCATTTCATCATCTCAGCCAACTCCATCAACTTCACCAGCCATTCTTCTACTGTAGATAATGTCTTATTTTTCCACCTCTGTGCATTTAAAAGCCTTCCTGCTATTATTATGTGTGTGTATGTGTGTGTGTGTGATAGATAATATCATATCCTTCCACCTTTGCACATATAAAAACCTTACTTCTGTTATCATATATAAGAACAAAAATTCCATACATTCAATAAAAATATATATTTTAATCTTAGTGAACTTGAAGCATCATCATTCAATCCTGGTCACAAAATATAAATAAATAAATAAAATAAAAATCCCATTAATAACTGCCAGAAACTTCAGCATATATGTTAACCATAGTCAAATAAATTCACTTCATAAACCTTCTGTTTACTTTTAAAAAACTTAAATTTTAATCCTTTCAAATAATGACCCACAAGTTGATTCCCCATCAGGCTCTCCTTGTCTTCTCCCAGAAATATTCCCAGTAACTTCTCTTCATCTCTTCTCAGGAACAGCCTCACCGATTCAACACATTTCTTTTTCAAATCCAAGATAAAAAATCTTTCCAAGTCTTTCTTCTCCATTATTTGTATATCCCCTTTAAACATTATAAAATCAATTGATTCCATTTATAAATCCATTCTGACCTCTTTTTCCATATCACTCTTATCTTTTGGCTGTTTCAAATTCATGTTCAAATTCACAACTTCTTTGTTCATACCACCTTCATAGTCCAACATTTTTTTGAACTCCAATTCCACATTCGAGTCAATCTCCAAAAGTTAACCATCTTATCCACTTTCCTCTATCTTTTTTTCAAGGGACTTGAATTTAGCTCCTAATTCATCAAACATTGACTGGAGTAAAGTTAAAGGAGTTATTTTATCTTCTAATGGCTGCTCCAAAGGATATCTTCTAGTCATTTTTCCCCCCAAAGCAAATCTTGTAGCCATATTCTTTTTATTTTTTTTTCCATTTACACAAGTAAAACATATAGCTGGATATAATTAATTATAAGCTAAAGTAAATTGACAGTTCATGCCCTCTAGTGTCTTTCAAGCTGAATTTGCAGGCAGGCATCAGTGGGAAACATATAGGGATCAAGTTACCATCTTCTTCTGTTTTAGAAGCCCGGCCAATCAACAGATATGATCCAGCAAAATAAGAAACTTTCCCATGGGAAAAGCAAACCTTGTTACTGCAAATGGAGTTTCGTACAAAAATAAATTTCTAACAAATAAATCTTCCCTTTTCTCTGTAAGTAACTTTTAAGTCTCTTTTGAATTCCACTTGTCATCCACATCCAGCTTTTTACAAATTAATCAGATTCAAATTAATGCTCTATTTCTTCTTTTGAAAGTATAGTCCCAAAAATAAGGATAAGCCCCAAGACAATTACTTATCTGTTGCGAAGGAAGGTCTCTCTTAAGTTGCAAAATAATTACATTCCAGTCTGTTTAGAAATTAGGTTCGGTTGACTCTAGTGTCCATAAAAAGGCTGCACCACAGTTTCAAACAAAGATGGCTCCCCTGCCTCCTGGCCGCTTGACTTGAAAGCTGTTCTCAGAAGTGATTAGCTTTGGAGGAACAGCCATCTGGAGACCATAAGGGTCAATTTCCTCACTTCCTCCTTGATCTGGAGCAAGTTGGGTAGCCAGTGCTTGCTGCCAGCCACCAATCTAGCCGTGGTGCTGTTTCATGGAGAGATAACTAAGCTGCCATTGTCCCCACCAGAAGGCCATTGATGAATATTCTCTTGATGGTTGAACTGTGTGTGTGTGTGTAATTTGATTGTTGTGCTGTACAGCCACATTTTAGCTTGTAATCTGATTGTCATGGGGTAATCCATAAAATGGGTTTGATGAAATCAAGTTTGGTATGTACCTTTATATGCTGGCAATGATGTATGTCATGGGCTGAGAACACAAATGATTTGCAGTGAATGTAGTTCTATAATTGTATGATACAAGAAGTAGTATATGAATATATCCAGGACCAAGGAAGTCATGTTTGACAGGGAACATGGCGTGAAGGATTGAACGTTTACTGAATATGGGAAAATAATGAAGACTTTTCAAGATATGAAAATGCTGGTACAAAGGTAGTGGCTAGTATGAATATTTGTTGAAAGAAGCAAACATGGCTAAGTATACAAACATTTTTCTGACCACTTTGTTATACTGAAGTGAGATTTGGCAGAAATATAAAAGTAAGCTGATAGCAACAGAATGGGTTATTTAAGAAGTGTGTGTGGTAAAACAAGAAATAGTGTCAATAATAAATGGGTGATGACTGAATGTGAATTGAATACAAAAGTGAGTGAGTGCCTAAGGAAATAAGTTTTTTGAGGTGATTTGGTCACATAGAAGAAAAGAAAATTGAACTGCAAAGCAAATATATGACAGAAGAGTGAATGGATAAAGAGGAAGGGGAAAACTAAGAAAGTTGTGATTGGATGGAGATGATGAGATCCTGAAAAAGAGAGAGGCAAAACCAAAACAGAACAAAACTTCACAACTAAAGGTAAGATATGCATGGCTGTGGTGGAAACAATTACAATTTGAAAGGATAAAAAGGCATAAAGGGATAGTATAAATAGCAAATGAGATGTTAATTTGATTAGATATGTTTTTGACAAATCCTTGGTGACTTATAGTAATTGTCACATTATTTTCAAAGTACTTACAGACTGATCTCTTTATTATCTTCTCTAAAATCTTCCCAGGCTTTTATGTCACACTGATATATCTGCAGTTCCCTCAAATCTTCTTTCTCCCTTTTTGGAAAACATGGATTTTTATCCATTCTTCAGAATTTCTCAAAAATAATATTAAAAGGTTCAGCCAAACCATCAGCGAGTCCTTTTAGTACCTCAGATATGTAGTATATCTGACCTGGAGATTGAAACATATTCAGAGTAAATTGTTTTTCCCTGAACATGTTTCTTTCAGTATTAAACTTCAATCTTGCCCCCTCTTTGTAGCTGCATTTTTGAACTACTTTCCTCTAAGCATATTTTGATGCTTCTAATTAAGTCATTGTGATGTTTATATCCAAAACATTTTTCACATCCCGAAAGTCCAGTTTGATTATTACATTTAATTAAAACATCTTGTTTTGGAGCTATAAAATCACCCTTTACTGCAAAGGCCTGCTCCCAACTGGTGTAGACAATGCTAGGATTGCTGGACTATTGATCAGGTATCCTATTATCTTAACCTTCCTGGCCATGTAGCATATTCTTCTCCAGCTACTTCACAAAGTTGATCCAGAGGCAAATCTCAGTTTGGCAAGCATGAGAGGCCTGCAGGGGTTTTATTCTTTCTAGTATGTCTGACCCAATTCTTGGAAAATTTATTTATTTATTTGTTTGATTTCTATAGCTGCCCGTCTCAGCAAGTGACTCTGCTTTGTAATTATATACTTTTTTCTTAAATGTATTGGGTTTTTTTTTAAAGAACGTGCTGAATAATTCATTGATAAGTACATTGCGGGCAGGGGAGGGGGGAGGGAGAAAATCCCCTTAATTTCCAAAGAATGAAGTAGATCTAGGGCTTTAAGGCTCCCACCTCTAATCTGCTTTGTGATTTGACTTAAACATTAACCATAAATTTAGGGAAATAATGTAATTTTCTGTGAAAACTTCGTTAACGGCTTTATGATCTTCCAGCCATCCTTTCATCTGGTCTTCTGTCCCTTTTGCAACTTTGTCAGAAGTGACACTTGTTAGCAGCTGCAAGTCTGCCAGCACTTTTGGTAAGATCAGACATTTTTCACCGCCACCCCACTTACTTGTCCTGCTCTTTCCCCATCCCTGTCCTCCTCCAACTCTGCTCTCACCCATAAGAGGGAGTCGGCACGGCATACTCCTCTCCTGATGTCTTCCTTGGGCTCATCTGTTAAAAGGCAGTTATAAAACACTGTAATTAGCTGACTGACTGTGCTGGGTGACTGAAAACAATTCTGATTTCCAGAATTTTCTCAGTCTAGACAGCACCAGAGTGTTGATTAATCTTTATGGAACCCTTATCTTGTGTTTTTAATGGCACAATTCATGCTATGATTTAACAAGGTTGTTTATGTATCTAATCAGAGTAGGGCAGGAAATGTGGAAGACAGCACTGGGCTGCCGAAGAAACATAATATTTGAAGGAGCATTAGCTTAGTCGTTCTTACTTTCAAGAGGTGATCGATGAACTGTGGCTTGAAACTCTGTTTAAATTATGTGAAATAATGCAGTAGTGGTTACATTCATCCTAAGTAAATCATTTTTACTCGCTTGAGCCTTTCTACACCCTTCTTCTCTTGCACTTCAGAATGCATACAGCAAAAAGAAAGGAAGGGGTGGGGGAGGGAGAGAAGTGTTCAGCATGATTCCCATGGGGATATTTCTGTCTGGAGACATTTGTAGGAAAATATCTCTGCAATTGTACAATGCTCAAGCAATGCTATTTGACATATGTTCTGGAGAACTTTAAGATTTATTGCCAGTCAATCTAGGTTTTTCAAGATGAAAAGTTATGCAATACAAACATCCATAAAAGTCAACTGATATACCACTAGATGTCTTCCTTTGGAAACTGAAGTTATGGAAGGGTATTTGATAGTTCTGTGCTATACTCTCAATTCTAGCAGGACCATAATGTTGTCTAGTAATGCTGATCAACGAGCATAATGATATTACTGGCAAAATGGAATGTGTATTCATCTCCATCTGTATGCTTTTTCATGTCTGAATGTGGGTCACATTTGTTGTTCAGCAAAATGCTAATGTCTGGGTATATGTATTACACTAAACAGGGATTTACAAACCCTGATGGCTGGGTTCATATAATGCACTAAACCAAAACCAAACCACATTATGGCTTAGTGTAATGCATGAACCCCGCCGGTGTGGAAAATATTACTTGAAGATACAATGCTTAAAAGTAATGAATTTTAACTAATTAATATTTTTCAAATGAGTTTTGTATTAATGGAAAACTGATTAAAAAGATACAAAATTATAAAAAAGATTTAAAAAAACCTTTATATTTTATATAAAAAAAATTTTTAAAATATATTTTTATTTTTATATAAAATCACATATAATTTTAAACAAAATTAAATATATACATGTATTTATATATAGGTTATATAAAAAGTTTATATGAAATTTATAAAAGTATTTTATAAAAAGTATTTTAAAAAGTAGTTTGGTCTAGTGGTTAAGGCACCAGGCTAGAAAGCAGGAGACTGAGTTCTAGTCCCACCTTAGGCATGAAAGCCATCTAGGTGGCTTTAGGCCAGTCACTCTCTCTCAGCCTAACCCTCCTCACAGGGTTGTTGTTGTGGGGAAAATAGGAGGAAGAAAGCTTTTAGCTTTGTTTGCTGCCTTGAGTTATTTATAAAAATAATAAAGGTGGGATTAAAAAACTAAAAAAAAGCATTAATTTGGATCTCAGGTTGCCTTTGACTCTGGAGCAATAAACAAACTGTATTTTATTGTATAGCTGAAGCATTCTACAAATGGCCTATAACTAATAAAATACTAGAGTAGCCCTTTACTTTTACTAACTGCATTACTATAGCCTAGCTTTTCCCAACTGATGTCCTCCAGGTATACGAGGACTACAATTCCCTATCACTACGATTAACCCAGAAGATAGCCAATCAGTGTTGTTAATATTATTATATACAGCCAGCTTTCGCTGAAATCTCTTTTAAAAATAGATTTTTCTGAGATAGGCTTAGGGGAAAATTTGATACATATGCTTAAACTACAGAATGTACTCTTCCACAGTGGGTTTTCTGCTAAATAATGTATACACAATATATTAAGTCAGAGATTCCTAAACGTTTGGCCATCACATCTCCCTTTAGAGTAATCTTAATGTACACGCCTCTCCTAAAAATCCAAACACCAAAATGAGCACAAATGAACACTGAAAACAATACAATGGAACTTTGGGGAAGTTGGATTTCTTGTAATAATATACAACAAAGGCTCTTTACACCTTCCTTGGACTCTGTCCGCACCTCCCCAAGGGAGGTACACCTCAGTTTGGGAAACCCTGTACTAAACCAACAATCTATTATTATCATCAATGTTAAAATTTTACAAAAATGAATTTGGATAATATGCAAGAAATTTGGAGTAGAGAATTGGAGTATCTTATATTGCAAAGTCATTGGCTATAGTTTTAAGACATGTTAAGTATATTTTGTATGATTGAAAAGCTTTACTAGTTCAATAACATTTCTTTTTTAGGCTTATTGAACCCTTCAGAGAAAGTTAAAAAAGATTGGCTGATATCATGCTGGGGAAATAATACATTTAAAGGATCTTTATGGCACTTCTTATGGACAATAGGGCCCTATTGGTTAGATGTTATTGATCTAATGGTTACAGTGAACCAGGTTTCTGGAAGAAAGTTAAAGTTTAAAGATGCTAATGTGTTGTTAAATGATATTCCAAAAATCTAGAACTTGTTAGTTTATCAAAAACTTGAATACATAACCTCAGATGTTGAAAAGAAAGTGATTATATATTCTGGGAAGCACATTTATGTACTAAATTCTAGAAACTGGCTTATGAAATTTATTGAATATTAGCCATTAAACTAGCTTTATTTTAATGGAAAAATAAGATCAGAGAATATGACTCCATACATGTTAGGTTATTTTGCTATTTAAACATTGAATTGGTTAGCATAAATATAAAATTGAGGTTTTGAAATGATAGAATAGGTTACATTCTGAAATTTGAATTGCTCTTTATTTTTATTACTGGATTTTTTTTCTTTTTTTCTTTTCCTTACTCTGTTTTTCTTTTTGTTTCTTTTTATGCATATAGCTTATCTCATAATAGTTTTATAGTTTTCATATAAATTGTTATTAATTGCTATCACTTGTAATATCTTGAAAGAAAATCTGAATATTATGTTTGTAAAATTGAATAAAAATTTAGATTTAAAAATGTTACCTGTTTTATTTTCAAGGTTTTTTTGTTGGGAAAGATTGTATGAAAATGTATGCAACCAAAGAATGCAACTCTTTGCAGGATTTATTGAAAGCTTTGAAGGATCTGATTCAATAAACTAGAAAGGTATTTTTTGTATTCCCTCCATCAAAACCACATATTTAATTTAGTTCTGAAACTACAATTGTAACATTAGCTATGTGGTCCAAATTAGTCCTAGGTGTAGCTAACATTGATGAACAGAATGGTTAGGGTTTTGTAATATAGAAAAATAATAATGGTCTGATTATTGGTCTGCATTTTTTCTGGTTTAGGAGATTTGTTTTTTCTCAACTTCATTTATTGATTCATTAGGTTAGCACCAAAAAAATCCCCTCTATTTGTTCCACACATGGCACTTTCACAAAAGGCTCTTAATTCTTCTTTGAGATCTACCATACTATGTGGGGAAATCTTTTATGCAAAAATTTTCTGTATTTCTATCAGATTCAAAATTAGCCGAACTAGTTATCAGTATTTTACTGTCATGAAAAACCCAACTACAACTCTATGGTTTGGCATCTGAGCTCCCACATTTCCTTCTCCCTCACTATCTTCTTCTTCTTCTTCTTCTTCTTCTTCTTCTTCTTCTTCTTCTTCTTCTTCTTCTTCTTCTTCTTCTTCTTCTTCTTCTTCTTCTTCTTCTTCTTCTTCTTCTTCTCCTTCTCCTTCTCCTTCTCCTTCTCCTTCTCCTTCTCCTCCTCCTCCTCCTCCTCCTCCTCCTCCACCTCCTCCTCCTCCTCCTTTTTGCAGTGTATGCCTGAGGTCAGGGATTGTTTACTATCATTGTTGGAGTTATTATTAATAATCTGGAAGCAACTGTGAGGCCTTTCTGCCGAAGAGTGGAATAAAAATTTAAATTGTCTACAACATATCTTATAATGTATATATAAAAGAAATTGACTTGAGTACCAAGGCAGTAATAACTTCCTTTGCTAGACAAGATGCAGGCAGGAAAACAGTTAATTGAATTCAAGAGGAGTGATCTGATTCCCCCGTTCTCTGCTGAAAATGATCATCTATATATTGTGAGTGCTGATATCCTTGGTCATGCTTCGTGTAACCTTGATTAAATCTCTGTTTACCACATTTTAGAAATCGTAAGGAAAGATTCAGAAAAAAATTAGAAGTCTGGGTTACTCCAATATTAATCCTATAGTTGGGTATCAACATAATCCTATGCTGTAAACCCTCAGTTTCAATAATCTTATTCCTAGGCTGCTGACTTCCAGATGCTTAGGACTACATTAATTATATCAATATCAGCCAGAGGTATTATTATTCACCTGTGATTATTATTGCCAACATGATAAAAGGCAAGGCTCACTGCTACAAAGGAATGACATAAATCCTTAATAGATGAACCTTGTTTTCTCTTTTTTCTCACTTAGCGTGCATATTGTGTGTGTGTGTGTATTACACACACACACACAATTA
Source organism: Python bivittatus (assembly GCF_059951505.1). Classification (NCBI taxonomy): domain Eukaryota; kingdom Metazoa; phylum Chordata; class Lepidosauria; order Squamata; family Pythonidae; genus Python; species Python bivittatus. The sequence continues at coordinate 32,111,080 of NW_028277086.1, forward strand.
CACATAGACACAGACACACATACAGATCACTGTGGAATTTCTCACATTCCATCTAGCTGTCCTGGGTAAAGAAAAAGTGGTGAAAGTATGGTGCTCAGCAGGCCTTCCCTTCCCCAGACTCCTGGTATACAACTGGAATAATAAGGAAGGAAGGAAGGAAGGAAGGAAGGAAGGAAGGAAGGAAGGAAGGAAGGAAGGAAGGAAGGAAGGGAGGGAGGGAGGGAGGGAGGGAGGGAGGGAGGGAGGGAGGGAGGTGGGAGGAAGGAACTGTTCAACTGTATATGGAATTGTTTAATGTTTTCTCATGAACTTTGAAGAAAAGAATTATCCAGAGGAATGCTTTTTCCTGACCTGTTTTGGAACAATTCTTTCATCAGGAACTACTTGTCCTGTTCTTCTCTTATTCAGTCATACTCGATTTCAAGAATCAAGCAAAAATGGCTTTGAAATGCATTGGGCAGCAAACACTGATCTGATTTTTCCTGGTGCTTTAAGAACATTCTTGTCTTTTGCATGTTTCTTCCATTGGTGCCTCCCCCTTTTCCCCCTTATTACTTCTCATGGGAAACCGCTTGTGGAAGTCAGCCAGAGGTTGGACCAAAGTATCATTAGTTCTGACTCATGTTTTAGCCTATGAATCCGAAGGAAGCAGTGGGAATTTTGAACAGGTGCCGAGAGTCAATTTTGGATTGGACGAGGATTAAGCCGCAGAATTTTAATCCTGATAATATGGAGGTGCCGCAGGAAGCATATGCCATAAAGGAAAATGCACAGATGAAGAACCTATCTTTCAGTCATGGCCAAGTATAGATTAGAGGTACAATTTCATAGCAGCTATGCTTATTTTTTTTCATTATGCGAGAGGTTGCTGGTATTATATCATGCTATAATATGCATTGTGCTTGCCTGTTCCTTTCTCTCCATTCTAGGGGTAGGGAAAAAAAAGACAGCCTACAGATATAACATTCTGTATTGCATCAGTATAACTGAAAACTAGATATAAAGAAAACACAGTGTGGTGAATTATTTCCTTGCATACAGGATTTCTCAAATACAGGAGGCCCTTCAAAATAAATGTGATCCCTTATGAATAAACTAAATTATTTCATTGAGAGTTAGGGTTTCACTTGGGGCTTAGTGTTGGGCAAGAAATAAATATACTTCGCTTACTCTTGGTAATTGAATTTTAATCTGTTTCACAAAAAACCAGTAACAGAACCTTACAGTGTTTTTGCATTATATATTTCCAGATGAAATTTTAGTTTGCTTGACTTCATATACTCACTAAACAGAATTTTCTGGCAGATAACATACTGTGGTCATTCTTCTCTAGTACCAAAAACACTTGTGACTTTCAACACACTTTCTTGATTTAGTTTGACTTTTATCAGCATGACTGGTAAATTGGTCATCTTTAGCTTTTTTTTAAAACCACTCAAGACAAACATTTTCATTTTGAAAGGTTACAAATTTAAAATAGTGGGTAAAGGTATTGCATTTCATATTGAAGTACTGAACTTCACTGTATATTTTACAGATATTTCTTAACCTATATTGATACTATTACACTCTATGTTGATGGAGGTGCTGGAGATACATGAATATTTCCAAGGGCAGACTTCCCAAATATCAGAGGTCAGGGTCAGTGTATGGCCAATAGTTAATAATAGTTTTATCACATGATCAATAGTGACTGATGTTATACTCTGCAAAAATTAGATTTTTTTGCACTTTAGTTGTACTAATATTATTTATAAAATGTTTAAAAACCAATCACAGAAGAAGTAAAGGACTATAAATTAAACCAGAATATACAGAAATACGAAGTAGACCACATTAACAACCTAGGTATCTCTAACTGCAAGAGAATGGTGGAATACCAAACCAGTAACCATTTCATAATCGAATAGGTAAATTAGATCATAAATTTTTTGGAACAGAGGTAGCCCAGGTTTGTTGTACATGCTCTGTGGTTGAGTTCTCCAGGTGATTAATACTGAGGTACTAACCAGCTTTTCCATTCGCCCCCATCTCTCCTCAGGACAATGGTGCAGAAGGGGAGGGGGGAAATGTCTTGTGGTATTTGTAGTCTACATCAGATTTGAACACAGAGGCATGGTTGGTGATTGGAGGTTCCCTGTGAGGCATTGAGTTCAAGTTCAACTTCAGTGAAAAACATAAATTCCAGAAAGCAACACCACCACCACGACCGCCACCACCACCTGCTGAACCACTGCACCAAAGAAGCCTTGCAGAGACACAGGATGAAACCTCTGCAGAAAACCTGATAAATATCTCAATATTAATCCCCCTAAACCTAGAGATCCCAAAGTAGACATATAAAACCTACAGTCCTTTCAATATGTAACTAAATTAAATCAAGAAACATCAAACACTATGCCACCTAAAAAAATCCCAATCCATGTACATTATGCTTCAGTCAAAGCAAAACAGATTTTTTTTTTTGACATATCAATAGATTTTAGTGGAAAAATATAAACAGTTTGTAACTTGATAAGCAAATATAGATTTTTTTCCTCTTTTTTGTAACAGCCCCCCGCCCAGGTTAACCCTCCATGGGCAGCCCTGATCCAGAGTTTTAGAACACCTAATTTAATATATGCAATTTCATGATTACCTAAACTGATCAGTAAGAGAAGTAGACAATATTTATTTCAGAAGCTTATCTATGAAAATGGACAGTTCATTCTGTTTACTTATTAGCTCTTTTATTTTCAATTATTAGTTTCAGAACTTTCACATTAATATGCTTCCAGTAAATACAGTACACAACAAACAACTGGGTAATGATTGACTATTCTTGTTTTCTCTGTGTTCATAAAATATTGGGCCCTTGTTTCTTAGGACAGCTGGCTTGTAACTTAGTACAGCACAGCTCTATTTTTGGCAAAAAGCTGTTCAGCTTTCATAGTTCCTTTGTTTTACTATTTTAGGTTGGACCATTAATGTACGTTTTCTTTTTAATCAACAAAAATAAATACTGTTTTCCCTTTTCTGTCTGAATATAGTGCTAGCTTCAAAAGACTTTTCCAGATACTTAAAACAAACTTTAATGCCTTTTTAAAGGGCAGGTAGTTGCATGTGTAGAATGCTGTGACCTATAGAAAACTAGTTATTCTTGCTGTTTTTTTCCCCCTTGAAATACAGCTCAAAATAATGTGGCTGGCAGTAAACCTAATATCATTTTACGATCCTTGATGGCTCTTTTTTATTGCAGCTATCTCTCACTGCACGTTCATGAGGGGTGAAGTACCTTTAAATCAACCAAGGGTTGTACTGTTGCATTTATTTATAGGATGAACATTCCAAAAGATTCAAGAAATCATAGCAGCTAGGGTATAATCAGATTTTGGGCTGCTCTCAAAGCACTTGGAAGCACAACTCAATCACTGACTAATTAATTAAAAACAGGTGCCAGTGTTTTAGCTCCAAAACTGTAGATTTCTCAGAGCATGTTGTCATCGTTGTTTTAAAAGTGCTGGTGTCCATTGACATTGTCCCCTAATTTTAAAGTTGCTGTGAGATAACTTCCATCTTTAGAAGCATCCCATACTACAAAAATATCACTATAATTAATTAACTGGCTAATAAAAGTCTGGAGACATACTGGTTGGAATATTAGATATGCAAGTGAGGTTTGGCTCACCCAGTAGGATTTATTTCCATTCTAGTTCTTTCTACAACTCTCTTTGCACCTTTCAAAAGAGCTCCAGGAGACTGGGGAATGCTTTAGAGATTTGGAGGGTATCTGTGTGTGATGGTATTGGGGGAATGCAGGAGGAGATCCCAAAACTCACAACTGGGATTTGTCCATTACTTTTGGAACTGTTGCAATGTAGTGGCAAACATGTCGCTAGATTCCACTGGTATCATTTGGCAAGCTATTTTTTAAATTTGCTGTTTTTTCTGAGAATAAATAAAATACTACTTTCCTAGACACTGTGAACTATTTGAAACAAAATAAATGAGAAATGTAAAGGGTGTTTATAAGTAGCATTTCAAGGATGAACAAACAAGAATAAATATCCATATCTGTATTTAAGCTGTACTTGATATGTAAATTATATTACACGTACTTCAAGCTTCTCCATGTTAACAACGGTCTTGATCACTGTGCTACCTGAACACAACATTTGTTGTGCCTACGGTATTTTGATGCTTTAATTTTATAGCTATGATTTCAATTTAACTTTGTTTGTATGTGTGTGTGTGTGTATGTGTGCATGTTTTTCCTAAGACAGTTTAGATTCAAGCCAGCACATGCACAACTCAGGAGCAGCTTCAGAGTTAAGTAGAAATATGCCCATTGACAGTGTGGTAAATAAGAAAGGCTAGCATATCAAGCCCTTAGCTCTGAACATCCAGGTTAAATGTGTTATATAAATACTATACCAAGATGATTGCCTATACTATTATTAGAACAGATGCATCAGCACCGACCAGTGTTACTATGTACACAACTACAGGTGATATCATATGCAATAAACTGAGGACAGAAACCTCATTTCCCTTTGTGCTACACCTACCTGAGACAGCTTACCTTGTATTAAATAGAGTCACAAAGTACATGAATGATTTGTCTCATACAGATATCTGTCCAATGGGCCATCCGCATTATTCCTGAACTGGCATCTTTACAGACACTTTACTTGACATTTCCTTTGTTAGTTTTTTCCCCATCCTGGTTTCAAGGCTGTGGCTTCTAACTCGTTTCTGCTTAAGTGATCAGAAAACTTTCTAAGATGCTTTTATTAGTTTATTTGTTTAAAGCATTTTAGTCCTGCCTTTTTAAAAGTGAAAAGAAGCTAATAATGAAGAAGTTACATACACATAATCACAATGGCATCAAGATAAAAAAAATCCTAAAACATTACTGTTTTAAAAAAAAATCAAGCAGAAAGATGAAACTGTAAGAACAGCAGTAACAATCTGTGTTCACTAAAATCAGTAATTCACCACACAATGGCAAAAGAGCATCATGGAAAAGGCAAGACCAGATATGGCAGTAGCCATTTAAAAATGTCCTTTATCTGATCCCAGTCCACCATTTTTCTCCTATACCAAAGGTCACCAAGCAGGACCAACCCAAGGAGTTACCTCAAGACAACATGATGCTCTGCCCAATTCCATGTCCATAGGCTGGTAATTTTGCTTCAATATTGTAAATGGGATACCATCTTCATCTCACTTGAGGGTAGCACTTTAGCTTATGGGGGTGCAGAGGAGGCTTAATTACACACATAGTTGCATCTTCCAAGGATTGGGATGGATTGGGAGCACCCCATCAGCCACTGAGGTGAATTGCTTCACTCAGCTAAATAGAGGGGGAGACAATAACTCCTCTCTGACTTAACTCCTCTCTGACTTCATTATCCTATCATGGTCTCAGTTGCCACTGTTATGTGCAGCACTGTTTCAGTCCTAAAACTGATGGAACAGCTGGATATTTTAGGTATACATTAGCTTCCAACTGTATTTCACTGTCATTCTATGTTGAATTTTAGTCTCTGATAGCATTTACTGCTCTTTCATTCTGTCATACCATTATCCTGGCATACTCCTCCTACTTTAATGTCAACACTTGTTAGCTTTAAGACTGGCTTTATAAAACATTTGTAAGAGTAGACATATACCTTAACTGAAAAGCGGTGAGCATTTAATCCATATGCAGATTAATCCACACTTATATATTTAATTATATATTAAAAACTATCTAATACATGGACATCTTCATTGAAAGTTGTGTCACCATAATCTACCATGCTGGTGCAGTATGAGTTGGTAGATAGATGTTTTTCACTGTCCCAAGGTTGGGCTAGGAAAGGCCCAAGAGAGCCTAAATTTGCTCCTAATCTAGCACTTTAGCTAAGTCTGATTACACAGATCAGTGTTTCTCAACATCAGCAACTTTAAGATGCATGGACTTCAACTCCCAGAATTCCCCAGCCAGCATGTTGGCTGGGGAATTCTGGTAGTTGAAGTCCATGCATCTCAAAGTTGCTGAGGTTGAGAAACACTGACATAGATAGATAGATAGATAGATAGATAGATAGATAGATAGATAGATAGATAGATAGATAGATAGAGATAGCTAAGTTTAAGAGATAGCTTAAGACAGTGCACCTAGTGCTCACTCATTCCATTTCTATAACAAAACTCTACAACTCTGTGTGTGAGGTTGGGATGAGAGTAAAACTTGCCCAAAGTCACTCAGTGACTTTTTATGGCTCAGAATAGACTTGAAACCAGGTCTCCCTAGCTTCAGCACCTTAACCATTATTCCACACTTGTTCTCATTATAACAAAGGACAATATTTGTCTGAATATCTAACTTGCACATTATGTCAGCTGTAAAGATATTAGAATATTCCAGTTACTCTTTCCAGAGCTGCAGTTTGGTAGTTGAAGTCTTCATAGAGCAGAAAGATGAAGCTAAGAGGATTTTCTGTTAAAAAAAAAAAAGCAGGATATTATGTGTGTGTTGTCTTATTTTGTGTACTTAGTAGTTTGAACAATGTAATAAATCCTTCCTTGTCTTTCAATAGTTTTGGTGGACAGAGGGCAGCCTTGATTACAGCCCTTTCTGCAGGGCTTCACCAAAATTTAAAATTGCAGCTGAAATTCTGTATGACATGAATAATGTGTAGAGAAAGAGATTCCTCTCTCACGGATAGCTAGAGGTCAAGGTCATCCATTGACACTAAATGTAGGAGATTCAGAACTGAAAGGACTTTTTTTTACATGATGTTTAATCAAACTGTGGGATTCACCAGCAATAGTTGCAGTAATGATAACCAATTTGGATGGTTTCAAAAGAGAACTGGACAAGTTCCCTTTTTCTTTTGATGGCTTATTTTTGTAAGAGGTAACACTGAGGTACAAAATACTTCTGTACTACTGTGGAGCTGTTTGTATGTATATATATTAAATAATGTGATTAAACAGGAAATACACACTGTCATGATGTGTAGATATCATTCTGATTAGTGACATTTCATGATCATGTTAACAGCAATTTGAGGGAAGGAAAGCAAGTTGGATTTTATCAACCTGAAGATACTATATTTAATTTAAAATTATTCGGCAAGTACTCAGTGATTGTGGTAGATTAGGTGAACAATTATTAGCAATCCAATCCTAATCCCATTATTTAAAAATATGTCATATTTTAGTTTCATTCATTTCATTAATTCCTTCAGCAGAAATTAATTCCAACAGTATTACTTTGTTAAATACCATTGATTAACCATTGATAGACAGAACTCAGCTATAGTGCCTCAGCAAAATATATTCTACACTTTCTTAGAAATGCCTTTCTGGAGATGCTAGAGAGCCCTCTGTAAAGTCATGCTGGATCATTAGTCCTCTATGACTGTCATACAACTGCCTGTTCCAGTTTCTTTAGATCACGAATTAGCAATATATCCCCTTTACAAAGCTTAAGCAAGCTACTATGTTCAAACTCAGAAGAAGTCTTTCAGCTTAACACAGTGCAGCTAGATGCGAATCTTTCCTACAAGCTAGACTGAAACCATATTAACCATTGATTGCCCTCTGTCAGCATCAAGATTCAGTTCCCTTTATATCCATAGCAGTTCAGACTTCTTGCTTCTTCTTCTTAACCTTCCCAGGTTTCAGTGCTCTGTGCACTGGTTTTGAAGTTGAGCAGTTTGTTGTTGACAGAACTGACATCTCTGTTCTGAGAACTGCTGGCTCTTGGCTTATCTTTTATACCAGCAGTTAAGAAACATTTTTGTGTAAAACTTTACATGTGAAAGTTTTCCCACTGCAGTCATTCTTAGTGTACTCTGATGACGTAGTGCAACTTTACAGAGGGAAAGGACTGCTCACCACTTCTCACTTCATGACTACTACATACAAATCCAGTACCTGGCTGCTGTTTATACATTTATTCCTAGCTGTATTTAATATACACCTCTTAAGTAAACCTTAGGTTTAAACTTTAGAATAGATTCCTTTACTATAATCTGCAAAGTAAAGGCTATAAAAGGAATTAAAACTCTGCAATAACATAAGGGATATTTTTATCTTCCTATATTTCTGTATATTTATTTTCCTGTTCAAGATTTTAACCCTGGGACCGAGACAGTCGAGGGCTTGGCCCTTCTCTGTTTAAATCAAATAAAGCCTTGGTTGGTATAAATCAAAGATGAACAACTAGCAATTTATGAACTGCATTAGACCTCTGGCCTTAAGATTTTGAGCTTTCCAGGGCTATCATCAGTCTTGGATTGCCCTCTTACTGGTGTATATCACCCCTGACTTAAATCTCTGCCTCCCCCTACTATATGTAAACAGACATTACTTTATACCTTAAGCTTAGTTATATTATTTATAATGTCTGAACATAAGGAAAGAACTGTAGAAACCTGTCCTAATATGGTCTACAAAAATTCCCTTCCACAGGTTGTATTTCAATCAATGTTTTATGGCTGTTTGCAAACTAAGATAACTTATCATTTCATAGTTTGAAATACAGTTTTGAAATCCTTCTGTCTAGTTGCAGTATAATTGGGGGTGGGGTGATAGATTTTAAAGACAGCTGTGTGAATTAATGAACTGATGTGTGAATGGGGCTTGGCCCTGTGCCCCTTCTGAAAGTCATGCAGATGACCTCATAAAAACAGCCAGAGAATGCCCTGTAGTTTGCTAGTAAAAGCAATCTATTCCTTAAGAAATGCCCACATCATTCAGTGCACATTTAAGCTCAATATTATTGCCGCATAATCCAGGATGAACATTTCCCATGAAAAGGATATTTAGCCAGCAAAGGCAACGATAAACCTTAATTGATATTTCACACTATATACAGATTTGCTCTCTGGAGAGAGTAAAGCATCCATTTTGCACCTGCAGTTTAACAGCAATCTTACAGGCTTTCAACATTAACATTTTCCATTAACACAATTCCAACACAATTTTTCACAAATGTATTCTATATTTAGGTTCCTCTGCTCTTTCCATATAATGCCAAATGACTTAAACACAAGACCTACTAAAATTAAAACCAAATGATAGGGCCTGGCCATTTTCTTAAACAGTTTTGACCTGTAGTGCTGCTAGAAAAGTGGGTGGCCAGTGTATACTATATTAAGCCAGTAACTCCTAAACCAGTTTGGATGTTTAAATACCACTGACTGAACTGGAATGGAACAGCTTAATTGTGTGTGGGATTTCAGCCCATGCTTATGAAAACTGTGCACTGATAATGTTGCCTACTATTATTGCTACTACCACTGTTACTACCACTAACAACAAACAATTTGTTTCCAGTTCCAGCTGAATGTGTACTTAAACTTACTAATTAATGTTGTGCTGAACATCTTTTAGATTACTCTAATTCACTTTGTTGGAAAAGAACTTTTTTTTTCAGTTCTCAAAAAAGCATGAATAGGCCGTCAGTGAAATTTCTTTTGATGGCCAGGTAGTAGGAGGGAGTACCCTGACTTTCACTGTACAGTCAGGTCACAAGCAGCCTTCCCTGGTTTCCCACACTTCAGTTCAAGACCTAATGTGCGTGTTTTAAGAGAGGAAATGCAGGAAGCCAGGGAGGCTGCAGAGTAAAAAGGAGACTGTAGCAATGACAAAACCTACGTCAGATCTTTCCACATTGAAACAAGGTAAACTTGAAAATACCACCAAAAGAAATTTAAAGGAAAAACACCTTGATAAGGAAGCTGAAAAACAGAAATCTTCTTTCACTGGAATAGAAAACTATCAGGAAGTTGAAAGAAGATTGTAGCCCAATGGTAATAGAGATCATTATGCATTCCATAAAGAACTGGCTGAATGACCTAATGCGGTGCATTTGATTCTGCAAATTGATCATAGCTCTCTAGAAGAGTGCCTTGCAGGTAAAGGAAGTCAGCTTAGAAATGGGAAACTTTCTCTGGGGTTCTAGCACACTACTACTAGTAAAAGAATAATGTACTAGGCTAGGATGAGCAAATCATAACTCCATTTTTGTGATGCTCAGATTGATTTTTGGTAAGAAACTGTGGTCTTAAACCTACCCATTTCAATTTTAAAAACTGTCTTTCAGGGATGTTAGTGTCTAAGGGGTCAGTGCAGCAAAAGAACAGACAAACAGGTCACGTAGAAATAGCTAGAGGTTATAGACATTTCCCCCCGCTTTTTTCCCCCAGTCCATCTTCTACTAGTTGAGAGTGCTGTATCAATATTTTGGGCATTCAAGACGATTATGATTTCTAGTGGTATTTTGCCCAATCTGTTACCCAGAGATGACCAAAATGATCCCATAGGTGATGTTCGGGATCCTCAGAGTAGTGATTCTCAGAAACTTTAATATACATGCTGAAATTGCTTTGTTAGAGCTGATTTCGTGGCAGTCACGAAAGCCATGTTTTTTTCCAGTTAGTTACTGGCCTAGCACACATGGCAGGATACACTCTGATATGTCTTCCTCTACTAAACAGAAGGATAATAGGCTGAAGTTGGGGATTTTACATCTATCCCCTTGTCATAGTTAAATCACTTCCTGCTGAGCTTTAGACTTGCAGCTGTCATTTCATGTTTGAAAGGGTAGGAGATCCATTAGGAGAAATCCATGCTAAGAAGCTAATGGATGTGAATGAATTCCAAAGAGTTTTGGGGACTTTCCAGCCACTATAGTGGGTGCTCTTGTAAAAGTTATCATCATGGTCACTCCTTGGTATCTTCTCCCATTATGTACCATCTCTTGTTCATTTCCTTAGTTATCCCTAATGAGGGCAATGAAGCAAATTTTGACCTGACTAGAAATGCAGATAGAGAAAAACTTCCTGTAGACCTGATTGGATGCTAGTAAGAGTTTATTATAAAGTCTCCTCTGTGGTGCTGGTGGAGGAGAAACATATTTTTTCTCCTTCATAACTTCTTTTTCTCAGTTTCACCCAGCAGAGCTTTTCCAAGAAGGTTGCTCTCAGATCTGACTCACCACAAGATCACATAGAATCCTTGATAGCTTACTGTGATGTTGTCCAAACACCGAAATAAAATCTACACAAAAAAATTGATTTTGCTATTATTGTTTTTGTTCATTTCTATAGTAACTCAAGATGGCTTATGTGAGAATTTCTCCTTAATATTTTACCCACAAGAACAACTGTCCCAAGGCAGATTGGAATGTGAATTTCCTGGTTGCAGCCTAACATCTTAACCACTACCATACTGACAGTTCAGTATGCAGGTATCCAGAGCACTGCTTGGTCAGATTTATATTTTGTATAACTTTCAGTTTTTACAACTCAGATTATTTTTTAGATCCATTTCAGTCAACACTTAGACCTGGCTTTGGCACTGAAACTGCCGTGGGCATCTGGTAGGTTAATTTTTGCCAAAAGACAAATAGTAATATGTGTGTGTGGTCTGCAATTGACTTTTCAGTGGCTTTTGATACTTTTGAGCTGGAGAGGTTATGTGAATTAGGTGTGGTTGGAACAGTTTTGCAGTTGGTGGCCATCTCCAGAATGTTCAGAGATTTTTGCTAAACCTGTTATATTTACACAATAGGGTTTTGCAAGATTCCATTTTAGCTCCTATGCTGGTTAACATCCATGTGAAGTCATTGAGTGAGATCATTTGATGACACAAAGTTCTATTTCTCCTTTTCCTCAGTCCCTGGTGAGATGGTGGAACTGCTGAATCAGTGTCTGGCAGAATAATGGACTGAATAACAGCCAAAACATTTAATTCAGCCTGAAATTAAATACATTTAGTAATTGTCAAGTGGAATTCAGTTGGATCTAAAAGAGGATCTTGAAGTTTGTAATTCAGGATTTCTTCTGGATCCATCCATGTCACTAAAGGGACAAGTGTCCTCTGTGGCACAAGACCTTTTACTGGCTTAGGCTGGTGTGCCAATTATGCCCCTATGGGTATAGAGATATTTTCACTACATTAATCCATGCTTTCTTCATTTAGATTATTGCAGTAGAATTACTGCCATCCTTGAAGATGGTCCAGAAATTTTAATAGAAAATACTGCAGAATTGATTGGAACTAGGTATTATGAATATAGGATCTTCACAGGCTCCCAGTTTATTTATGTTTATAATTCAAAGTGTTGGTATTAACCTGTAAAACTCTTCATGGTTTGGGACCACAGTATGTGAAGGAACCTCTCCCCTTGCTGAAGTACAGTCAAACTATCTTGGGAATCATATTTACTTCTCACACTCATTTTACACACTTACAGTATTCTGCTTTTGGGTTAGTAGATATTTATCTCAGGAGAAACACTACAAAAATTGGTATGCTTTTGATGCACATTTTATTGCATTTTATACGCATAGAATTTAGTGCAAATAAACATTCTGATGTTATACACATTGTAGCATAAAATGTACATTTAATAAGTATTTAAATGCATTTAAGCAGACACTGCATTCTAAAAATTAATGCACAGTCAGAAGATATGTTTCAAGTTTTATGTTAATTTGGCAGCTGTGAAACTGGCCAGTTTGCTTCCAAAGGCATTTTAAGTGAAATGTGTGAGCATCCTACTAAGATTTACTACTAACCCTCAGGATCACAAGTTATTTTTTGCTAGACTTTCCCAAAGAAATTGGACCTCAGACTAAAAAAGAATATTATTTTCTATCATGTATTTTTATAACTTCCATGCCAAACAGTCACAAAAGCTAAAGAATAAAAGAAGCATCGGATAAAATAGTTTTCCCCCTGCAATTACTTATTTAAGCTAAACAAACCTAAATAAAGTCTGTGGCTGCTGTATTTTATAACAGTTGGCAGAATAAAGGGAACAGCTGTAAGATCATATCTTTTAAAAAAACTGAAGTGGTGCCCTGGCTAAGTGATTCAGCTTAAACACAGATAAACTCAAAGATTAAAAATGAAGAGCTGGTCCATCTGTCCTTAATATCCCTGAACATGGATTTCATTTTTTTATGTGCATTCAGTTTGTGTGACTATTGTCATCACATTCTACAGACTTATACATTAGCCCCAGATTACTAGTATTATACTGATTTCTAAGAATACTTGCATAAGTATGTACAACTTAAAATAGTCAGGATATATTTGGGTAGCACTGTTTGCAAAGGATTTGATGCCATAAGGAGACTAAACCTCTTTTGACCAACTGCAAGAATTACATTCTGGGCAAGTTGAATTAAACAGGCTTGAATTGTTTGTCCAAAATATATGGTTCTTCTGTTTTTCAAAACAAGATAAACTCTACTTTAGGAAATCCATTTGCCCCCATCCTGCAATTTGTTAATAAAAATGCTTGAATGTCAAGGCTGAACCCTAGGTAATCACTTAAAATAACTCAAGCACTAGGAGCCAAGAACCAACTATTGGTGTCACTATGTGAAAACCGAGGGACACATCCACAAATCACACTCAGAGAGGACACAAAGTATATTGTTGCTCAGGCAAAGTTCAAGATCCAATAGGTCTCCAGGTCTAGCAGTCTGAAGGACTAGGAAATGTTCCAAGACTAGTTCTCATAACTCACCACAAGGGCAGGTAAGCATAGAAGTGTATTATTTATTTATTTATTTATTTACAAAATTTATTAGCTGCCCATCTCACTTTTCCAAGTGACTCTGGGCGGCGTACAACAGGGTTGAAAAACAATCAATACATACATTAAAAAATATAAAAACAAACTAAAACAGAAAATAATGGGTGAAGGATATTAAAAATAACATACGTTGCCTAGTTGTAACCCTATTATGTTTATATGGATCCCACCAAATGGCAATATTATACTCTTCTCAAATTCCTTTTAATTCCCTTTAAAAGAAAACAGAAAATAGACAAAGACAGAATGATGGTAGACTCATATTTTCAATGTTGAAGGACAATCCAAACAAACCATATTTATTCAACTTTTTATTACATTTATATCCTACCTTTTTTCCAGGAGCCTAGCAGCACTTGCCCTACTGGGTTGATCTTGAAAAGCTAAGCAAGAGTGGATCTGGTTAGGAATGGGATAGAAGACCACCAGGTCGTCTAAACTCGGAAGTCAAAAAAATATATTGGAAGAAGGCATTAACAAAGTGCTTTTCTACTGTTGCCAGGGAAATGACATTATATATGTGAAGTTATCAGGGATTAAGTATGACTTAAAGGAGATTTTCCTACAGCAACAATCCTGTGAGATAAGCTGTGTTGGGATACACTGACTGGACTAAGTCACTCAGTAAATTTCTCATGTTTAGACTGCAGTTAAATTCCCCTATCATAGACTTACATCTTACTTGCTATACAATTATTTGGATATCATTTGCTGTGCCTTGTCCATGAAAAACCAAACCCATGTAGAGATAATGGGTTCTTCAGATCCGCACAAGCACTAGTAGACTAGGTTGACTCTGGAGAGGTGTAACTTAAATGTTCACCAATACATCTGAAGCTATCAACAGGTTGAACACTGATGTCCCTTGAAATCTCAGTTTTGAATTTTCAGCAACTCAAATCTTCCACATCTGAACTTGACACCCAGTATTTTATATTTCATATCTAGCACTTAATATTAGATATTATTTACAGCTATCGTGCAGCATTATTCCATTCTGATGTTCACAACATAACACATTGGCTTTTAAACCACTGCAACTTTATTTCAACCCTAGCTGAATGTAGGATAATTTTCATTGGGGGAAAACTTTCGGAATCACCGATGTTGGAATATTTTATGCTTCCGCTTCTTTTCCAGTTTCTCAGCCCCCTGCACAAAGCATAAACTCCACAGGAACCATTCACAGGAGCATTTTTGTGACTTATCCTGAATCTATCCAAAATTTCCCAGTGACAGTACTTGAATGACCCTAACCCTAATCAGAATTCACTAGAATCATGGCTTGGCTGGACACAAACTGGGTGCTGGTCCATGTGCTTCCTATCCATTCCGTCCACAGAGGCAGCTAACAAATCATGGGCAGCTCCATCTGTGGTTTGCTCAGTGTATTATCAAACCAGGAACTCTGGCTTGTGAATCCTTTAAACTAGGGAGTCTGGCTTGTTATGCCTTAGAAATAAGCCACTGTTTGTTTTGGGAGTATTTGGTTCAGATAGCATACAAAATAAGCCACAGGTGGAGCACAAATGAAATATAGAATTTTCTAGAGTTTAGTGTAGCTTCATGGGAGTAGCTGCTGCATAGAGCATTGCTTTATGGCATTTACTGATTAGCCTCAGACAACCACTGAAATTTTATCTCAAAGCTTCTCTTACATTTTTCTTGAACAATGCAATTTTTATTAAGCAAAGGTCCGTTTGCAATGATAATGGGTTGAATCTGTATGCCTTCCTATTATTCAGATATGAATTCTCCTCTTCTTCCAGTTGCGTGTGAAATTTACTTTTCTGTGGAGAAATCAATCAGTTCTGTCCATCTGAGTAGTTCACATCTGTGACGGTAGCCTCTTTCTATAAGTAAGACACAGTAAATTCCATAATCCGTGTGAAATAATTGTAACCCAAATGAGTCTTTTGTGTCCTGCTTTCATGGAGATTGCTTAAAACAAGGCACACATGTTGCACCAGTAACAGTACCCACAGTGAGAAAAGAACTTTCCTGTTGTGTCTTGAATCAATCCTTCTTGCATATTTGAAAACAGCAAGAGAAAGAGGGTTGAACTAAGAAACCACAAGTGTTTTCTTTCTCAAGAAAGGGATTATGTATCTTTTCTGCACTATCAAGCTTGGCGGGGGGAGGGGGTTTCATCCTTTTCCTTGCCACCACAGAGTAATATTTAATGCAGGAAAAATCTATTTAAATCAGTAGGTTTCCACTCTAGTGTTTGAAGGAGTTAGACCTGTTTGCTGCCTACCTATCTTGTACCTTCTGTAACATGTTAAGTACTTTGGTGAATAAAGTAGAAACAGAGAATATACATTTGTGATGAGATATCTTTCTGTTTCTAGTTATCTTGCTAAGGTTTTTTGGGAAAATGGAGAACATTGTATAAGTGTTCTTAATTTACAAGAAGTACACTGAGTTTAATGCAGCGTGTAAGGAAAAAAAATATTGACATTTCCAACCATTAAAAATTAAGGCGGCGTGAGAAAAATTCTATGTCCAGTGAACCTTAGCATATACCCAGTTCCTCAGTAATCCATGGGTCCTCTACTGAGTTTAGGTTGCTCAGAGTATGGGCACTTTAGGTGTATTGTGTCTGCTTTCACGGGATTTTTACAAAGATGTAGAGGGCCAATTGTTGGAACTGTAGTCCTATTCTAGGCAGAAAATTTATTTGAATATGACGTTAAGTGAGCCAGCATGGGACAAAGGATAATATGTTGGGTTGGACATGTGAAACCACAGATTCAAATTTCAACAGCACCAAATTGCAACAGCTCACTGGGTGGCCTTTGGGAACCATCCCTCCTACTTTGCCTTGTGTTGCTGAGAAGACTGGTGAAAGCACTCCGTATTCAGAAAAGGGAAGGAGGGATTGGCTATTTTGCACAAAGCTGCAAAAGAAAGCCAGGCTGGCTCATGGTGGCAGGAGATAGAACCAGCCAAAGAAGGGAGCTGGCTGAGGAGGGAGAGGGTACAACATTTCAGAGAGGTATGATGCCCATTCACTTGTATGGAGTTGAGACCCAGCCACTCTTATGGAGTTTGTGCATTCATAGCCACTGGAATTTCACAGATAACACATTTTATTAATTTTTAAATAAATGGAGTTAATTTTGTCTCTGCTGCTTTTCTTAACAATATCTACTATACATGTTTTTAGCAGTTTGCTAGCTGTGATATACACAAACATATACCACCTGTAGAGAGCAAGAGATAGCCATTTGGGAAATGCTCAGTATAAAGGTGAGATAAATAAAGATTAAGGATCCTTTAAAGTAATTGTATGTTAACTCTGAGCTAGTGAGCACTTAAGCAATGACCATGTCCATTTTTCAAAATGAACTTCTAAATATCACTTTTTCTCTCACACACTTATGTAACTGACATAAGTCAGTTAGGGAGTATCATAGGGGGAGTATCATTAAACTATCACTAAACTAAACTAAGTATCACTAAACTAAACAAGATAGGGAGTATCATTAAAGTATCAGCAAGAGTTTAAGTGCATATTTAATGCAAACTGCAAAGTACAATTGTAGTTTCAAGGAATACAGCGTGAATAAAGCTGAAGGGAGGAACCGATAATGAAAATGTTATGGCATTTACTTCTATCTCTGAAAGGCATATTTGATCAGCTATTAACAGGCAAAACTTTTTTAAAAAATTGGTGAACAGAATTCATGTGTTGTTTGGTGCTTTTTAAAAGGGCACTTAGGTGTGTACCTGTGAGAACAGCCAAAATCCAAAATACACTTTCCAAGCAAATGATTTTAGCCATTTTTATTTTTTCTTCCTTAAGACAAAACATATGTCCAAGATCAGTGATGGCATGAGTGTGTTACAAATATTATTTTCCCAAAGCACAGCTCTTAATTTTCCCTTGGGAAAACAGACCCAATAATGGATAGATAGGGAGTATCATTAAACTATCAGCAAGAGTTTAAGTGCATATTTTAATGCACATCACAAGTGAGAGATTAGAAAGCATTGATTATGATAGATGATTGCTAATTGTTAGTGGATCTGTAATTATAGTATAGACTTCATTCCAAGATGGTGTTAACATCTTGCAAAAGCTATCCAGAAGTTTTTTCAATAGCTGCTGGGTGTCATTTTACTTTCCTAATGCGTTATACTGCAACTCTGGGGACACCATCTCAATGGCCTTAGGGTTCCTCAGATTTCTTCTTCTGAGGATGGAGGCAGGGCTCTATCTTCACAGCAGAAAGCTGATACTGGATCCTTCTTCCATTACCCCACCAGCCTCCACAGGGGCTATTTTCCAAAACTGAACCTCCTAAAAGAAAATGACACTGAAGGAATTTTTGACTACAAAATCCACAGCTTTTCCAGCTCTTTTTCCTATCCCCAATTTGGGAAAAATTTAGAACAACATTCCCAGTTCAAACAAAGCATCAGGAAGGAAGGAGAGGTTAAGAACCAAAAGCAAAGCCAGAATCACAATTAACTAACTCCTTTATGTGTACTCTGTGAAATGAAGACTATTGCACTACTGAGGGGTTAGAGTTGCTGAATTATATCCTAAACCCATCAACTGCAACAGAGGCCAAGTTAAGAGTAACTGTCATGGGAATGTAAGGCAAACCAGAATATTGGGTTATTCTGTCAGTGTGGTTAGTGTTTATATTGTTGTTAAGCCAACTACCACAATAAGAGTTTAGCAAGCACACAGAATAAACTGAGAACATGGTTGGACTAGGAAAGATATGTAACAATATTCCGACACCAAGGAGTAATCTGGATGAAAACAGTTGTATGTCACATATGTAAAGCATTTATTTAAAGTGACTTAGGCCCCTTTTGTACATAGGAGTTGAACTGAACTGAGGTTCTACCCCTTGTGCCCCCATAACATTTGGGGCTGGCATAGGATTGAGAAATTGAACCAATGAAGCTCAAATTCTTCATCATGAGAAAAGCTGTGAAAGAAGTTTGCAACTTTTCCTTTGGACTTTCAGGATGGGATAGTTTCTCGCTGGTGAGGAATCCTGCCTCATCCTTCTGTTCCTGGAATTTCTCCTGGCTGCACTGGCACCACCCCATATTGTTTCTTTCTTTTTTTCCTGGAAGGGATAGAAAACATAGGAATACGCCAAAAAGACAGAGCTAACCGAAGCAGCAATTTCTTGGCTTCCCCATCGGCCAGCTGAATGGCCTTTTAGGCTATGTGGTCGCTAAGATCGACACTGACTTGATGACACATAATCAATCAATCTTCCTCATCCATCATCCACAAGACACAACAAATGAAAACACCTGCATAGCAGAACACTAGGCACAGGTTATGGAGGGGCAGAACTGTTTATTGTGAACATATCCATACATCCTCTTGACTTTGGCTCAAAGATGCCTCATTAACTGCTCATTACAGACATACCCACCACCTTGATGAAGCCTTCTCTTCATCCCCAGCACATAACCAATCAGCTAACTTTAGGTTTTTATAATGTAATGTGACAGTGCTGTTTTTCATCTTCTTCCAACACAAGCTATATGCACAATCTGAATCACTTCAGTAGTAACAGTAGTGATGGTGTGTCAGGGACTAGAAACTGCTAAGTTCCTATTGATGGTTGAGCTGTTATGGGCACACCCCCTCCTCTCCAGTCACTTCTGCCAGCTTCCCTCCATGGCTGTTTGATTTATGGTGTTGGGCTAATGTGACATCAGGAAAGGAGTAAATCACTAGAGGAACCTATAAGCCAGGAGTTCTGTACAGTGACCTATTAGGGCCATGTAGAAATAAAGAACCCCACAGACAGGCTGCTGATGGGGTGCTCTGAATTCCTACATGAGTTTGATGGATTGTTTACTTTAAAGAGTTCCGGTCTACCATGTTTTCTAGCACCAGTCTTGATGCTGTTCTACTGAGCGCAGGAAGACCAGGACTTTTCTAAGTGGTAGATCAAGACCTTTGTACAGAGCTGTACAAATGGCTAAACCTACACCCCTCACAATTCATCAAACTTTGTCTCCTCCCTCACCCCATGTTACAGGGATCGAGTAGTGGATATTTTCCTGTTGTCAGGAAAACCCAATAGCTGCACTTTAATGGCCCCTGCAAGCCATAGTACAATACAAACCCAAAGAGAGCTTTTATATTTGTATTTTGTATTTGTATAATTTCTGTAACTGTTGTAGTGAGTTTTGTAATATGAAGGAATTGGGAATATGAACTTTTCAACTTCCAGAGGACAGGAATCCAAAAGTCAGAACTGGTTTCAACTGGTTTTGAGGAAAGTAAGCTAAGCAAAATATGCATGCTTATGATGTGTACATGAAGAAATATGTGTGCATGTCTGATGGCATAACTGGAGTGTAAACACCAAGTTAGATAAACAAGAAGCCTGCTAGCTGAGTCTTTTGTCTTTAATCCTTCATTTTGTAAAAGGTTGTTTTGACACTTGGTATCAAGAACCCTGCAGCCAATTCTCTCTGGTTGTGTTTTACTGGATTTAGAAGAAATCCCACAATGCCCTTTGCTGGCCTTGTTATAGGCTGCCTATGTAGACGGAGAAATGATGCTGGCATCCTTTTGTGCTGCCTCAAGCATATTAAACTGGCTGTCTGGATGTGTCCTGGGTGTGAGCATCTTTATATCTAATCTTCCTCCAAGTGCTTAAAAGCAGGGAGCAGATATCCATCACATGACATCTCATCTATATCCAGATTTTATGAAAACCAACCACCTATTCATAGTATCTGAATTAAGACTAGATCTAATTATATTAAATTTGGTTTCCCTTATACATTAGAATATTGACAAATTTCATAACTGTTTTAAAATCATCTTCCATGCTTGATTCCCTCCTATACACATATGCCATAAAAAATAACAGATTTATCAGAATCTATCACCAGAGGCAGTTAATTTGCTACCACATGAAGAGAGACATTGAAGTTTGAGGGTTCCATACCCTCTAACTATTAGCTAATGCAATATAATTTGATTTCTGTCAAATTTCCCCCCTTGTATAGCTTGTCAAAGTCTGGTCTGCAAACATACTGACTGCAAGTGTCTTTCTTATTTGTCACCTGAGCCCATAGGATGGAAGAATAAAGTCCTCAAATTTCCTCTCTCAGAAGTTCTGGGTTTTCACACCCTGATCCCACCTCCTGCTTTAGGTTAGCAACTGGATTGTTCCTGCTGCCTCTTCCTATCTTCCACGGGGCACCTCACTTGCTATCTTCTCCCTCTCCCCAAGTGTGCAAGAGATAGGGCTCTCACAACTTGTGCTGCCTTTCTGACAATTAAAAGATAAAGATGAAAACAAAAACAATTCTATAAAACAATCTCCTGGCCATGTAGCTTATAGGTGTGTGACCAGAAGTTTCGGCCCTTCCTTCTCAAAAAATAAAATCTTTGGAGAATAATTCAACTTATTGCATAATGCAGTAATTCTACAGAAATATTATAATTTAATGAACACACAGTTCCCTATCTTCTACAGAAAAATAACACAGAATATTTCAACATTCCTAGCTGACTGTTTTTACCAATCTTTCCAGAGATAGCCACTTCTTGGACTTCCGTCTTCTGGGTATTTCAGTCAGTTAATTCTGAAGAGAGACCGAATATCCATTTTAACAAAGTAAATATCCAGCTTCTTCAATTCCTCTCCAATTCTGCCTTCTGATTTCTGCCTTTGTTTTAAAAGGACTCAGACTTTCTAATCTCCAAGAGGGAGGGACTGAGGATCTCTCTGGATCTGTGTGACAAATAACCTATATTTCTTCTCATGAAGATGTTGGATCTATATCTGTGACTGTCAGCCAGGTGACTTGGCTGGCTGTGAATGATGCCTTGTAACCTGTCATTCACAACACTTCTGTCCCCTGCCAACCAAGGATATGCGTGCTTTGCCCAAAGTAAAAACCAAATTTCTACAATAGTAACATCTTTAAGCGTTCAAAAATGGAAGATCAGCCTTTGCTTCTTTGCCTCAAAAAGCTAAGTGTAGTTTGGTCCTCCTATTTTGTAGGTTTCAGAATAAATGTCAAATTCTATTTATGCAACTTCTATTTACACATTGAGAGAATATCCCTTTTTATTTTCACTTAAAATCTGCTTTTCAGTTCAATCCTAAGAAAAGTATGTTATATTACATTTCATTTCATCAATATTTTTCTTCCCCTATCCTCAAGTTTCCTCATCCTAAATATTAATTCTAAGTAAGCAACATATAAGAGAGTCAGTTTGGTGTAGTGGTTAAGGCATCAGGCTAGAAACTAGACCACGAGTTCAAAGCCAGCTGGGTGATCTTGGGCCAGTCACTCTTTCTCAGCCCCAGGAAGGAGGCAATGGCAAACCACTTCTGAAGAAATTTGCCAAGAGAACTGCAGTGAGTAGTCCAGGCAGTTGAGTCACCAGGAGTCAAGACTGACTTGAAGGATGGATGGATGAATGGATGGATGGATGGATGGATGGATGGATGGATGGATGGATGGATAGATAGACAGAGAGATAGACAGATAGACAGATAGACAAATAGACAGATATCCTTGTACCATATGCCTAATATGTATCTTAATCTTTTAGATGTTACAATACTATCTAAAGATAATTTTATAGAAGCTCTAATTTAAAAACATGACATCTATCTCTTAGCTCCAATTCCAGAATTTTTCTGTAATATCTTGACCTAAATCTTCTTTCCATTTATACTTATTAAAACTTTATCGGTGGCTTTGTTCCATTAATATTTTCTGAGTGAGTCCTATTTATTACTAGTGAATTAAAAGAGTGTCTAATCTAAAAATATTGAAAATAAAGTAGCATAGTACAGAAATAACATTTTAGTTATTCCATCCTTCTTCTTATGCCTGAATATTGCACAACATTTTCATATCCTCTACTTCCGTGTCATAAAATACTCACTAAATATATATAAGCCAACAGATGGTCACATTAATCTATTGACCTGAATAAATTATTGTTCTAAGTAAACCTAAGGATTTACTAGGATATGATACTAGGTTGAAGAAAGATGGTGAGATTCTAGAAAAACCAAATTAACTATTTATGTTGAACTCTGTGTAAGGTAGAAAATGTTCATGGATATCAAAGTATCATGCCACTAATGTTTTCTTGCTGTTAGTAGAGGACTGGGAAGTTGCCAATATTGAACTACATCTGGTATCTGTGTCATCACGTTAGCAGAGTCAGAGTGCTGAAATAAGACTGGTTCAAAGTGTTTTAAATAAATTATCATAATAATTGGAAGAATATTCTTTTGCTCCTCAAGAAAGCATAAGTATAATTCCAGTGCATGGCTCGTCTTCTTTGGTTTATATACATTGTATTCCTTCAATCTGATATATACTCTGTATACTGGATTCTGAGATACGTCAATATGCTGAAGTAGTTTGCTTTGTGTGGTTCTATTTACATACAAGTGTTTCCAATTGATTCTGGTACTTATTGTATTTGATCAGCCATGTAACATGCTTAGGGATATCATATCATGACTAGAAAGGACGGACAGGGCAGTTCCCACAATAATATTCCTACATGCATATGAATTAAAATCCAGTGTCTCAGGCATATTACAAGTACATATGAGTCACTCTTCCCTATCAATTCACTTTCGCATCTATATCTATATAATATAATTGAAAAAAGGGTTTTATAGCCTTTCTACAATAGATAGTGACATAATTCCACTAGCTTTTAGCACTGGATTTTGTTTCTACTTGATAGATTTTGGGGTCACACAGTTCAGAAATTATATAAGTATGTAATGAAGGAGGAAGAACAGTTGCCAGTTCATATTTTTGCAAAAATTGCAATATTAGAGCAATACTGTAATCTTAATTTAAAAAAAAAAATCTCTTCCTAGCCTTCAGCTGTGTTCCATAAGGGCTGGTGGTAATTAGCAGAAACTGTAGAATGTCTTAT
This sequence comes from Python bivittatus, assembly GCF_059951505.1. Classification (NCBI taxonomy): domain Eukaryota; kingdom Metazoa; phylum Chordata; class Lepidosauria; order Squamata; family Pythonidae; genus Python; species Python bivittatus. The sequence goes on from NW_028277086.1 coordinate 32,134,599, forward strand.
TTTCCTAACACTTAGGAGGTTGAATAACTGCCATATTTCTTAACAATTCTCCTTCTGCTGATATCAGTATGAATCTAATGCTTCTCCCATTTAAGCAATGTAATATTCTTCATACATTCAGCTGTTTCTTAGAGGCACTGCTGAATTAAATTCCAATAGTATAATTTGTGTCAGTAAAGTTGCATGGATTTATTTAAACTGATATATCTGAGTTATAATGTATGTGTTTGGCAAGTCTGAACATATTCTTTAAGCCTAAGGGCTAAACTACAGGATATGTAAAATGAAAAGGAAGCTATCCATTCCTTGATTTCATTTGCTTTACTTTTAACACTTGGTGCTATAATCCCACTGCTTGTGGGATAAGGAGAGACTAATTGCGCCTATCACCTATTTATCTGGAAAAAAATCTCACCCCCAAACAATGGAGATAAGAAGAAATTGTCATTGATAGATGCCTATTGGCCACACTTACTGTTAGCTAGTGTGATAAGTCACCACTCGCCAGTGCAAGTCTGAGGTAGCTGTCAGGTTCGGTCAGCACGAAGCTTCAGGGAAGCACGGGGTTGCAGGGAAGCTCGCAACCAGACCACGCGGAATCCACCGGCGGTAGCTAGCGGGGAAAAGAGGAACCGAAAGCGCCGCTAATTAACGAGCCACCTGCGGCCAGCTAAACAGGAAAACCACAGCGGAAGCTTTCAACTATGAACTGATAACGGCGCGAGCATGCAAGGAACGGGGCCGCAGGGCAGCGAAACAAGATCGCAACGCAGCACAGAACCCGCGGGTCTGCACGTAGCAGGGAGGGACCAACCCAGCCGGAGGGGGACTGGCAATCAAGGACAATGGACTCTGACCGACCCTGCCATCATGAACGATCAGGGGGGACATTGGGGGGCCTAATAGCCCACAGCCGCAACGCGATCACGAGGCGGAAAAAAGCGCGGGAAGGGGGGAATATAACAAGCGATGCAATTGTACCAAGCCAGTCCTGGCTTTGCTTGTGACTACTACGTTACACATGAGTAAACCATCTTTGTGAACCACACGTGTCACGAGAGTTTCTCTGTCGAACGGGGCAAATCTCACATAAAGCCAGGACTCACCGTCAGCGCTACCCGGTACCACCGAGGAGCGTTTTCTTTCTCAATACAGGCATGACCAGCGACGAGGAATCCGTGGGTCAGCTGGAGCGCGAGGGATCCAGGCTCGCGGAAGGGCGGTCGGAGCCGCCCGGGAGCGACGGGGCAGCGGCCAGGGCCGGGCGCACTCCATCCGAGCGGTGGTCGATGGGCGTGAACCAAGGACCAGACGATTCAGGCGTTACGATGACCCGGGGTTCGGGGTTCCGGAACCGTGAGTGGAGCGAGAAATTCGCCCGACTAGAGGAGAGAGTCGAGCGACGCCTAGACGCCGTGGAGGCGATGCTCCAGACCCTACTACAGAGAGTGGGGCCACCGGCGGTGAACGAGGAGGCGAGCGACAGGGGGGGCGGTCCGACACCCCCGCCGGCACCACCCACGGTGCCCCGGTCGGAGGACCAACGGGCGGCAGACGCCCTGAGACTTCGAGGTATCACTGGGAAGTTCTCAGGGGACCCCGAACAGCTGCCACACTTTCTGACGCACGTCAGGGGGTTCATGCAGAGGGGTGGTCACCTATTCGCTAGAGACGAGGACAGGGTATCCTACGTGGCCGAGCTGCTAGATGGCCAAGCAGCCAGCTGGGTGATCGGGCTGTACGATGCCAACGCGGCGGAACTACGGAGTTTCCTGGACTTCATGCAGGCGCTCCGGGACAGATTCGAGGACACATTGAGCGCCAAGCGGGCAGAGGACGACATCCTACAGTTCAGACAGCGGGGCAAATCGGTATCGGAATATGCCCTGGAGTTCCGGAGGTTGGCCGAGAAGCTCGCGGACTGGCCGGAGTCCCTGAAGGTGAAGTATTTTAAGAGGGGACTCAACCCAGAGATCCTGGAACGGGCACTGGGGCGGGACGACCCGTCCACAGTGAAGGATTGGATCTGGCTGGCCGGAACGGCAGAATCGGCGTGGCGGCAGATCCAACAGAGCACAAGACGACGGGACCAGACGAGGGACCGGCCGAGGGAGAGGACCCCCGAGGAGAGACGGAGCGGTCGACGGCAGTCCACCGGGAGGCGAGAGGCGACCAGAGCCCCGAATCTGTGCTTCCGATGCGGAGGCAGAGGCCACCGAGCGGCGCAGTGCCCGACGGAGCGGGAAGACGCCCCACCACGGCCCGAAGTCAAAACCCCGCGTGCGAATGGGAAAAGGACCGGTGACCGACCGCGGAAGGGGGCAGTGGCGGCGGTGACCGAGAAAGGACACGGGGGGTGGTCGACCCCGGAGACAGCATCCTCCGGAGAGGACTCGGAGCCGGCGGGAAACGAGGCGCACTCGCACTGAACGGCGTCCCAGTGCGAGCAGGGGAGTCGAGGCGCGCGGACCCAATAGGAGACGAGGACTGCCCACCATTCCGGGTGAGGATACACGTCCGGGGGGTGAGATCCGGAGGGGAGGCGCAGCTACGGGCGCTACTGGACTCGGGCTGCACCCACTGCTTGATGCACCCAGCGGTGGTCTCGGGGCTCGGGCTACAGCTGAGGCGCCTCCGGGAGCCCATTTCATTCAGCCAGTTAGATGGCACGCTGGCAGGGGGGGGGCAGCTCAGTATTACACCGAGCCGGTCCAGATGACGATCGGGAGTCACCGGGAAGAACTGAGGTTCGTGGTGGTCCCGGTGGCCGACTACGCGGTGGTACTCGGCTTGGCGTGGCTGCGGCGGCGGAACCCACGAGTCGACTGGACGGCGGAGGCAGTGCGGTTCGGGGTCGACAGACCGGCGAGGGGCGAGAGCAGAGGGGACCGAGCCGTGGAGACGGAGGCAGCCGCAACCACCGGCGGGCAAGCGGAGGGTCCGGGACACCGGGAGACGGGGCGAGAGCAGATGGGGCCCGAGACCCGGGCGGCAACAGCAGCAGCAGCAGCGCCGGGACCCCAGAGACCCGCCACGATCCCGAGGCGAGGGGAGGCAGCGGCGACTGGCGAGGCGACCGCAAAGCGAGGGGCCGGACCCGGGGAACCCCCGACGGGCGGCGGAATCCCGAGGCAGTATCGAGACCTGGCGGCAGCGTTCGGGGAGAAGGAGTCCGACCAGCTCCCACCACACCGGCCCAGTGATTGCGCCATCGAGCTAGAGCCAGGAGCGACCCTGCCTAAGCCGAAAATGTACTCCCTGTCGAGGAGGGAGATGGGGGCCCTGCGCGAATTCATAGACAAGAACCTAGCGCGGGGATTCATCCAACCCGCGAAGTCACCATTAGCGGCCCCGGTGTTATTCCGGGAGAAGAAGGACGGCTCGCTCCGTATGTGCGTAGACTACCGGGGGCTGAACGCAATCAGCACGGAGTACAAATACCCCCTCCCCCTGATGAAGGACTTGATGTCGCATCTGTGGAAGGGGAGGGTGTTCACAAAACTGGACTTGTGCGAAGCCTATTTCAGAGTTAGGATCCGCGCAAAAGATGAGTGGAAGACGGCGTTCAACACCCCGCTCGGAAGCTACCAGTTTTCCATGATGCCATTCGGATTAAAAGGGGCCCCGGGGGTATTTATGCAGCTAATAAATGAGGTGCTGCACGACCTACTCTACCGGGGCGTCCTGGTCTACCTGGACGACATCCTCATCTACACCGAGACCCTGGCGGAGCACGTGAGCCTGGTGCGCACGGTGCTCCAGAGACTGCTGAAGGCACAGCTGTACGCAAAGCTCTCGAAATGCGAGTTCCATCGAGAGCAACTAGACTACCTCGGCTACCGAATATCCAGCCGGGGAATTGAGATGGACCCGGCGAAAGTAAGGGAGGTCCTGGGCTGGGAAGCGCCGCGAACCCGGAGGCAACTCCAAAGCTTCCTAGGGTTTGCGAACTTCTATCGTCAGTTCATCCCGAACTTCGCCCAAATCGCCCTTCCCCTAACCGACCTGCTAAAAACCAAGGGCACTGGGAAACCCCCCAAGCCCAGCATGGCACTCGCGTGGACTGCAGAATGCCAGGGGGCGTTTGAGGAACTAAAACGGCGGTTCACCGCGGAGCCGATCCTGCGCCATCCCGACCCAGACCGGCGGTTTATAATCCAAGTGGATGCATCAGACGTGGCAACGGGAGCAGTCCTGCTCCAACCCAGCCCGGAGGGACCATCCACCCGTGCGCCTACGCCTCCCGCAAATTCACCGAGACGGAGAGGAGGTGGATGGTGTGGGAGAAAGAGGCGTACGCGGTCAAGTGGGCGCTGGCCACGTGGAGGCATCTACTGGAGGGGGCAACTGAACCGTTCGAGGTGTGGACGGACCATAAGAACCTCGAGGCCCTGAAGACCCCGCGTAAGCTATCCCCCAAACAGGCACGGTGGTCCCAATACTTCGGGAGGTTCAGGTTCACACTGAAACACATCCCCGGGAAGCGCAACTTCTTAGCGGATGGACTGTCTCGCATGCCCCAACACGCCAGCCTACGGGAGGAGATCGTGGACTCCGTCATCCCCGCCAGCAGGCTGGCTGCAAAGGCGGTGACCCGAAGCCAGACCAAGGGGGAGCGACGGGACGCGGCGTCTGAAGTAAGGCAGGGGTTCGCGGAGGCGGCGGAGCGGGACGCTTGGCTCAAGCAGAACCGAGAGGCGCTAACCGGCCAAGAGGGGTTGTGGTGGCATGAAGGAAAGCTGTACGTGCCCGAGGGTTGCCGACGGGAGGTCATGGAGAGAGCCCACGACAGCCGGAGCGCGGGGCATTACGGCTTCGTAAAGACACTCCACTTAATCCGGCGGCAGTTTTGGTGGCCCACGCTCCGGAAGGACGTGGAGGCGTACTCGGGGGGTTGCCCGGTGTGCGCAACAGCGAAAGGAGCCAAAGGCAAACCTAGAGGCCTACTCCAGTCGGTAGCGGAACCCGACGGCCCTTGGCAAGAGGTCGCCATGGACTTCATAGTGGAGCTCCCGGAGAGTAAGGGGAAGACCGCCATTTGGGTGGTCACGGACTTATTCTCCAAACAAGCGCACTTTGTAGCGTGCCGGCGAGTCCCCACGGCCGAGGGGCTGGCGAGACTGTTCGTGCAACATGTCTACCGACTCCACGGCGCACCTCGACGCACCTCGTCAGCGATCGGGGCGGCAACTTCATCGCGCGGTTCTGGCGGGAGTTCCTGAAGCGGGTGGGGACGAAACAAGCCCTATCCTCCGCGGCGCACCCGCAGATGGACGGAGCCACGGAACGCCTGAACGGGGGGCTCGAACAGTACCTGCGCTGCTACGTGGGGCACCAACAGGACGATTGGGCGGAGCTACTACCATTCGCGGAGGTGGCATACAACAACGCTGTCCACAAGAGCACCGGGTTCTCTCCGTTCAAAGTAGCCACCGGGAGAGATTTCGTCCCCATGCCGGAGCTGCCTCAGCCGGAATCCCAGATCAACTCCCTGGACGCCTGGTTCGCCCAAATCGACGAGACCCGGCGAGCGGCGCACGCGGCATTGCAAAAAGCCAAAGCCGACTACAAGAAGCACGCGGACCGCAAGAGGCTCCCCGAGGAAAAGTGGAAAGTGGGGGACCAGGTGTATCTGTCAACCAAAAACCTAAAGACGCACCAGGCATCGAAAAAACTCAGCCCGAGGTTTGTGGGGCCGTTCCCCATTTCGGAGGTCATCAATCCGGTGACCGTCAGGCTGACGCTCCCGAAAAGCCTCGGGAAGATCCACCCGGTGTTCCATTGCAGCCTGCTAAAGTTACACCAGCCGGGGAACGCCTGGCACAAGGCGGAGGGAGTACCACCACCCATCATGGTCGGGGGGGAGCAGCATTTCGAAATCAACCGGATACTGGACGCCCGGAGGCACAAGGGGCAGACCCAGCTCCTAGTGCAATGGAAACATTTCCCCAAGTCCCACAGCGAATGGGTGAGTAAAACCCACATAAGGGCGCCGGACCTAGTGCGGGACTTTTACAGTAAATACCCCGGGAAGCCGAAATAGGACCGAGGGGGGGGAGTTGTCGTCAGGGGGGCGGCATGTCAGGTTCGGTCAGCACGAAGCTTCAGGGAAGCACGGGGTTGCAGGGAAGCTCGCAACCAGACCACGCGGAATCCACCGGCGGTAGCTAGCGGGGAAAAGAGGAACCGAAAGCGCCGCTAATTAACGAGCCACCTGCGGCCAGCTAAACAGGAAAACCACAGCGGAAGCTTTCAACTATGAACTGATAACGGCGCGAGCATGCAAGGAACGGGGCCGCAGGGCAGCGAAACAAGATCGCAACGCAGCACAGAACCCGCGGGTCTGCACGTAGCAGGGAGGGACCAACCCAGCCGGAGGGGGACTGGCAATCAAGGACAATGGACTCTGACCGACCCTGCCATCATGAACGATCAGGGGGGACATTGGGGGGCCTAATAGCCCACAGCCGCAACGCGATCACGAGGCGGAAAAAAGCGCGGGAAGGGGGGAATATAACAAGCGATGCAATTGTACCAAGCCAGTCCTGGCTTTGCTTGTGACTACTACGTTACGCATGAGTAAACCATCTTTGTGAACCACACGTGTCACGAGAGTTTCTCTGTCGAACGGGGCAAATCTCACAGTAGCTGCAAATATAGATAGGGCTATATTTGACATGATCTTTCTGGCAATGGTTCAAATAAATTCATTATGAAAATTACCCTGATGCAAACCTCCAAGAGGTAGCCTTGTGCTATTCAAATTCTCATGAATAATTTAATATTGTAACGTCAATTGTTTAAAAAAATCCAAAGCTTTCAGCATAGAATTCCAGAAAAAAATAAACATCTGGCCTTGCTTGCACATATGTCATGACTGTACCAATAATGCATAATTATTTTGCCCACTGAGGCACTTGCCCTGCCCAAAATGTTGAATGCAGCTCAACTGAATAAAAACTGATTTATAGATTACCAGAATCTATAAACCATGCTCCATGAACTGTACTGGTTGCTAGTCAGCTTCTGGGTAGAATTTAAGTACTGGTCATCATCCATAATGACTCAGGGCCTGGTTATCTCTCTCTCCAGTTGGGGCTGCTTGACCTATTAGTTCTAGTAGGGGAGGCATGTTCCAGTCCAATAGTTAAAATTATGTCATGGGACCTTGGAGACATGACTTTTCCATGGCTGCATTTGCCTTAAGGGGAAACTATCTCCACCCAGGTCTGCACAGCCCAGGAAAGTTCTATAACAGGGTTCTTTCAGTAAGCCCCTAGGGCGGGATGATCTGTTATCATACACTGATATTAGGATTTTATTCCTTGATTCCTGGTATAGTAATAGAAGGAGAAGAGAAAGAGAGAGATGCTGATATGTTGTTTATAACTGATTTGTACATGTTCTTGTTTTAATATGTTGCACATTGTTTGGGGTCACTTGGATGGCTTATCAAATAAACAAACAAATAATAAATAAATAAATAAATAAATAAGTAAGCAAATGTAGCTTAGTATGAGTCAACCCATTTGCTAGATACTCTGTGGATGGATTCATAGAGTGTGCTAAGTCACAATATGAATATATTTAGTTTTGGTTAAGCATGTTGTATGATCCCAAAACTGTATGGCTTGGTGTGATGTGTGAATTTGATTCATTTGGCGTCGTGGACTGAAAGTACTTAAAACCAAAGTTGTCTTGTCTTGGAAGCCCAGGCAGAAATCTTGATGTGGATTTAGCTGGTACTCAGTTTAGACTTTTTGCTTAGACTGGTGTGATTGAGGACATCAGGCAGAGCACATTTCTCATTTAGCTTAAGACCACAGCCAAGACAAAAGGAAGCCATTATTCACTGGTTAAATGTTCCCCATGGAAACATTTAAAATATAACACTGGCCAATTCTCACAGAAAAGGGCCCACAGTTTCAAAAAGAGGGTTGGAAGATTGCAGACTCAGTGTAGAGATTTTCATTAAGACTTCCATTTGCCAATGTGGAATTTCAAGGTGCACTAATTAAATAGAATTAGTGAAAAAGGTTACATTAGTGTGGTGGGCCTGGAGATGGAGTTTTCAGATAGAGTTGCTGGAAGGAGGCAGCCCTGAAAGGAACACCTGGCTTGGACTCTCAGCAGTGCATTAGTTAGAAACAGGAGAGAAAAACAATCCCACCACTAATGAGTCCCAGATGAAAAGACTGTTTAACTAGATGGAGGCCTTTAAAGAGAATTCTGAATATTCTGACTGATGAGAAAATTGTTTGGCATTCCTAATTGTTCCTTACATTAAACTGTAGAGTTTGTTTTATTTTTCCCAGATAAAGCATTTGGATAGCCAACTACTGAAGGCACATGTAATAAGTTATGAGAGAAAGTAAAGAGGAGAAATCTCAAGCATGTGTGTATGGGAGATAAAACTGTGCATCACATTTTGTATTGGCTGAGTGTTTATGAGGTACCACTGTGGAATGGGAGTCACAAGAGGTTTTTAAACACGGACAGATGACTTTGTGCATTCCTTTTAGCCAAACTACCTTTACTGTATTTTCTGTTAAAAAGCATGTACCCATATTGGATGTGCTGTATTTTTCAGTGAAGAATGGTAACCACAGCAAGAATATTTGCATCTGACAGAGCCCTACTAGGTCTCTGTACCGTAAACTAGAACTGATGACTTTATCATACAGCTTAAGGGTCCCAAGCCAATAATTAGACTTGATCTCAGGAGAAGTCAGTATTCTATTGATCAGGCAAAGGTAGGAAGCCAATAGCCCATTGTCCATATTAGGGAGCATTCAAATAGCAGTGGCCAGCTATTTTGAACTACATCCACACAATTTCTGGCTTTGCATGACACAGTGAATATTCTTCCCCCATTACCTCTTAACCTTCCTGCCCCTTCAGACTCTTTAATTTATCCTGACTGACATAGATTGCCTCATTCATTGTAATAGCTATAACCAATCCACATTACACCTACTCAGATTCTAAAATCCTCTGGTGCTTAATCAAGCCAGGATTCAACTTAACCCAAGATATTCCGGAGTGTTCTTCTCCTGGGATCTTCTATTTCTGATATGCAATTGCAGGAATCAACAGCTGTCTATGCCAGTCAAGCTACAAACTCTTTATATATTTTTTTAAATATTTCTTACAACCCACCCATTGCTTCATCTTTGTCAGCAACCAGCATCTACTAGAATTGAAAGGAACTTCATTTACATTTCTGCAGCATTATGAGTTTGTGGCCTTTAATTTGCTTGCTACAGAACAATTAAACTGGTTTTGAAATGTAAGAAAACACTGGGATGATATGAGTTAATGGTGTCTGAATACTGAGACTCTAGATCTATAATTGTGGTGAATGTGTGTAGCTCAGGGTTGAACTGTGGAGTCCTTGGGGTTCTCTGAGCTTGGTTCTTTTCTTGCAAATAAAAAAGAACCAAACTCAAAGAACCCCAAGGACTCCACAGATCTATAAGTTTCATGGAATTCACTTTTATATCTTCTCCTTTTACAAGAAGAAATGTCAGCAGTAATAAGCCATCCTGAGGCCTACACTCACTGATTAATGTTTTCACCTTGAAAACCATTAAATTCAGTGTCCCCTGGTTTTGAAACCACTTAAATCTGTTGAAAGGAAAATGTTAAGTGTCAGTATAAACCAAACATTTAGAGAGGGGATTTACATGTAATAGTCAATTACTCCAGGTGGTATTTTGGTGGGCCTTTTTATTTGAGAATTCTGAAAAAAGCACACACAAACCTTTCAGCAATTATTAGCACCTCCTATTATCTCAGATCAGAAATTTCATGAGGTTAAATTCTGGGAATTTATCCAGTCAGAAAAACAATTGCTTAATATATCCTCATCTCCCTTTCTTTCACATTTCCCACTAGCTTCATTTTGGCTGTAGTTTCTGTACAACTGTCTGGAACCAGAAATGTGACCGTTTAATAATCAGGACATAAAAGCAATTTTGATTTATTTTTAATAGCATATACCGGTATCATCAAGAGTATTTTCTTCTCAGTAGATTATTTTGGAGATCCACCAACATTTTCTAGTAATGTGGCATTTAAGAGCATTTAAACTCATCAAGCAAGCCAGTTTGGTCTATGGTTAAGACTCTAGACTAGGAGTAGGGAAACCTGAGTTCAAGTTCTGCCTTAGGCATAAAAGCCGACCAGATGACTTGGGGCCAGTCACTCTCTCTCAGCCCTAGGAAGAAGGCAATGGCAAACCACTTCTGAAAACATTGCCCAGAAAACTGCAGGGACTTGTCCATGTAATCAATGTACTCATCAAGAGCGAAGACAAAAAAACCTCAACAAGTATAATGTTATCAAAATAAAGGATAGATACTCATTAAAAAAAGAGAACATTTTGTTCTATACATACAGTCCAGCTGCATCAGATATTTTTAATGTAGTATTATTTTGTTAATATCTACTTTGGTGGTAATTTCTTATTAGTTATTCTATTAAATTTGTACAACAAGCTGCTTTTTAAATAATTTCTCTAACATGACGTGATGCTGCTTTCTTGAGAGAGCCTGAGGCAAGGCAAATCAGCTTGTTACAATTCGTATGGAGGTAACTACTACCGCAACAATCTTTATTTGGGTCATAAAGGTAGATAACTAGGGTGTTCGTGACAAACAAAATGTTTGTTAGAGGAAAAAGTATTTCCTATTCTGTCAGTGGTTGTTATCTGTATATAATTTTCTGCATATACTGTACTATTAAATTATTTGTAGTGCAATCCTACATATGTTTACTCAGAAGAAAGTCTTACTGCTAACTGGATTGGGTGTTAGGAGATGTAGACCAACATATCAAAAAGGTGATAGATTGAGCAAATTAGCCATAAGCAAGAGTAAAAGCACAATTTACAAGGCCATAGTAGCAGCATAGTGGCTGTTCATTCATTCAGGGGATCAGAGAGTGGTTTGGAGCCCATCAAATGACTGTATTGTTCTTGAATGCCTGTGCTCTCCCAGTGATTGCACTGTATGGCTTTTAATGGTTTAATTGTTTTGAATGTTTGCATGGTTGTATGGCTGTTTTATTTTCTGATTTTTTTTTTTTGGTACTGTTTATGTTTTAATTGTAAGCCGCCCAGAGTCACAAATATGAGCCAGCCTGGACATTTAGTTCATTAAAAATTATAATTATCATTACTATATATAATAATTGGCTATGGTTTTCCAGAAAAAGTTGACTGTTTTGATCTCTAGTCTACGTCTGGTATGCTTTGGAACAGAAAGAGCTTTGCTCAAAACCTGGAAATGAGAATGCATCCCTGTGGATTCTGCTGGGTTTAATTTTAATTTTTATTCTTATTTTGGATTTTTATGGCCACACAGCTCGAACACTGTAATCCTGAGTGGTTTACATAGGTAACCATGGCTCACATTCATACTCCCCTCCAGATGGGAATTCTACTCATCCAGGCCCCAATGGCTGAGGAAATAGCTACTTCCCGTGGAAGATCAGGTGCAATCATATATGGGAGTGGGGGGAGATTGTACCAAAGGGCAGGCACTGCCACAAAAAAGGGGTTCCCACAGCAGCTTCATGTAGACGTTAAAAAGAAGTGGGCAGAGGTAGAGTCTGAGGTGCCCTGTCCAGCAGTGTCTAAGTCTGGAACCCTCCCGCCCACCAATACCGAGGGGACCAGCCAAAGAAGAAGGAGCAGAACCATTGCAACACCATGCCTCCCACTCCTAAGTCCCTGAGCTTGTCCAGAAGGATAGCATGGTCAATGACATTGAAGGCCGCTGAGATATCAAGGAGGACCAAGAAGGATCCACTCCCTCCCAGGCCAATTCATTGTCAAGTGCAACCGAGGCTGTCTCAGTACTATATCCTGACCTGAATCCAGACTGAAAGGAGTCCAGATAATTGTTAATAAATCTTGATGGTGTTCTGGGACATTTTGTTAGCAGATGATTCTTACAGTCCTCAGGTTTTCAATCCCTATGTTTTCATAAATATATGAAGCTGCTAAAACAGATTATCTAAATGGTAGGGTTGAATCTGATCATGCTGCTGATAATAACAATTCCTTTCTTTTTTAAATTATGCAAAGAATGCTATGGAATTTCAGAACTGGCTACAGAAATGAATCAGATGTTGGCTAACAAGGTAATGCTCATCCAGACCAAAAAAGGTAAAAATTCTGTTGCTCAATAGACAAGCCAGTGTTAAATGCAGACTATAGTTAATTCTGGACTTCCAAAACTCCAGGTTTAGATATAAAACATATCTTTGTTGGTATAATTTATAGTGGAATCATGTTCTTTATTATTAAAGTTTGATGCCAATTTCAGCATTTCTATTATCAGGAAAATAAGGTTAACCTGATCAATGAACAATGAAACATGAAGAGATCAGGGGCATTTCCAGACCAGTAGTGCTAAGAGCTATAAATTTATAGGCATTGTGAAGCTATAACGTTCTTCCTTTCTTAATGGAAGATAGGGAGGGAGGAAGCAAGCAAGCAAGCACTAAGAAAATATAGGACAGTTACAAATGCAAGATAATTCTATTTGGAGCCCACTCCATTCCCAACAGAGGATAGAGGTAGGATGGTTTTGCAACAAATAAGTGGACTTCTGCCATTATGCCTTTCTTATATTTACATCCTGATGATAGTATGGAATGGAATTCCTGGAGACCAAAGACTCCTATAACACTTCACCTCTATCATTTAGTTTTGATTGTTTGCTGAAATCTATTTATTTTGCTTGTATGTGTGGGTGGAACAATCTGTAAAACCAATATTTTCTACATTCTTTAAATTAAAGGATTTAATCTAAAAGAATTAGTATACTACTTCTCATTTGAGAAAATGCAATAATGAAACAATATAAGAACAGGATCAAGAGTATTAGCAGGCTTAGTAGCTGGAGACAACCAACATAAAGTAGTTATGATTGCATCAGTTTCATAATCATGATAAAGAAGGCAAAGCAAATATCCTTACTAGTTTATCACTATCACTGTCTGTGATGATTCATAAAACAGAAAAATGGAAATTACTGTAGCCATAATGGAGAAATAGTCATGATCTAAATAGGCTACATTGTTCCATAAGGTTGTTTGGCACTGTGAATTCAGATGGAATCCAAGAATATTTAATCAGTGAGAAATGGAAACATTTACAATGATACAATTCCTCTGAGATTCAAATTGAGTTAATGTATTTCCATCTATATTAGCTTCTACAAATAACTATTCCATTGAATCATTTCTCCTTGTAAATAACATACCATATTAGGGAACATTCATCACAGTAGGCTTAACCCAACCAAGTGTATGCTGTCACCTAATTACTTTTTCAAATGATTTCATAAGTATACCAATGTGGAAAAGTTACATTTCATATGATCATAATTCCAGGGAAGGGTCCTAGGATCCAATGATCGTGTGCTAATCCAGATATCATGATCCAAACATAAACTAGTCATGACCAGAAGATAAAAATGTAATTAGAACCCTGGCTATCTAACACACAATTTTGTCTAACATTCTGCATCACATAAAATTGTGATTCCATTTAAAATAATGCTATATGTTGCTGTTATAATTCTCAAAAACCTGAAGTGTGCATAGACAAGTATGGATAGGCATCTTGCAGACCTGGGGCCTCAGTCTAATTTCAGTCCTTGTCATTCATAAACAGTAAATGTAGGCTTCTGGCAAGAGCCATATATTGCTTCCACAGCAATCTGTAGAGAGATGTTAGCAAAAAGATGTCAGAAATAGAAGGGAGCAGGAGAAAGAGAGATGATAGCAAATAAAATGGAATTGGAAAAGAGAAGAAAGCTTGTGGCTTCACCTACTTGGGGTTTGGCTCAACCTACCAATTGCCCTATAGTTCTCAACAAATTAAAGAACAAATGAGACCAATGTCAGAAAAAAGACTGCCCACCTTTGAGGTTAATTGTTTTTGCACAGAAAAAGTCAGTTTAGTCTAGAAAGTATGTACATGAACACAGTCTTCAGTTAGTAACAGACTACCCACTCGGTGTGGTTTATGCAATTCCTGAATCACCCAACCATTAACAATACCTAAACTGATCCTCAAATTAGTCCTGAACTACTGCCTTTCAAGCCACTAACATTATTAAAATTAATCCTTTAATTATTATCCATTTGTATCCAGAATAACTACTTATGACTACTATTGTTGTTGCTGTTTCTTCTTTTTCTTCTTCCTCTTCTGTTTGTATTTGATCATCTGCAGTCCAGCAAATAAACAAAAATAACTGATTTAATTTTGTTTGTTGTTTCATTCTTAAATGCAACTTCAGAGGTAAAAATTCATTTTGCATTCTCAAGTGCATTCTTGCATTCTCAAAAGTAACTTCAGATAAAGATCCGTCAATGGAGGAATGGATCGAATAGCAGGACGTGGTAGTGGTTGTGCATTTAGGAAATGCTCATCAAATATTGCAGAAATTTGGTATGATGTCACTGACTATACTACATTTTACAAGATGGATAAATGGCACTTCACCCACTTAGAATTTACAATCTGGCATTGCAGTGGCCCTTACAGTTTAAAATATGGCTGACAAAAGTCACAAAGCAATGGAATGAAACGTTTTAGCAGCCTTGTATGTGAATTAACAAATCTCAATTTCAGAGAAAGCAACTAATGTGGAAGCAGCCCTATTTGTGGATCACAGACATAACAATGTAGAGTATGCCTTCCTTATTTAATATGTGTTAACAATATAGGTGTTAGTGTAGCTTTAGGATGTATTGTATTTATTTACCTATATATAGGGTATATTAATGTAATTAATCATGTTATATATTGAATCAAAGGATAACATAATAGACAATCCATCCATATCTGTAGCATTAACCTTGTTTATTCTGGTCTGATGAGATTATTTTTCTTTCTGGATATTCTTTGGAAAAGAGATACACACCATTTACTTGACATGAGGGAAGCAAAGACTTACAGCTTCCCATTGATCATATGTTAGTGAGCTGGGACCTAAAAGTAAGCAGTTAGGTGTAATAACTTTTATTCAAAATTAAGGAAAAATGTCAAAATGCCCCATTCTTAAGATCCTGTAATTGAATCAAATCTTGGAATTCAACAGATGACAAGTTCAAGGATGACCCTATTTTACTAAAGCTGATTTGGAATGCATAAAGCCATTTGATTTTCAGTTTTCATGTGAAACATTTTAGAGCAGCAGGATTAATGAATGTATGAGAATGTGTCCTTGGATTACAATGCATTCCTACAGAATGAGAGTAAGAAATATGAGATATATTAAGAAGAAAACAAATGCAGCATTGTTAATTTCTTGCTATGTGGCTGAAATACTTGTAGCTAAGTGTCCATAACATGATTTCAGTACTGGTTTATTTTCTCACATTTCTCCTATGTTTCCAGGTGCATTCACTGGAAACAGTTGTAAACAGTACATGATCTGCTAAGAGGCAAAAAGGAACATGAACTATCATGAAACTCTATTTAGTCTTCTATAAATGCTTCAAGAGCCTCTCTCCTGGAACTAACAAGATAATAAATTTAAATTAACTCATATTTTTAACATCAACAGAACTGATATCTTTTTATGAGGTTTTTGAAGCAATACAAGTAATATAACCTGAAACTAAAAAACTTGTTAAACTAATTCTGTTATTTGAAGCAAAGGAACAATGGAATGGTGCTGAGAAATTTATTTTAAACTAGTGGGGGAGAGAAGGCAGTCACTTACTAGTATGTTGGGGGAAAGCACTAATAATCTTATTAATTTATAGTCTTCTTTATTTAAAATCAATCAAACTGTGGAATTTTGTGATACATTTAAGAAACTTAATCACCTCTTTTATTACATAATTTATCTAATCCTTTATTACTCATGTAATAAGACTATACGTTATGCAATGGTGAAATGTAAACACTAAAGGAAACTTGTACTGCTTCCAAAACATCCACTAATGCTACTATCAGTACATTTATATCTCTATTTTACATACAAACAAATGCCAAACAAAAAACAGCCCCCACCCAGAAAGAACAAAGAATCTGTATTCTTCAATGCGGTTTTGAGAAGGAAGAACTGAAAATGAAATTCATTGGGAAATCTTAATTAACTCTCCCTGGAGCTACAAATTGAACTTAATTGACTAATTCAATGAACAACTATTGGTAAGACTACCCTGGAGTAAATGAAACCTGCCACCTTAAGCACCTCAATTGCAAGTTTGTATTTGAGTGTGTGTGTGTATGTGTATGTTTTGATTAATTATGTACCATGAAGTCAGTGTCAACTCTTAGTGACCACACAAATAGATTTTTTTCCACCTGGTCTTTCAGGTCTTCTGAAAGTGCACTCATTGCCCCTGTAACTGAGTCCATCTACCTTGCTGCTGGTCATCCTCTTCTCTTTCCTTCTACCTTTCCCAGCATTAGAGCCTTCTCCAGAGAGCTGGGTCTTCACATAATATAACTGAAGTAGATTAATTTGAGCCTGTTCATTTGTGCTGGAGTGAGAACCCTGGATTGATTTGTTTGAAGATCCATTAGTTTGTTTTCTTGGCTGTCCAGGGTATTCTCAGAAGTCTTCTCCAACATCAGAGTTCAAAAGCATCAATACTATTCCTATTCTATCCAACTTTCATTTCCATAGAGTATCACAGTGAATACTACTGCTTGCATGATTCTGATCATTGTACGTGTAGATACATCAAGGCATCTGAATATATTTTCCAAGGCCTTTTTGGCTGCTCACTAAGTCTGTGGTGTATTTCTTGAATGTTTGTTCCTTTACTGTTGATGGCTGATCCTAAAAGACAGCACTACTTCAATATCTTCATTATCAATTCTAAGACTGGTTGTTCTACCTGTTGTTATTAGTTTGGTCTTCTTTAGATTTAATTTTAGTCCCATTTTTTTCACTATGCTCCTTAACTTTTATTACTAGAGCTTGTAGATCCTTTGCATTTTTGGCTATCAGGGTAGTGTCATCAGCACAGTGCAGGTTATTAATGTTTCTTCCCCCAATTTTAAAATCATGAGCATTTCCAGCATATAGGTTGAATAAATAAGGAGACAGTATGCAACCTTGTTGCACTCCTTTGCCAACCTGGAGCCAGTCTCTTTCCCCATGTTCTGTCTGTACTGTGGCTTCCTAATCTGTATGTAAGATTCTCATGAGGACAATGGGATGTTCTGGGATTCACATTTTTCTAATCACGTTCCACAGCTTAATGTGATCAACACAATCAAAGGCCTTTCTATAATCAATGAAGCACGTACCAACTTCTTTTTGGTATTCTTTGGCTTTCTCAATTACCCAGCATGCATTAGCACTAATATGCATCTGTGTATCAGCCATATTTGTTTTGTGCTTTTAAATAAAATTAATGCCTAATTCCCAACCTGCACAGTGCAATCCTGTGAAAGTTTATTCAGAATTAGATATTTATTTATTTAATGTTATTGTAAAAGACAAAAACAAAAACAAATGTATGGAAAACAAGGAGACCCACTGTACATAACTGAAAAGGTATACATACAGAGACCAGAATCAAAGTTACCAAAATTGCTAAACAACTCAGGAGTAAGTCCAAAAGGATTGATTGAGAAGTATTAAGAGTAAGCTCTGTTTATGTCAGGAGTAAGCAATCTGTGGCTAACAGGCTACAATATATGTTCCCCTGCCTTTCTTTTTGGAAACCCCTTTCTCAGTGTCATATTCCCAATATTCAGTGGGGAATTATCGATTTTCAATGGACAGTTTTTGTGGTCCATACATATGTTACATCCTGAGTATAATTACTCTGCATATAGCTTCTGGTTTGTGAGATGTAAGCACAGTAAGTTAGCTTATGCACCCAAAATGGATCCCTGTTAGAACTTCTTCTGGGCTTTGTCCTCACCTAGAGCTGGCAGAATGGGAGGGAGTTCTGGTAGCAATAATGCTTTGCATGCGCAAGCCTAGAAAAAATTGCAATATTCCTCATAGATATATCTGCAAATCCCTGGAGGTCAGGATCCACAGTTTGAGACCCCTGACACAGATTTAAAAAAAAATAGTTGCAAAGAATGTGGTCGAATAGAACAATGAATGGTTAAGATTAAAAGAGACAAGGACAATACAGAACAATTTTGATGGGAATAAAACATTGTATTGGAAATGGGTGAGCAAGGCTAACCAAGGAATAGCCAACAGTGAATGAAAATGCACTTTGTGCCTCTTTGCCGCTGTCAGCAAAGCTGGATTTTCACAACTCACATTGGGTAGCCCTAGTGTATGGAGAAATAAGGACCAAAAAGTGTAGTAGATAGATTTTGCATTAAAAATCCTTCCAAACCTCGTAGATCTCCCCTCCACCCCAAAAGAGGCCGTAAATTCAGACCTGGATCTTTCAGTGATGCTATTGTCTAATTGCCAAGCTCTCTGAGGTGCCAGAGTTCAAACTTTTTTTTTAAAAAGTGCCATTTTAAAAAAAATTCTTTTTATAATTAATTTGATATTATATGATAAACTGATTCTTAATTTAGACTGAACTTTGCCAATATTTATGTAACATTGAAATATATTTGATAGTTATTTCTAGATAGATAGGTATTTCTGTACCATGATGTTGTTATCACAATCCTTCTTAGGGTTTAATAAAACACAATAAATAAACCAATGCATATCCCCCCATGAAAAGTTTGTCTGAACTATACAGACAGTTGCAATTTCACTATCCTTCTGGGTTTGTCTGGAAATACTAAATGAAGAAACTGAATTTAAAATGCCAAGCTGGAATTAGAAAGCTGAAAAGTACGGCAGGTCACAGGAAGATGGCTATTGAATCCAACTGGGCAACCGCTTGTACTCTCAGATTCAGCTTTGCTGGGTAGCCTCCTTAGTCTGGCATGACATCTTCCTAGTGACATGCGGGTGCAGCTGACAACATGCCATCCTCAGTACATATTTCCCAGCACTTTTTGCTTGGGTCATAAATCAAGCTTAAATCCTCCTTCTCTAACCACTGCTTTTTGCGAATGACGTCCAGATGCGGGATGGGCATTCCTTCTATCTAGTGGAGGAGATCTCTGGCAAGATTTCATTTGTTCAGGTTCTGTGTGAAAGTCTCGTCTTGGTTTGTTTGACTGCTTGTTTACTTTGAATTAACATTCCTCAGACAACTTTCTGAGATAGGAACTCTCTCTCACTTTCCCCACCCACTCCTGCATATTTACAATAGGATCTCTTGTCAGGAGCCCAGACCTTCAATTTGCCCCTTTTAAGTCAATTGTTTTATAGATATATTTGCCTAATGTGGTGATTTTTCCCATTAAATCTCTGCATATGTTTGTTATATGCAGATCAGGATAAAGGCTGGGATCATCAATGTAGCTGTTAGCCAGTACTAGAAACTTAAGAAAGACCCAATATTAGTTCCCTTTTTACCTCAGTGCTACTGTAAACTTCCAACATCCCATTTTTGTGATTATCAAGGCTGGTCTAGGTCTTCTCCAAAAGTCATCCTCTATGTGTAATTTTACATACTGCTAACGTAAGTCAAATATGCCAGATTGCTAGGTCCACCCAGGTTTTAGAAACTGAAGAAATAGGATTCCCTCTCTCCCACTTCATTAGAAAATGTAGTTTGGCCAGACATTGCACACACTTTTTAGTTGAATGGTTACAATGGAAAAGGAAAAGTAATGACTCCATTCTTTTCTTTTTCCTAAACTTAAGGAATATGTATTTTCATTTCATCTATGACATATGTAAATGCAAGGAGTTGGGGTTATAGCTAAATCAGTCTGAGAGAAAAAAATGAGAGCAGTGAGTTAATCACCAAAATAAACCAGATTATACATCTGAAGAGCTGGGAAACTCCTCAGAAATGAATGGGGAAATAGTAACTGTTGAGCTATTCAATTGTCTATCATTGTGTGATATCAACCAATCAAAGTCCTCCTAGTGAATGTCAGCATATCCTTAGAATAGCCAGATTCAACTGTGTGATGAAGGTATTTTATTCCTCTTGCTCAGAATGCATTTTGGAAAGCGAACTCCAGTACTAACAATTTACCAGTGCTTGTAGCCTCTTTCTCCTTTTTGAAAGAAAGAAAGGGGAAAAAAAAACAAGCTTACTATTTTAAATAATTTTTTAGGAATGTGATATTATCTTCCATTATATAAGGCTACCATTACTTTGACCACTAAATGGAAGCAACAAATTAGTTTTTTGTATCTCCCTGCTGCCATCTAGTGGTCATCCAGATGTTTGCAGCACAGATAAAGCAGTTTTACATAATTATCTTTTTTGTTGTTCCAACTACAGAAGGAATAAGTGGATACTTGTTAATACTCCCAACATTGTTACTACTGTCTTCCATTGATACTGAGGAAGCTATGCTTGCAGTTATGTCTGATTAACAATAAACATGTATGTTAAGATAATAAAGTACAATCAAAATTGAACCATGAACTTTAGTGCAGAAGGCAGTGGTCTGTTTCAGTAGCCTTTGGGACCGAACCTCCTTTCAGCATTCCCACTAATTTTGATAGACATTTATTAGAGCATGAACTTAGAATCTGATCTATCACATTTAAAATCAAACATCATCTTCTTGACTTTGTGCTGCTAGTTAAACTTCATACCACAATATGATATGCATATTTGTCATAAGCAAGATGTATTTTCCAAAGCAGATGGTTTACAGATCTGCTGTTGTCATTTATTAAGATAGTGAGCCAGACTTCTGTGAATTATGATACAGTAAATAGTTGATATGCTAGATAGATTGGGAGTTGCTCAAATAATTCTCCTTTCATTGCTTTAGTGATTTCAGCATAATAATTTGCCTTATGACTCTGTGTAAAGTTTAGAAGATGACAATTATGAGCAAATGAATTTCAATTAAAAATATGTTTTTGTCTCATTCTTTCATAATATTCCAATAAAAATATAACCTTGCACCTAACTCCAATGGAAATCTATACTAAAATTAAATGAAATTGTCTTTTATAAAATATTTTTTTAAAAAACATGTATTGTTCCTTTGAATATGCATTAACTACATAGATGGAATCAACTTTTTAGTGGATATTGTTAATAAACTTCAGTGAACAGCAAGCTCTTAGAACTGGCAACAGCTACCAAGAATTTGTTGCAAACAAATGTCCCAAATTAACTTATCTCCTTCTTTGATAGATTTACTAGATTTATTAGCTCAGGGGAATGGCATAGATGTAGTGTACCTGGAACTCAGCAAAGCTTTTGACAGAGTCTCTTATGATACTCTCTTTAATAAAATGGTAAAATATGGGCTAGAGTGTTGTTAATGGTTCATTTCATTGTGGAAGGAAGGATTAAGTAGAATGTCAAGGGGCTGTCAATGCTGTTCAACATTTTAATTGATGGTCTGCATGAGAGAGCTGACGAGACACTTATCTGCAAGTGACAGACAGCTGGAAGGTGTGACTAATACTAAGGACAAAGAAAATATTTTTTAAAATCTAAGATGGGATTTAACCAAGAAAAATATCAACTGAGTAGGAAAATGGGGGAGACCTGGTTCATCCATAGTACATGTGAAAAGTATTTTGTGTCCTTGTCGACACACACGAAAACGTTTTGTTAAGTCTCTGCAAAGATTAATTCACAAATTTCACCTCTTAACTGTCCTGAATCAGTAAAAAAACTTGCCCACAGCATAACACTAATAATTGTGCTTTACCAACTCTGTGATTCTGCTGGACATGTGTCAGCCTTGCAGGGTGGTCCAGACAGGAAGCACACCCATATGAACTAATTCTATTTTACTGTAAGGTTACATTAATAGAATGTAAAGCTTCCCTTTAGAATTTGTATACTGTATAGACATAACATTGGACTCTTAAACAGAAATTATAAACTACTAGTTGGACTTCAGATTCTGGTTATTTCTAGTAGAACAATCTTGGTTTGGAGATAATCTGAATCTCACTCTAGTACATCATTTCTCCTTGGGATTTGGGATTCATCCAAAGCGGACAGTTACCCGTAAACCCCAGGGAGCTCATTCTCCCTGCTAATAAAATATTGCCGTCTGAAGGATGAAAATATACTGTCTGTGTGCAACAGATGTACTCTCTTGAGTGGGAAAAAATGCTAGATCCCACAACCTGATGATCAGGGAAGGCCCAACAGCTTCCAGATCCCAGGCAAAACAATATACAGATTCTGTGATGAAATCACCTTTTGTGCTTAACTTGAAACATTTAGGCTTGAAAAGTTAAGCAGGAAACCCGAGAGGGAAGATGGTTCTTTTGTGCCTTGTTACCATGGCACGCATCTGGTTAGCAGGTGCACGTTCTCAGTATCAGGATTGCTCCACTCACAGTTTTGCGAATCAATTATTCACCATATTTAATCACTGCCAGCTACATCAGACCATGGTATCTGCAATGAAAATGTATCTGCAATGAAAATGAGGAATATCCCAGCATTATTAAGTTGAACATTATTTTGCAAATATTAAAAGATATTTTTAATCCTGATGTCTTTTGCCAGATTATTATGTAAGGCTGCAATCTTAGAGACCCGTCCTACATTTCTGTTGTAAAATCTAAGCACATCCAGGCACTGCAAGAGTAGATAGAAAAGACAGTTTTATGACACAATCCTAAATAAATTTGCTTAGAACTAGCTCGGGCAACCTAAGGCCCTAGAGTTGCATGTAATTCCTGAACCCCTTATATGTTTCCCCCTGAGTTCCCCCCAACTACTCTTGCTGAAAATTGGCCGCACTGCTTGGCTGGAAACTGAAACATAGCTTCTAAAATAGGCTTAACAAATCCAGGAGAAAACCCCCCAAAACCTAGCCCTTCCAATAACTTGACTCATTTTGCATCGAACTGCCCACTGTGGTCCCCTTAGCCCTTCAGCCTCGGCCTATCTTGGGGCTTCTAGCTGCACTGCCACACCTGGTTTCTCACTGTTCTCAACAACCTCTCCATTTCTGTTTACTTCCTGCTGAGCTCTCCCATGGTCCCACTGTTCTCACCAACCTCTCCTTTCACCCCATGCTACGTTCCCCATCTCAACACTTTTGCTTCTTGCTGGTGTCACAGATTACATGGAAGTGCCTTAATGGAAGGTTGCCCAACATTTGGGGACCAAACACCACATATGACCTTTGAATAGATGCTGACCATGACTTGCCAAAGTGGGACAACTAGGACAAAGAAGTAGGAGATGATAACAACTTTGTTAAATTGTATATTTCACATGTATTTCAAATTTCACCTATTCTGCCACATTAAAATTCAGTCGGAAATTTTGCAGAGGTTGTGGGATGATACCTAAGTCTTTGGGATTGGTGACTGCATGTCATCTGGAAATACCAGCTGGTCTCCAGTCTTCCACTCTTGAAGAAGTTTATTGAAAAGATAGTACTGTAGTTACAGACAACTCTGGAGGAAATGGATTATCTGAACCCTTTTCATCTACAGTTCAGGCCGGGATATTGAACTGAATTCACACTGTTCACTCTTATGGACCACTTATGTTTGAACTTGGATACTACTCTGCTGGTTCTGGTTGATTTGTCAGCAGTTTTTGATACCATCGGTCATGTTGCACTTCTGGATCATCTGTGAGGGACACAGTGGAGGCACACTGTTTTACAGTGGTTTTCCTCTTTCCTAAATGGGTAGTTACAGTTAGGCAGTGAGCCACTGATATCTAGGATTCTGTACTGAGCTACCTCAGAGTGAGGTATCATCAGATATCCAATTGTATCTCAACTCTGAGCTGAATAGGAGATGTGGTTAAGGTTCTGTCCCAATGCTTGGAGGCTATGAGGTTCTGGATGAAGTTTTATCCATAATCTCAGGAAAACAGAGGCCTTCTGATT
Organism: Python bivittatus; assembly: GCF_059951505.1. Lineage (NCBI taxonomy): Eukaryota > Metazoa > Chordata > Lepidosauria > Squamata > Pythonidae > Python > Python bivittatus. Next base: position 32,158,483 of record NW_028277086.1, read on the forward strand.
CCAGATATATTCTACCTTTGGTGCTTCCCCTGTTTGTAACTGGGCTTACAGCTTTCCCTTAAAGGGCAAGTAAGGAGGGCTTCTGCACAGATCCATTTTGTGTACCAGTTAGGGTCTTTTCTGGATCAGGGGATTTTATGTCTTGGTCAATTCCTGTTTGAGTTACTGCAAACAGTAGTAACTACTGCTCTATAGTGGTTAGAATTAGGGTGCCCCAAAACTTCAGAAGGTCCAGATTCCTGTCAACCACATACACAGACCTTCTCCAGGACAAATCCTAAATTGTGCCCCTTCCTAATTAATGCCTGATAACTGTTTATATATGAACACCCAGATAAAGTGCAATTTGTCAACACATTCACAATCAGGACAAAGTTGCCCTGATATTAAACAAATTTACTGGAGGAAAATCGTAGGAGGATTTAACAACATCTGCCTATCCACTCGATAGGTGGATAAAAATGCCAAATCCAGTCTAAGCATCTGGCTGACTGTGTGACCAACAATAATACGATTATCTATAACCATGAATATGCCTGGCCCCTGACTCAGCCATGGTGGCACACTTGTCCATCATCCCTGGATTATGGGCCTTGGACAAGCCCTACCTGTACCACTGAAAGCAGAGCAATGGCTTTATTTGCACACTAAGCCATAAGTCATGATTAGCAAATCACAATGCCTGACTTCACATAATGAGCTCATTTAAAACAAATAAACTGTATTATGGAGAGGGATTAAGATCACCCTTCTCTGGTTTTCCTCTCCCACTCAAACTGCAGGAAGAGAAACCTAATTGCTAATTGTTAGTTATCACCTTGTACAATTTGTTTCAAAGAGGGAGGAAATCTATAAAGCCAAACATTAACAATCCTAACCATCATTAAGAAGGACCTTAATGGGAGCATCATTTCATAAAGTTCAGGGACTCCCACAGTGGCTTTGTAAAGGAATGGCTTTCTTCACCCTCTTTCTTCTCAATCCTGATTGACAAAGAAACCAGAATCCATTTTCTCACACCACAAGATATCCATTACACGACAGCTTTCTTCTGGCGCCAAGAGGTATTTTAAGAGTTTTCTTGCTTATTCCATAGGGAAAGTGTGCTGAAAGTTAGGGATACCTGAGAAAAACGGACCATTTGTGCATGAGAGTAGAAAGAGAACTCTCAGCAATTAATACATCTTAGGAGAACAGTCATGTTAATCTATGATAGCCAAACATCAGGAGGAGTCTGGTAGCATCTTTTCAGACTAATATATTTTATTAAAAGGCATACACTTTTGTGAGCTACAGCTCATTTCATCAGAGGTCTGGAGTGACCTTGAACAATTTAACCACTCCATGCACTTTCAGCCAGCACAGCTAGTGATGCTGAGAGTTGTAATTCAATGGGACATGTATCCCCCAGGCCTGAAATAGTACTTAAACTATTGGGTATGCAAAGGCTTACTAGTGGTTAATTTAAAATGCTTTACTTTCTGAATTCATTAACACACTGAACCATAAATTAACCATGTGAAGTGAGTTCAGACACGCTGTTAAGTGTATCATGAAAATTCAGCCATTGTGAAACCTAGTTTACTAAATGTGGGCCAGGATCTTATTGCTAGAGGTTATATTTTGGAGTTTTGTCAAAGAAAGTGAGCCATTCTCTTGACATATTGGAAAACAATTCCCATAATCTTCATCCAGTGACTATGCAGTCCATGGCTGAGCAACATCTTGATGAACAAAGACCACACTTAATATTTATTTTGAGTGTGGAAGGCCACAAAGTAGTAAAGAGTAGAGTTCTTTGTTTTTTAACTGATGTACATATTTGGGGTTTATGCTACAGTTTTCATCTGGTCTTCACTCAAAATGGCAGGAAGTGATGCTGTTAGCTTTCATCAATCATGGCCTTAGGGAATTCTGAAGGCCACAAAACAAGGATGTGAGGGCCATATGCAGCCCTGCTGACACAGGTTACTACCTGCATGTAGCAACATATCTTAAAAGTATCAGTTTGGAAATTACATGTAATTCTGACCATTTCCTCAAAATGAAATATTAAATGGTCTCCATGATTATTCCTAGAATTCCCTTCACAAGCATCTACATCCAGAGAACTCCTCAGAGAATTCCATGCGCAAAGAATTGCCTTATAGAACATCACCCACCAGGGGCATCTGTTAAGAGGGTAAAAAAATCAAGATGCCATCTGTGACCTCATGATTGATGCCCACTCCCTTTTTACATTTGGTTGTGCAGTTGTGGCTTACATCTTGACTTCTGCAGACGTCCCTGCCATCCACACCACAAAAGTGTTCCAAATCCTTGCCTTTCATGTATTAAGATTTATTTCTAAATGAGCTGCTTGGGATCAGCCTAGAGAGTTATGGGGCTTTTTAACATCTGATGAGGGTCCAGTGACCCACTGAAAAGAGTGCCAGGAAGGCAAAACTGGGGCTGTCTTATTTCAAATGACTATGAAATAGCAGGGGAAAGCTTCCTATTGCTTGGGGTCAATACAATGAAGGTAAAAAATCAACTACAAATCCACTGTAGAGTAAACCCACTGACTTCATTGTAGGAGGAGATATGTAGCCTTTGATGGCAAAAAAGGAGCCTGGTAGCACTTTGTCTGACTAACACATTTTATTAAAAGGCTTAAGCTTTGATGAGTCCTGCAGCTCACTTCATCAGATGCATCAGTGATGATGATGAGTAAGCTGCATGGTAGCCTCTCCTGCATCTGCTCCAGGAATTAAAGAGGATCTGCTTAAAACCACCCTTGCATTTCTGGACACTTGCCCTCTGGCCACCTAGAACAGCTTTTTAAAATGAAAAAATGAGGAAGAAGCCCTATCCCCTTTTCTCCTGTACTGCTAACCAATCCATCATTGCCTACTTAGATACAGCTAATATTTTGAAAAATAGTTTTAGAGCATGTTTTTAAAAAATATTTGCCTAAACTTCCTTCCAAGAACTGAAAAACTGTATTTCTTCCTTTTCATAACAAAAGTCAGTCTGGAATTGTGGGAAGTCATTTATCCAAAGAAGAAAAAAATCCCTTAATCTATGAGATCTAGATGCTGTTAGCATCTCTTACTCTTCTCTGAAACAAGACTTGAAATTAAGGCAATTTCTTTTTTGCTTGCTTTGTTATATGAAGGATATGGAGGTTAATCTCACTCTCCTAAAATGGTAATTTCCTTTAATTGGGATAAAACGTGGCCATATATGTATAACATAGAACTCTGAGAATCAATTCGCACATGTAGTGACGTTGTTTAATGGCCAGTGAGGGCACCTGGGAATCATGAAAAGGATTGTATTTGAAATGGCTGCTTGAAGGCTTTTGAGAAGTTATGTTCAGAAGAGCAGAAAAGCACTCTCTCCCATTCCTAGCCATTCCTAGCTCTGATTGAGAAACTTTTCAAAGAAAGTCTCAGGATTGAAAGGCAAATAGTCCATAGAAATTGACTGAGAAGACCAGCCTGGGACTGAACACCATCCTTTTCTCTCCAAACAGATGTAGAATCTCTCACATTTTTATCCCACCTAGGTTCACATGTATGATCAGCTCATGTATCAGTCGTCAAGTGGGTCACCTGCTGCCAGTTGAAAACAAACCCATGTCCCCATGAGAATATAACATGAGTACTTTTCACCTTGCGAGCTAGGGAATTTGCCATTCTTCAAGGTATTTTTCCCAAACTTTATTAAAGAGTCTTTGGAACAAAGCAATAATGACCTCTGCCACTGCATTTGCTGAGTTGGCTTGTAGGTCCGCAAATTCTTCTCAATAAGACAGTAACCTGGTACTGTATAGCCATAGCTGAACGATGAGCCCCAATTTTCCCTCGCCTGTTCCTCCCAACTTTCAGGGTTTGGAATCACAGTATCTTACTTTATGGAAAGATCCTGGAGAACAAAATGGTGTGTGTTATGTTACACTTGGCTAAGGCTAGAGACATTTGCCCAATTCACAACCTTTCTACGTCAAAGCCAAACAACTAGCACACCTTGGGAGTTGTGTGAATAAAGGATGACTTAATGCACTGCATCTCCATCTCTCTCTCTCTCTCTCTCTCTCTCTCTCTGTCTTTAGGTTGTCATACCTGCAATTTTAACAGTTAAAATCTTGGCCTTATTGAGAGGATCAATACTGAGTTATAGATGATCTCAAAACATGTTTGGTGGAATCAGAACATTTTTCTCATAGTCAACCCCCTATGTACTCTGAGGCACATCTCAGAGATATTGCGGGTTTGGTTCCAGACCACTGCAATAAAGTGAATATCACAATAAAGTGAGTCACATGAATGTTTTGGTTTCCCAGTGCATATATAGGTAGTCCACACTTAATGACTACAATTGGGACTGGAATTTACATTGCTAAGCAATGCAGTTGTTAAGCGTATCATCACATGACTGGATCTGATTTTACAACCTTTTTTGTGGTGGTCATTAAGCAAATCACCATGGTCGTTAAATGAATCACACAGTTCCCCATTGATTTTGTTTGCTGGAACCAGCTGGGAAGGTTGCAAATGGCAATCATGTGACACTGCAACCATGTAAATGTGAGCTGGTTGCCTAGTGCCTGAATTGCAATCACATGACTGCAGGAGCGCTGTGACAGTCATAACTTCAGGCACTTACATAAAAGTCATAAGTCACTTTTTTTAGCGCTGTCGTAACTTTGAATGGTTGCTAAATGAATGGTCTTTAAGCAAGGACTACCTGTAAAAGTTATGTTTACACTATACTGTAGTCTATTAAGTGTGCAATAGCATTATATCTAAAAAAAATGTACATGCCTTAATTAAAAAATACTTTATTGCTAAAAAAGGCTAATCATCGTCTGATGGATTTGCTCGACACAGGGTTGCCACAGATCTTCAATTTGTAAAAAAAACCCCACAATATCTGCAAAGTTCAATAAAGCAAAGCACAATAAAATGAGATATGCCTGTACTTGGACTGGAGACTTTCAGGAATTCCCAGGGCTAGAGGCCGGACAAGGAAGTAGAAAAATTACTAAGCCTTCTGGCCTTGGAAATTCACATGCTCTTCTGCCAAAGCAACATAAAATGTGCTCAGCACTAAATGTCTGGGACCTGGTCCAACCACCCATGTCCCCCAAGATTAGAGGCTGTTTTCTGCAACTTGTTGCATACTCAGATCGTAAGCCCCAATGTGTACCAGATGGAAACAATTTACAGTATTGGTAAGAATTAGGCTGCACTTCCCAACTGGGGCAGTGCTGAACTACAACTCTAATCCTCCACAGCCAGTATGGTCAACTGTCAGTCTGGGATAGGGGGGCAGGTAATAGCTCAAAGCCTGTGGAGAACAGCCAGTTTGAAATGGAGGCAGTATTGGGCTTAAGGGCTTTCAGTTTACAAATATAATTCTTCCTTCTACACACAAACACTGAAGCAAGCGATAATGAGTTTCATTTTACCCACATGAATGGGAAAATTAAGGTGGAGAGAGACCACTTTAGCTGAATCCTGATTAAAGTCCCGTGGAGAGTCCCCAAGCCATGCTGGTCTTTGCTTTATGGGGCGTCTTTATCAGTCTTATCCTTGGTTAGCTGAACCAAGGTTAACTCCATTAAGTCAACTGTTGGGGATGACATAACTCCCTTAGCCATAAATTAACCAGAAAATCTGGACTAAAGTAGATCAAAGTAGACTGGCTATATCCTCTGGTTCCCTTTTTTTATGGAAGCAAATAAATAAAAATAAAAACACTGGTAGAAGGATAAGAAAAGAAAAAAAGCTGAAATGGGAAAACATACACGGAAGAGAGAATGGAGGATAATGAAACAGGACCATGGCTGGCTGACATCCTTCCTTGGGACACTCTTGCCACTGCTTTCCCCTCTTTGCAGGTGATAATTTGGGAGGAGGAAGGGATGGGAACAGGAGAAAAGACCTGCCTGGCATCCCTGGCGACTGGGTAGGAGGGGAAAATTGGCCACCTTCATTGGAACCATGAGCAAATGTGGAAGCTGATGCTGATTTTGGAAAGGCTAACTCTTTGAGGAAAGGCTTGTGCCCTTGATCATATGGAGCACTGCTCCTGCCAGTGACCAGCTGCATTTCGTTTCCTTTGTAAGAGCGGGAAAGGCCATCTGCAGTCTGTCTGTCTGTCTGTCTCTCTCTCTCTCTCTCTTCCTGTTGGCTTGTAGGTAGGAAGTGAAGTGTTCCTTTAGATTTTCTCTGTCATCCAACCAAGTTATTTTAAAAAAGACTAGACAGGCCTTCCACACATTCTTTGTTGGTCTATCCACTGCCTTTTTGGGGCGCTACAAGTTGGGCTTCATACCCTCACCCATGAAGTCTAGTCCATCAGATCCCTCACAGGAGGTAGTAAGACGGGGCGGTGAGTGTGCGTGTAAGTGCATAAGTGTGAGTGTTCAAGACCAGGATTTAAAACCAGCCCGCTCTTTCCTTCCCATGCGTTTTTGGCAAGGAAGACGCACTGGCTGCACCTGTATCAACAAGCCGAAGAAGACCCGAGACCCTTGGCCGCAGGTGCGTGTCTTCCTTTCCTTTCCTTTCCTTTCCTTTCCTTTCCTTTCCTTTCCTTTCCTTTCCTTTCCTTTCCTTTCCTTTCCTTTCCTTTCCTTTCCTTTCCTTCCCTTCCCTTCCCTTCCCTTCCCTTCCCTTCCCTTCCCTTCCCTTCCTCTCTCTTTGCAGATTTAACTCTGCCTCGGGAACACTCCCCTCCCCGCTTTGTCTTTCCTTCTCGCAAAAGTTGCTCTGTCGTCCGAGGCTCCCGTTCTCCCTCCTTCTGCTTTACGGACGCCCCCTTTCCAAGCCAAAAGTGGCGGGGGGGGGGGCGAGGTCGTGGGGAGGAAGCTGGGTCGAGCGTGAACTTGAGCTGACACCGGCCGCGGCTTTTCCCGAGCAGCTGCCTAGCTGCGTCTGCCAGCGGTACCCAGGGATCGCCAGAGCACCCCAACCCCCCAGCTAACTTGCCAGCTCGCGTGAAGCGGCGCCAGGAACCAAGGCTGGCGAGAAAGTGGTGCCAACGCCAGGCTGGTAGGAAGATGAACCGATGAAACGAAAGACCTACAGATGCGCACCGCAGTCCACCTGCCATGCTCATCAGTCTAAGGGCACCCTCAGCCCTTCCAAGAAAAGGCTGTCTGCCCAGCGCTAAGCCATCCTGGGGGATCGTTCCTGTGAAACACCCCTTGTGGCTTCGCTGCTACAGTTTCAGCTTGGCGTTGCTGTGTGATTCCAAGTTTATTCAATAAATATGAATTAATGAAGCCGCGTTCGTCTACGAACCAATTAGCAGTCTTGTCCCCTCAGCCCAGAAAATTGGGTCAATCGGGGATTAGCCAGGCTTTAATTAAACTTGCCTAAGTGTGCCCCGCGAACCCAGCCACTGCGAGTGCCCTTCTTTCCTCGGAGCACATTCGCTGACCTCTAGGGAAAGGTGCGGCAATATGGTCCGATCCTTCCAATCCACGTTTATGAGGAACGAAGTTGCACGGATTTCCCTGGGGCAAGCTGCCAAGGGCTGAGGCCACTGGGTGCCCAGGGCTTTGGTGAGAGGGCACGGAGCACTTCAGACATTGAAAGAGCGCCGGGATCCATTTTCAGTAGGGCTGCCCCGTTGATTCCACAGCTCGGGGCTGAGCATCTAGGAATCTGACCTTTTGCTTCCTAAATTAGAAAGACGTGCTGCTGGATTTCAGCAGGATTGTGATAAATCCGCTGAATTCAGATCTTTTTACTTCCAGGGAAACGTGCACAAGACAGAAGTGGGAGGGTAATGCCTGCTAGCAGACCGATCCCTTATAATCCTGGGCTGACGCTTGGGAGACCAACTGTGGAGGTCAACAGGACGTCCCTTATTCCCATTGTTGTATTAGTTTCCACCAAAATAAATCCCACCGGTTTCCTGGGATTTCCCAGAAACTTGTTTTTCAAAAAAATCTAATGTAAGCCTAGGTCTAGCCTAGCCTCGATCCGATCCGTTCCATGTAGGTGGGAGAACCAATTTTTCCCGGGGGGGGGGGCGAATAAAATGGAACTTCAGCCCAGGCGAGTAAGTCTGTGGGGGATCAAACTTGGCTTTTTGTCTTTTTCTGTTCGATCTGTTCTCCCATGTGGGGCTTGAGAATCATCCATTGCAACTGATTCCTTAAAGTAGACTCCATTACATTTCAGTGAAGGGCTACATGAAACTAAATCTTCGTTAAAAACTATCGTTTTGTATTCAGGTCCGTGTGAAAACAGCCAGGAACAGGACCCACATTAAATGTTGCAAGATCTCCGGCAACTTTTTCGATTCAGACCACCTTATTCAGAAATATCTTTGAGAGGGCTTTCTTGGTGGCGCCAACTTAAATAACTCTCCCTGGAGACTTTACCACCTTCCTAAGGGGGATTTTGAAAACCTTTTCAGCACCATGGATATTTGATTCTTGAATTTCGCTGTCCTAACTGCTGCTGGTTGTTTTGTTCTGATAGTTTCACAGTTGTGTTCAGTTGTGGAAAACAAGACTACAAATACATGGAAGTAAATGAATAAATATGCATTTTATTCATAACGAGATTGTGCTGAAACTGCCATTTCTGATTTGCAGGGACTGGAGGTTCAGTTTTTAGTCCATGAAATTTAATTTCAGAATATAAGCCGGATTGCCTCAAGTTTACCTTGCAAATGTGTTACATTAACTAGCTGCTGAAAGAAAAGAATTCTGCACATGTTCAGAGGACCCCATATTCTTTAATACAATTTAAAGTTGAGATTAGGTATTAAGAAATGTTGGCTGTGTTGAATCGTACATAACAAAGCCAGGCTCAAAGTAATCTTTGTTAAAAGCACTTTTGAAATGAATGAGTCTTATTTAGAAGTAAAAGTGTTTGTTCCCATTTAAGTAAATGGAGATTAATTATAGGTCACCAGAGTTGTATGCTATGAAAAGTTAATTATGTCACTGATTTCCTTGGGATTTCTTTCAGGCATTATTCCATGCATGTACTTTCTTGTTTTTAAAGGCTTTCACAAAAAGCCCACCTTATTCTGATAGAATTTAACATATTTAAGGACCAGCACCTGCACTCTTCAAAATCTGGAAGATGGCAATAAAAGTGATTGAACTTATAGCTAAACTTTATTTCAAGTATTTTTATTTACTTGCATTTTCACCAGTTGCATTCTCACCATCATGATTATTTTATTGTTTTCTTGCCTTGCACTCAATTTCTGCTTTCCTTTTAAAACATATTATTATTATTATTATTATTATTATTATTATTATTATTATTATTATTTCTTTGTTTTCAGTATTCGTATATTTGTGATGGGTAAACAACTTCTCTTCCAGTACTCCTGCAGCTGCTGGTCCTGGTTGCTCAGCAACAGTCCTGAGTCCTGTAGCCCACTTGTCACCAGATGTCCAGGAACCAGGACACCTAGCGCAGTGCATGGTCCTTGTTGACCCAGGCAATGACTGATCCAGTGAACCTCTGACATAGCTCTCATCCTCCTTGGGGCATGCAAGCCCCACAACCATGTGAAGGCAGATGATGATGATGATGATGATGATGATGATGATTATTTCTAGCCTGTCAATATCCATAATAGATGCAAATCTGATTTTAAAAACTAGCCTGCATGTATTTTAGCTACAGATTAGGTTCAGTTTGTTTGTTTGTTTGTTTTGAAATCGGGCTTTGATTTTAAAGTCTCTAACTTTACATTAATTCAGTGAAATTTAAGATTATTTCTCCCAAAGCCGATCCCACCCACTATGGGAAGGAATTCAGGGAACTCATGCTGATTTTAACAGATTTACTCTGTTCCAAGGAGGAGCTGCGTAGGTTTCCATCAGCCCACCGCTCCAATTCGCAATGCGAGCCTGAGATCCAGCCGGGTAGTAGACGTGGCTAAAGGCTGCACCTCTCGGAATAGCTCTGCAACCTGGGGCACCAACTCAATCCAAACACATGTTTCTGGAATCCCGAAAAGCTTTGGGATCTCAGCGAGAAGGAAATCGAATCCGCCTAAAGGAAAGAAATGAGGCGTCCCGCCCTGAGCGCGTCTGATCGGACGTCGCGGGAAACAGAAGAGCAGGACTAGACGGGACTCTCGATCGGGCTGTAGCACCACAAGCGTCTAACTTGGGGATGGATCACCTCGCCAGCGGCGCCCTCCAGCGTCATTATCTCCTATGTAATTGAATTGGCTAATGGGAGCACTCCGGTCGCGCACTAGATTGGACCACTAACCTAGATTTCAGACGCTCAGCCTGTGGGCAGACGCCCCCGCCCCAACCTCTTGGACTCGTTGGATTTTAACTCCCATTATCCTTAACCAAGCCCGCTACTGGAGGACGGGTGTTGAAACCCAGCATAACCGGAGAGCACCAGATAACAGTAGACACAATCGTCGCTTTTTGCCCCGAATTGTGCTGAAAATCGCGAGTTCCTTTTCAGCACCCAGAGATGCACTAAGCCCATACCCGACGGCACAGGGAGAGCAGAGCCAGAGTCGCCGCGGCTGAGGCGGAGGCTTTTTCAGTGAGGGACTTTGGGCGCTTTCCAGCCTCCTCCTCCCCCTCCTCTCCCTCCCCCTCCTCTTTTTTAGCGCGCTCTCCCCGGATCCCGACGGGCTCGGGCAGATCCAAAGAGAGGCGAAGGGACGGCTTGCCCTCGCTGCGCGCCTACGAGGGGTGCTCATTTTTGCCCCCCTTGCCCCGCGCAGATGGTTTGCCCCACTCTCCCTGGCATGTATATATCCCCCCGCCACTCACAGAGCTCCCGCGAGCCGTCGTGGAGCTCCTCTTAGGAAGGGCGAGGGCGGCCGCCTTCTGGCTGGCGCCCGTCTTTGGCGTCCGGGGGCTGGGCCATGCCTAGAGGCTCCCTGAGTGGCTCCGAGGAGCTGCCGGAGCCCCAGATGGACCTGCGGGAGCTGCAGCTGGAATACCGGGCGCCGCCCCGCTCCAAGCGGCGTCCCCGAGGTGAAGCGTGCCCTTCGGTGGATAATTCTTCCTCCGCTGCGGAAGAGGAAGAAGAGGAGGAAGACGAGGAGGAGGACGAGGACGACGAGGAGGACGAGGAAGACGAGGAGGCTGTGGCGAGCAAAAAGAAACGCACGAAGGGAGCCTCCGGGGAAGGCGGCGGAGTTAAAAGGCCCCCGGCGGCGGGCCGGGGCGCGGCGGCCGCGACCCCGGAAGGCAAGCAGTCGCAGCGCAACGCGGCCAACGCGCGCGAGCGAGCCCGCATGCGCGTGCTGAGCAAAGCCTTCTCGCGCCTGAAAACCAGCCTGCCCTGGGTGCCTCCGGACACCAAGCTCTCCAAGCTGGATACGTTGCGCCTGGCCTCCAGCTACATCGCCCACCTCCGGCAGCTGCTGCAGGAAGACTGCTACGAGAAGGGCTACGTGCATCCTGTCAACCTGGTGAGTAAGGTCGGAACCCGTTCCGAGGAATATCGGAAGCCGGGCGCAGCCTGTGAGAACTTGACTGCAAGTCCGCTTCACGTGCCTCTGAACATGGGCTGAGTGTTTCTGCAGTTCTGGGACAGGACAGGACATGATATCTAGGTTGGCACGTCTCAGCGTATTTATCTTTATACTGTACAAATAGGCACCTCTTAAAGTTAATAGTACTGTGGATAGGGATATTGTAGGAGACAGTAGAATGAGACAGGCTAAGAGGGGTGTCTCTGTAGTGGGAGTAATGCTTTCCTCTTCTGATCGCTTTCATCAGTCAACAAGGGAGCTGAAATTTGGGAGGGCAGTGCTGTGTATGCGTTTGCCTCTCTGGCTCCTTCCTCCTTAGAAATATTAATCCTACTTTTGCCCAAACATGAGCAAATAGCAAGGCGAATCAGGGAATGGACTTGGCTCCCTAAACCCTCAATAAAGCACTGCTTTGTGGTCACACACACACCACTGGTTTTATCTTTTGTATATTTTGGATTGTCTGTATTCATGAGCGTTATTAACACACCTTGTGTTACAAGCATGGGAATTGCTCAGGGTGATTGCATGTACCAAAAGGCACTTTAACTGTGTATTCAAAGATAATGATACTTTTTAAAAGCCTTAACAGACTGCCACTCTAAGGACTGAGAATGATAGGAAGTGTAGTCAAGCATATCTGGAGAGCTCTTAATTGGATTTGACATCATCTGGAGGGAAGTTTCAAAGACCTTTTAAAAATGTGTTATTAAGAATTCTCTTTGGATCCCTCCATGCTTGAAGAATTCTCCCTCAGCTTTTTAAGTGGCTGTAGCTTTTGTTCATAGAGCAACTGACTGGGAGAAAATAAATCTCTTGAAGAATCAAATGTAAGGATCTGAGGCTGCTCAGTCTGCATCTAAAAAAAAAAAACTAACTGCCTTACTGGATGAGATGATCAACATTCATCTAGTTTAGTTTTCTCTTCTTCCAAAGGCCAAGACAATATTCTCACAAATGGAACATAAAATGAAATCTGATTTGTTAAAATTGCCATTTGTTTAAATGTACTCACTATATAACATGGCAACAAATTCTATAAACAATGCCTTGGAATGAAGGCCTAATTTTGCATGTCCTAGCTCTGCTATTGTTTACTGTGTGGCTGTAATATAGGAAGGGGAGGACCATCTTGTTTATTTGGGGGGGGGTAACCTATTGTTTATGCAAAATGAATATGAAAAATTATTCATTTTGGTTTTCATTAGTTTCTAAACTGCAAAGTCTAGTTCTTTCTAATTATTACTCATAGGGAAATTGCTTCAAATGTTTAATCATTTTAATTGCTGCCATATATTTTTCAACTCTTATCGTTTTTTGAGATAAGATGCAATTAGGACTGTACCTAATTGTGGCTAAACAATTAAAAGGTATTGTAAAAATGATATATTTTACAATACCTTTTTTTTTTTTTTTTTGGTCATTTCTCTTGCTGTTTTCAGCGAGATTTCCATTTGCAATCCAAGATCTATTAACATCTTCAAGTTCCAAATGCACACAACAGATTATTTTCTAGGCTAAAAGAATGTAAAGCCATTATAATCTATTACACTGCTAGCTCAAGTTTAGGAATAATGAAAGTGAACTCTTACTTTCATGACAGAGATCTATTTCTGAAAATTACCAGGTTTTCCAAATCTATATGGGATTTGGCCCATCTATAGTTATAGGAGATAAAGGTGGCCTCCCCTAAGCACCTCCAATCACATAGAGCTGCATTTAGCACATTCCAAAGAGAACTGGTTAACATCTTCACATACTGTAGATTTGGTTCCAAAAACATATCTATCCATGTAACAGCTATGTTTATGTGCATATGTTCATACTGATTGCAGCAGTTTTTCAGCAGTGCAGGTGTGGATTATGACAAACAGCAGAAGGTACTAGAAATATGTCTAATAAAGATTTTGTGGCTGCAGTATTTCATCAACTAATAAAAGCGAAAACATTAAACCTCTTTGAAGAAAGGGGAACACATTTAATACTGTAATGCCTTCTTAAAAAAAAATCAATAGGCACTATTCTAGAAGAGACATTATTGGGCAAATGCCTAATTTAAATTGTGCTATGATACACTTGTAAATTATCTAAAAATTGATAGATTTATTAACTTGCATGACAGGCTTGACTATGTATATTCATTCTGTAAATTTCTCACAATAACCATGACAACTGCAGGCAAACCAAAGCTTATACAGTATTCATTTCCTGGCTCTCCTTGAAGTGGCTTAGTCCACACAAATTAGCTTCTGCTGAAGCAATCTTATTTAGAAAGCTTCCCACTTAATTATTTAATCTGGTTTCTCACCTGCAACCCATTTCACCACATTAGTGTATATTATAATGAAAATTTTATTTCTTTATAGAAGAAATAAAGGGCTGGCATTCTGGAAAAGTTTGAATTGGAGAAGCTTCTTGAAACTGTTCTGTGGAAATTAAAGTAATTTATACAGCAAATTTATAGAATGAGAAAATGTCTTGATATACTAAGGAATGTTCTAACTTAACAGAGTGGATGCACTCCAGGTCCCCTCTACTAAATGATGTGAAACGCATCTGGTGGGACCTAGGAAACAGGCTTGTCCATAGCAGTGCCTACCCTATGGAATAGGCTCCCCACTCCCAAGATATGGAGGACCCCTACCCTCTTTCTTTTCTTGAAGGCAGTTAAGACCTGGCTTTTCTCTCAGGTATTGGGCCAGGATGAGAGCATTTGTGTTCTTGAGATGGAGTGTTATGGCATCTGGTGGCATGTACGAACTTTTAATTTCATTTTTTTTTTGTTATTTGTATATTTGGTTGTTAGCCGCCTAGGATTATTTTATATAGTACGGGCCGTATACATTTTAAAAATAAATAGATAAACAAATAAACATAAAATAAAAACATAAAATAATAAGCATATAATTATTGTTTGTATAATAATTAAAAACCAGTATGTAATCATTCCTATTATCATTCCTATTATAAAATTGTGCTTTTGTCATTATTGTACATACTACTTTGTGTACAAATCAATGGCATACATATTTCTCTCACACATATGCTAGAAATTAAACTCTGTTATTGCTTTAAGTATATAGGAACTGTAGGAGCTGTTACACTTCCCTTTTCCACAAAGCTTGCTTACATAAGTAGTTTATTCATGTAGAATATGGACCATGTAGTATCCATATTGCAGATCTATGGCAGTGTTTCAGCCACAAAAATGTATATATTTGGGTTAAAATAACAATAATTTGCAGCAAAAGCTTGTTTCAAAGACTGAATCAGCTGATATAAAGGAACAAATATGTTAGCTACATATTGGCTTGAGCAAAATTTTTTTTTTTGAGACTCTTTGCTTTGTTGTCCCTATAGTGCAGTGTTTCTCAACCTTGACAACTCTAAGATGTGTGGACTTCAACTGGCTGGGGAATTCTGGGAGTTGAAATCCACACATCTTAAAGTTGCCAAGGTTGAGAAACACTGCTATAGAGTTCTGATGAAAGTTGTAACAAAACACATTATATTAGCATGTTGTTTAATGCTGTTAACGCTATATAGCAAGAAAAGTGTAATGAGGGGATCTTTAATAAATTCCAGTTTATTGCATGTGATTTTTAATCAAGAAACCATTTCTGTTTTTGTACGGAAAGTTGTTTTGCTAAATATGGGTGGAAACTATGTTGCAGCAAATTGGTCTTTGTAAAATGTCATGCTTCTTTCTAACACAGAAACCTATTTTAATTCACAGACTTGGCCATTTGTGGTTTCAGGAAGACCAGAATCTGACACCAAAGAGGTCTCAACAGCCAACAGATTATGCGGAACGACAGCTTAGTTAAAGTAAACAGTGCTTTTGCTAGATATGTTTACCAACTACATTGACTTCTACAGACCAAAACAGCTGGAACAATGAAAAACAACTACATTGTGTGTTTAAATCCTCTGCTTGTTCAGTTGGGAAGGAAACTGCACTTAAAATATAGTATGAAGTAGGAAAGATAGTTCACTAAAATTCAGATAAAGTGGTGGGTTTAAAAAGCCTAGGCATTTTTTGCATCATTTTCTAAAGAACTGTTCTAAAACTTTTTGACTAACAGAAGACATACAGGAGGATATCTATTAAAATTAATAGCATGAACCAAAGGATAGGTTGTATGAAGTAATCCCAATCAGTGTTATTTGTATACCAAAGGAAAATAGTGTTCTAGACTAGTCCTTAATGTAAATTTATAATATATTTGATCTTATGTTCTTGGCAGCTATGCAATAGTAAGACTACTTCTGTCACCTTAGACAGTTTCTTTTTAAAATCAAAGACAAAAAGATTGTATCCTTCACAGCCTGTTTCACGAAAGCATCAAATCAGATTACTTGTGTTTAAGGCAAGCATATACCTGTATTTCTATAAATGTTATTGGGAACTAAATTTGCGAGGCATTTAGTAGGTCATGGATTGAAGTCATAGGCATATTCTTGTTGAACTGAGACAACTAATTCTTTACCGTAGTACAGAGAAGGATGTGTAAGGTTGCCTTAACCTGAAACAAGAAGCTTCTTTATTTCAGTCTGCGGAAGTTATGTAAGAAGTTGTCCTTTTATACCACAAATGTTTTCTTTCAAGCTTTTCCAGTCCTATGGAATGTTAACCTTTATACTGTTCTATTTGCAAATGTTGCAGTCCATATTTCAAATGTAAATAATTATATTTTTATACATTATATTAAAACCTTTATTCCAATAATATTTTGAGTTGTAATAGCTTGTTAAAAATAATTGAAAAACCACTAAAGTAGAATTCAATCCCTTTTAAAGTTTATATTTATACATGACTATTTCTCTGGATCTGTTTACAGCTGGGGCATAGAGTTCTCTGTCTCTCTCTGTCTCTCTCTTAATGACAGCTCTCATAGATAAGCAGGGAGTAGAGAGCACTCTGGAGTGGTGCTTCATGCAATATACAGGATTTTTCTTGACAGCAAAATTAACCTTATTGTATGAGAAAGGAAATTTTGCACACTTTTTTTTTTTTGCTGTAAGACACTGAATTTGAATGTATTCAGCAGCATACAAAATCAATACATGAAGAAACAAACAAGTAAATAATATATTGCATTCGTAAGCACCATTTTTTTCCAGAAGCCATTTTTTATGATAGGTGATGGGAATTTCTGGCCTTCTAAATGTGGTGGGATTCCTCTTGCAGGCAGTATGAACAATAGTAAGAGATGTTGGGAACTGCAGTTCAGCAATCTGGGGACCACAGGTTCCTGTGTTTCCACAGGAATAAATAAATTGTCTTTTGTGGTTTAAGTTACAGGATGAATAATAGAGGTTCAATTACAGCATAAAATACGACAGGGATTAAGCTAGTATGTCTTAACATTTCAAAGGATTTTGAAGTTCCAACTTTACTTTAAAGGCTGTGAAGACTGAGTGAAATAATTTTTTCAGAAAGTACCAAGGAATATAATGTAGGTGACAGGGGAGCTTGGCATGGGAGGCATTTCATAGATGGCAAGATCACATAAAATATTTTTCTTGTATTCACTACAGCTATCAGATTTGAGGTACAAAAAACACAGAAAAACACTACATGGGAGAAAAGATAGAGCATATATGCTTTGCTCACATCTAGAGGTTATCCAGTTTTTGCAGCTCAGTTGTAATTATAGTTAATTAAATTCATATGCTGTCCGACTTCTAGCGACTCTGTTGTGATAATCCTAGTATTCACTGATTTTATCCACTGAACAGTGGATCTCTAAGAGAAGTTGTTCCTTGTAGTTGCTAAACAAGAGAAGGTTACATTAGTTAAATTAATGTAATAGTATTATAATACATAGATTGTCCAATAGAGTTCACATTATGTGGTAAAAGATGGTGAAAAATGCATTTAAAAGTTGAACAATGTAAGATTTGATGGTTCTTTGCCTCCACTGAAAAATATTAAAATTGCCAAATGTAGTTACTGTTTTTCCTTTAAGATAAAGGAAACTTTTCAGTATAAAATAGATTCAATAATTTTGTTTGGCTACTGTACAGTAAGAAAGCCAGTTTGGTGTAGTAGTTAAGGCAGCAGGCTAGAAACCGGGCAAACAGGAGTTCTAGTCCTATCTTCAGCATGAAGCTAGCTGGGTGACTTGGGCCAGTCACTCTCTCTCAGCCCTAGCTAGAAGGCAATGGCAAATCACTTCTGAAATCTTGCCAAGGAAGCTGTAGGGATTTATCCAGGCTGAAGCCAGGAGTCAACAATGACTCAAAGGGAGAAAAACACCCCCCCCCAAAAAAAAATTATATAATAAGCTTACTCATGCACTTTTGCTATTTCCTTGGCCTGAGCCCTCATGTAACTGATTAGTGAGTCTTGGTGATTGGAAAAAGAAGTTAGAGAATGAAACAGTTTAAATCATAAATAATGGAGCAAATAGAAGTTTTGACATGCCTAATAAGTTCAAGTGAGAAGGAGGAGGATGGAGGATGGAAAACAATTATTCAAACCTTTGCTTATGTTAATTAATGTATTAAAAACATTTAATTTGTTTAAATAGCTTTTCCCTTTTGGGGGGTGGGGGAAGAACTGCACTTCGTAGAATTATAAGTACTCTTTTTTTTTAAGAGTAACTTTTTCAACAATTTGCTGTAGATAAATGTCCCAAGATCATGGGAACTAGGGCAGGCTGGATAGAAGTCTGTTAACCTGGTCCATATGTGGTTCCTAGTAATAACATATATGTATCCTTTAATAGCCTACCTATCATCATAAAGCAGTTGTAGCTTGAGTTACTGTGGATCTCATGCATTCTATAACCACAACATATTCAGCCCCTTTGTATTTAGTGAGGAATAATATTCTAATATATCAATCCCATGTATATTTGCTGAGAATTTCTGACACTTTCTTTCAAGTATGGATACTTAAGTGTGCAATCTTGATATATCAATCAATCAAATCCTTGTTTTGGTCATTGACCAGCACAGCACTACACAATCAATTTGTTTTGAACAAAGTAGTCAAAATCAGAAACACTGGGCTTGAATATGAGTTCAGTAAGAAAACAGAATTAAGACAAAAATGTTTATTTCCACTAATACTATAGACTTGATATAGTATGCAGAAACTTGCAGGTATTCCTATATGTGAAAAACACACTGTATTTATAAAATGCCATATGACCAGTAACTCACATGTTTATATCTTGAATAATTTAAATTCACAAAAAGAATGTTTTCCAACCCACCCTCCCTACAACCATATGAATACACCAAAATCCTCCTTAGAGGATTATAGGCTTGATTGGAACAATGTAGGATGGAATTTGGAACTATTTCAAAAGACGAAAATAATTTAAAAAATGAAAGGTAAACTAACTTAGAGTATTTTATGGAAGGCAAATTTCTCGCAGTATCACATGACCCAAGAAGAATTTTCGTTTCCATGAGAGTGTTTTTATGGATTCAAATATCTTTTTAAGGAAGAGGGAGATGAGAAACTTGCTTCCATGAACAAACTTATTTTAAAACTCAACTGCTTAATTTCAAAGATGTTCATTGTCGAGGGCTGCCAGATCTGGGCTAAAAAAAAATCCAGACAACCAATAGATGGCAGCAAAAAATGTTTTCTGTACCTCTTATTGCCATTTAGTGATTATTTTTGCAACCCAGATCTGATAGCACCATCTATATTTTGTCTTTTTGTCACTTGTTCTTTCCAGAGGAATTACATTGTTTGAATTGTTTGCAATGATGGTGACTTGAGATTTGTCTTGACCAAAGGTATTTAAAGATACCCCTTTTACACATCACATTAGGTACCAATAATACAATATATTTCTGAATTAATTTAATGCAGAGTACAGTATTTTACATGGCTATGTTACAAAATTACTTTGTTCACAAAGGCAACAAGAGGAACACACACATTCATTTTCTGTAACTCAAGGAGATTTCTTTAACAGATTTTAGGAACTGAAGCTAAGTCTTATGAAACATGATTGAAGAAAATGGCTGTGTTTAGCCTTGAGAAGACAAAACTGAATGGGCTTATAGTAACCCTCATCTCCAGAATATAGATCATCAAATAATAAGTATGTCCAATTGATCATTGGTGGAACTGGTTTCTAGGAAATGAACTCTCTGTAATGTATTCAAGCAGGGCCAAAGCAGACCCCTGTTGACCCCTGGATTCCTATCCAGAGCACTGGGTTGGATTCAGCCTCAATAGCCCATTCTACTGGCACGACTCCAAGCAGCAACCTTCTGGCCGGCTGTTAGTGTGTTATGAAAAATGAAAGTTTTGAGCTGTCTGAACATGTTTTATCTTTAGAATCTACTTTCCTGTGCAAAATAACTCTTAATATAATTTATATACATTATTTCATCTTTAGTTATAGAGATAAAAAAAACCTGTAATATATATTGCTTATATTGTAAGTTAGCAAGACTAGTTTTCATATTCAAAACTAAATGTTTTAGTCTCTGGAAATGGTTAGCATTGTCCTTTATTCTTAATTTGTTTGAAGATCAATTATATTAACATTGTGTAAGACAAGAAATCATAAAACCAACTGTAGTTCCTCATTTTATTTTTTGCTAAGACATTTTGATAGTCTTCTGGTTTTTATATTTGTTATGGTCTTCAGATCATATTTGGTAGAGAAACTATTATTTATTTGATTTATATCCTCCCATTTTATTCCGAGTATTTGAGGTGGGGCATTTACACTAGAATTTAGATATTCCAGATGTATGTTATAAATTATGTCACTATGAGGCTCTGAGTATTATGTACAATTGCTTAATTAAACCAGCAGCAGAAAGAAGTTTCAACCCAGGCAATACTGGGATGTTTCTTTTGTACATATTGAAAAATTCAAAAACCGAAGTGGCATCCACAATGCTGATAAAACCAGTGAGCAAAATTACCAGTAAAGCAATTAAAATTAGAACTCATTTCATGTTTGTGTAGGACTTTTATCATGGTACTGTTTTAAAAAATGGGAGTAGTCCAGAGAAAGTTCAAATGTTATACATCAAGGAAGTTCCCTGGATGATACTGGTAAAGTCCCATCTTTCTGTGTAATTCACAGAATTCCAGTTCACAGTTATGTGAATAATAAACCACCACCAAATAGAGAAGAGAACCATGTACAAAATCATGATTTAATTGAAAGCAATGTGGGATAAAGATAAATAATGCCCTTTAGTGCATTCAACTGTACTTTTGTTTCTTGATGGCTACTGTCCCAAAACCAGATTAAAATCACCTATTAAGAGTGAATAGCAGTAGATATCATGAATCAAGACTGCCCTCTGGTGTATCAGTGCATAATACTTGTTTAACTGTTACTAAATTTCAATTTTATTTTTTTTTAAATCATCTTAATTGCTCGAACCAATTAACAAAAAGCTATTAGTAGGATAAATGTCACTCTTTCAGACATGAGTGGAAATGATTGGGCTTGATAGCTAACTGTATTCAAAATTTTTCCATTCAGTATATATACTGGCAAAATGTTATTGTTTACTCAAACTTAAAATGTGAAAAACATATGTACATAGACCTTGAACAGACAATATTTGCTGCCAAATGTGTCTGAGTCAGTTTAACCCAATTCCCAACATAATCAAGACTGTTTGAATGACCGTAGATCAGAGATAGTGAATGAAAAGTATTCTTCTTACAGCCATGTTTTTCAGAGGTTCAGACTTAGCTGTTCCATAAAAAAGTATGACCCTTTAATAAATTGAGAATCCCTTGAGTAGCTGGGGGTCCAACCTATTAGTGATCCACACCATAATTTAGTGGGCACAGTTATTTGCATTCAGCCTGGTACACTGAATAAAAATCTCTGAATGAATGTAGGAAAAATGTGTAAGATGCATCTAAACCTCTCAGAGAGTCATATAGGTTACTTTGAAATAAAGGAGTAATACAATAATAAAGTTCTCCCTCTTCTCTGACAATCCAAGACCTTTTCAGTATGAAGAGGTAAGAGAAATACAGCCCAAATTTGATTCTAGCATTGTGTGATGCAACAACTATATCTATAACATGTCCAAGAAAAGTGAGCAGCCACAATTCTTTCTCCTCCTTTGAAGTGGAGAAGATTTGTGGATTTTGATGAGATTTGGCACTGTATCAAAATGCCACTTACATTTATACATTTTTAGAATGGAAAAATAATCAGGTAGGAGTTAGGAAGACATTTCAGTAAACAGAAATTTGGGAGGACATTTGTATTTGCTAAGGGGGGGGGGGGGAGCTTACATTCCCCAAAATCTGAAATCAAAGTCAAATTGAGACATTTCAATAAATATTTCCCTCCTATACACTCAGTCACGATCTATCCTTATTCCTTCATGACTACTTGTTCAGAAACAAGCTTTATTAATTTCCAGTGGACTGACTTGCTAATAGTAGCTCAAAACCACCTCATTCTCCATCTGTTTACATGATTGGAAAGTCCCTGATTTTAATGGGGCTCACTCCATGCACATTTACACACATTGCTTGATCATAGCTCCTATACTACTGGTGATATTTGGAATGAAATATCTCCTAATTATGGGTTAATTGTAGCTTTTATTACACCTATATATACCTATATTCCTCCACTTATGCACTGAAAACAGATAATCAACATCCCTTTCTCCACAAACTCTAGGGGTAATATAGCAAAGAGAAGTTTTTGCATCCGTGCTGCCATGTACAGTAGCGCTCATATGGATTTTTGCAGTCCAAACATGGTATACCTGAAAAGCAAGCAATCTAATGCAGAGTTGTACTTATGAAAGTATCTACTCTTTATTACGTCCCTGTAGTATGTAGAGAGCTGTACCTGAGTTTAAGCAATGTGGGTACCGCTCTCCTTCAGACCTTGCAGGTGAATGTATGGAGGCCAGAGAGTTTAGGGGCCTGGGTTGCCGTATGATTCTATTTACTATCCACTTCGAAGCTCTCCATATTTTGAGATTAACACCTAAAACAGGGTTTCTGTCTACATTTTCTTCAGTATAGAGTTTGCTGTTTCCTTCCTTTGTAGACCAGGATGTGGAAATAGATGAGTAACCTTGTAATATTAAAACTTAAAAGAACTTAAATTTATTAATTATGCCAGAGCTCCAAAAAGCTTTATTAAAGTTTCCTCAGAGTCATGCCTGCTGAAAAGCATATTACAGTGTTGGCTTTTCTGCTCACATTATATAGGCATTTAAGAGTTGATGTCTGACCAAATGCTGGTACAACAATATATTTTGATTAGGACTTTCAGTCCTTAGAATTTGCAACAGCAGACATAGATGAGGAGTCCTCAAAGTAAGATAGATCCCATTTGCAGGAACCTCCAAGCCATCGTCTTCATACTTAGAAAATGAAGCTCCAATAGAACCTCCATCTTGCCAAATGTACAGAATCAAGCAGTTCAAACAATTCTTCAGAGAGGATAAAGTTCAGAGAGGATAAAGGACTGCAGTGCAGTTCTTGGTGACTGTCAGACCTAGCCCAAGGAACTCCAAGAGACAGTGCAAATTCAGTCCAGTTATGTTTATTAGTTACAACCTCTAGCAAGAATCTTCCCAGACTGAAACCCTAGATCCCAAAGTCAGCCAGCCACAACAGTGTGAATTCCTCAGAGAGATGCCAGTCTCATCCTCTTTTCCTCCCACACTCTTCTGGGGAGCTAAGAAAATGCTTATCTCCCTGAGCCTGGCCTTCATAATTCCATTCCATCACAGTGACCTATATAAGGCTTCAGTTAGTTTCAGAGTTGTGCATAGGCAACATTCTGTTGTTATTTTAGTAGGGAAAAAGGCCCCGTAGAGTATTTTGGAAGTATCCAAAGTTTTGTTTCCTGCCAGTCTACTCTCTTCACTGAGGTCTCTTAACTGGTATTTTATGCTCCTGGGAGCTGCTGAACATTTTGTCACTAGTTTTATTTGTTTATTTTTTTGAAAGTAGGAAAACAGGAAAGAAAGAACCTGATTTATTTAACAAAGTGTGAGAAAGTGCAGATTGACTGTTTCATCCATTCACACAGACTGTGGATGATTTTAACTTGTGAGCACCTAGGTTTTGTGGTGCTGCATTAGAGTTGATAATTTTATCAAGGGGCAGGGCAAATGAATTTATTGAAATGTATTCAGGAAATAGAGGAGTGAGAGAATGGGATTTTAAGAATTCTAACAGAAGTTAAATTGGTATATGATTGGAACAGATGAAGGAAATATCCATGACATTTATTTCTGGACTAAAAAATAAGACTAATATCACAAGAGGGCCAAGCTATGGACCTAGGAAGTATGCCTTCTCTGACACAGAACCTGCCCTCTGGAACAGCATCCCCCAGCGGTCCATAGGGCTCCCACAGTGATGATCCTGACTATTTTCCCAGGCTTTGGGGTAAAGTGGGTGTCAAGCCTCTGTTGGATTTTCTTTATCTGTTATGGATTGTTTTCTTCTGGACATCTACCATCGATACTTTTATTATTGCTTCTTGGTTTTTAAAAGTTTAGGCTACCCAGACTCTTCTGAAGCTGGGTGGCTTCTAAATTGTAAAATTAAATTAACGCAAAAAAAGAAAAAGGGAAATTGCTTATTTCTGACTTTATTTTCCAGTTTTTACAATATTATGTCTTACTTAGATTGAAGATGACATCTGTTGAATAAGATAGTATCATAGGGGTTGCTACCTGGTAAAATATACTTCAAATCCTGCTTAGGTAAAATATATTTCAGAGCAGTGATTATACAAGTAACTGTTCTTAAATTTTAGTACTGTGTGTGTTTTTTTAACTGTTCAAATAACTATGTACTATATGTATATATTCACAGAACTTAATTTTTCTTGCCATCATTTCTTTAACTGATTTGTTAATGCAAAACTTGAGTTTACACTTGGTGCATTCCTTCTTTTGCACAACAGAGGGCAGTCTTAACCTACTAATGCATTTATAACTACTAGATCTATGGAAAGACTATTAATTTACCTTGTAATTCACATAAATCTAAAACTGATTTACATTATTCATCTTATAAGAGATGAACTAATGCCTTACAACTTTCAAATTATGATTTTTTTTAAAGACACGTTCTTTTAATGCAAAATGTATTCTAATACAAATACCTCTATGTGATATTAAAAAAAAAAACAATTTAACTAATGCAAGTAAAATATTCAGTATGGTCCCCATTGCCTATGCATATTTCCAAACAGAAGGCTTTGGCTGCATTTCTAACTTAATACATTTTTCTAGTGTATATGACTAGACCTTTATTTCTCATCTGTCATAGTATTCAGAATAAACTGACTTCCTACCTTCAGTTTCCTCTGTCACGTGCACTTTGGATTCATTACAAAGAAAAAAAGAAAAAGAAATCATTGACTCAAGTCCCCATCCCTGGCCAGATGAAAACCAAGATACCGAAATGGTCTCTAGCTGTAGCGATAGCACTCTTCTTGGGTGGGCTCTCTTCACTGTTCTGGTAATAAGGCCTGGGCAAATAGGAGAGACCCATTATATTTCACTATTTCCTGTCAGCTTTGTAATTTATGTAGGCAGACTTGATCACCAGACCCTGCTAGTACATAATACCCAGGGAGTATCCCTAAAAGAGCAATTCAGACCAGCATACAAGAAAAACAATTAACTACTTAATTTAGTCAATTGATATGGCTGCCCAACTTACCAGTTGTAACTCTGGGCAGCTAACAGAAGACTAAAACCAAATACAAATACCAACAAAAATAATGACATAACCAGGGCCAGTCCATAATCATTCCATATCTAGCACTGTAGGCAGACTAATCCACCACCCTGGTCCAATGCCAGGGAAATGTCAGACCTTCAAGGCCTTGTGGAAGCCAGTAGAGTCAGGGCAATCTGACCTTGGGGATTAAGCATTCTAGAGGGCAAGAACCATGACAAGAGAAGGTATGGTTCCTGAACCCCGTCATTGTTTTGTAGAGGGGATTTGGAGCATGCTCACTCTGCCAGATTTTGTGGGATGGGCAGACTAGGTGAGATAGGTGGCCCAGTAGGTAACCTAGCCCTGTGCCCTGGAGGAATTTGTAGCTGACAACTAGCACATTGAATTGTACCCAGAAGACTATTGGAAGCCAGTGCAATTTTTAGAGCAGTGATTTTACACCGACATACTCTGGTGAGCCAATAAATATGTGCCCTGCTGTATTCTAGGCCAGCTGCAGCTTCCAGATGATTTTCAAAGGCAGCTCTACACAATGGTCCAACCAACAGAGGACCATGGCCTGAGTGACCGAGCAGGACCTCCTGATCCAGGAATGGGTGCAAATTGGTGCAACAGATGGTTTTACACAAAATAATTTTTAATGTCACAGCAAATATAGTATAAAACTAGGATATACATTATACATGCAACCCTGTTTGGTAGTAGCTATGTCTTTGTTCTTCCCTTGATTGGGAATTGTTAAAATATTTCTCAGCTGAGTAATTTTGATCCATTACATCAGCTATTACATAGTAGCCAACTGGTTTCACCCCCACTCAGTATCCTTCCCCCTCTGTCTTCTAGCAAGGAGGGCAAACATTAACCTTGTAGAGTGGTTTGCTACTAACTTGCCATTGGAAACTGCAGAGCAATCTGAGAGAATTAGTAATGCTATAGTTCCTTGTTTTTACAAAACAAGTTCCTGTTTTCACAAAAGTTGCCTACCAGAGCAAATCTGGATAGTAAAGTTTATTCTATATTATTTCAGAAGCAATCACCATTTTTTAATTGCCAAAATATGAAAGAGTGTAAAACTACTAAAGCTGTGTGTAAAACTGCTCCTTGTTCATCATCCAAAGTAAGATAATGGCACACAATGATGTTACAGAGAATGTGCCAACTTGTCACAGACCTGATTAATAGAAACAGGCCACAGCTGCAAGCCAGCAAAAAGAAGAAAGAAAGGTTCTAGAATACCACAATCTCCTTTAAATAAAGGGCTCATGTTAGAATGCGGGATGGGCACCAGGAACATGGGGAGAAGAGATTTAATGGGAGATCTTTAGAGGCATAATCCAGATGGAAAAGGAACAATAGTCTTGGAAGTAGACAGAAGAAGGTGCAAGTTCAGGATGATGACAGTCTCTGTTTTAGATAGTTTAGTTGACTGAGTTTTTGGCAGAAACTTCACCAGACTGGGGCTTGGTCTTAATGCTTATTAGCCAAAGACTCTCATCAGGGAAAGCCCAAGACCAGCCCTGACTTTATACTTAGGAAGCTAACACAGCCTCATCATGGAATGCTGAGCTCACTCTGATGCAAATTTGAATCCTTGATTTCTCCCTTGCAGTATGGTGTGGAAATTGAGTGCATTCCTAGTTGTAGGAATTACCAATCAGAACCTATAATAACTCTAAGAATTAACTCTAAGAATTATAATTATAATAATTAAATATGGGATGAGCTGCTATGCTTATAGTCCACCCCTAGATTATGTTTTCCAAGCAACACATTTGAGATCCAGGTAGATATTTTATTCCACTACACTACTCTAGTTCCAAAGACTACACCAAAACAAAAATGTAGGGTATTCATCCAGGTCCTTCAGGAATGAAAATGAAACTTAACAAAGCAGGGCTCCTTAAATCATATAATAGATTCTTCTCAGATGTTTGAAGAAGCCTCTTTTGAGTTAGATCACTACAGGAAGAAATCTGAAGCTGAGCCTTGAAAAAAGAATTCTATTGATGTTCCCCCCAATTACTTATGTGTAAGCTTGGCAGAGGTATGTATTACAGTATAACTGAATGCATATCTTATTATTATTCATAACATTAACATGATTAAGTATAAATAACTTCCCTCGAACGCTTGCTTTGTTTTTGGTGAAAGATGGAAGAGTGGACATTTGATTCTATTATCATCAAGATGATGTTTCAGTAGGTGGCAATATCTGGTCAATCATGTCTTGGCTTGGAAGCTAAGCAGGGGCGGGCCTTGTTAATACTTGGATGGGAGACATTTGGTAACACTGGTGCTATAGGGTATATTGGAAAGTTGAAAAAAAAATTGGAAGAAAGTAGTGGCTGACCCACTTCTGCATTACTGCCAAGAAAACTAAATGAATGTGACCAGGAATTTGGAACTGTATAAGCTTCATTCCCAGAAATACCGAATCAATTAATATAATTTTTAGAAGCAGTGATGGATGGCCTTTATCTAAGGCTGATAGGGTATGATCATATAATTTCATAAAATCTTTCATTGACTTCTTTATAGCTTACATTTTTCCTGGTCATGGTGTCATTTTAGTGTTTCTAGATTTTTTTTTTTCTACTACAAACGGTATTGGTGATTGCTGTCCCATTACTAATTTTCCTCTCGAGTATTTTACAGTTTTATTTTATATTACACACACACACACACACACACACACATTTTATTTTATTTATATTTCAAATTTAGACACTGTCCATCTAATGAGGAAGTGACTCGTGACTTACATACATACACACAAAGTTATCTGAAGAGATGTGATTTATTTAATCACTAAAGCATAAGTGATTTTTAATGGAATGCCCGCTTCTTAATTCAAGGACGTCTTCTTTCTCCCTTTATTAAAAAAAAAAAAAAAAAAAAGGCTTTTAGAACCGCTTGCCTATATAATCAGAAATTGTGAAAAAAATAGTGGGATTACAGTAGGGGAGGCAGAGTATAAAATTCTACTATGTAGAGATCAGAAATATCTACACTTGGTTCAATAGTACACAAATTTGATATCCTGGCTGATTATTCTATAAATTGGGGTAAGTTAAACTCAATGCCATAGCAAGAATTTAGACAAGGATTAGAGCTGGGGCTTTAGACAGTATTCTGTTTTTTGTTTACCTTAATATAAGACTTCTCAGGAAAAGTTATCCACTGATAAAAATAGGAACGCATCCCCTTTTTAATGAAAATTAAAGAAGATCTAGACAGAAGGTCTAGAATTTCTTTGAATATCCGGGTAAAATAAATGTGATTAAGATTAATTTAATTCAAGGTTGATTTACATTTTGGGAGATCTTCTTTTATATACTCAGTTATATTATTTTAAATAGATTTGTAAGAGATTCAACGTATTTCTTTGGCAAGGGCATCCAGCAAGACTTCCACTGTACAAATTACAATTATCTATTGAGAAAGGTTTGATTTGACAGAATTTCTAAAATACAGCATATTTGTTTTGGGTTTGAAACAAAGCATATTTTTCATTTTGTGCATGCCCCTGTTTTAAATCATGTCAAATCAATTTCCTATGATCCGAAAATGAGATTAATAGATTCAGCCCCCACAGAACGTATAATAAAAGCTTGTTGCAGTCACATTACTGTTGGAATTGTCTTATTATTGACACATTCGGGGCTGGAATCAACAGGTTGTTAATATGACTCTAAATCAATCACTGTGCGTATGCTCTTCCTGGCTGTATTCCTAGAATGTGACATCTGTCAAGACTTCTAGAATTGTGAATTTTTCCAGGCATAGAGGCTGACTGAAAGAATTCTTATGCATCATTGGAAGGAGGAATCTACACCTGATTTCCACCAACGGATTGATGATATATGTTAAATAATATGGTCATTTTTTAGAGTTGTTCTGCTTATCAAATCAAATCTTTATTAAGGGCATAGACTAGCATAAACTCTGCTCATCATATCACTTCCCAGGCCCTTTCCTCTCTCCCCCCATCATTATTATCATCATTAATTTTGAAATTACATTGTATTGTTAATACTATATGTACACTTCTCTTTGGTTAATACGCTTAGTCATAATAACAATAACAACAAAGTTGTATGAAGCAATCATACCACATCAACATATCACCTGAAATAGTGTATACTTTCCAAAATAAGGGCATGAGGTGGGTATAAGCATTCTGCCCTCTCATCCTTTTTTCTAGCATTTGCAGCTGCTAAAGTATGCTCGTATAGCTGCACATAGCTTGGGCCAGACAGCCTTACATTGTCTCCCTTATATGAACACTTACTATATATGAACACTTAGCATTCAAAAGAATCTTCAGGACAGAAAAGATGGGAGAAATCTTGATTTCAGGATGTTCTTTATTTGGTAAAGAGTGCAAAATGCAAGTAGTTATTATAGTTAAGGATGGAAGTTGTATTATTTTCAGACACTATTAACAATATTTCTTTCTGCCTATGAGTTCCTACCATGGCTTATATTTAGGGAGGGAAAAAAAGGCACCATTATCTATGTCTTATATATTCTCTTCCTTGGAAATTAGCCAAATATGGTGAAGGAAAATTAAGAAATATAGATCCCCTTTTCTCTTTGCCTATGCAGTTTGACTTTTCCTATGCAATTTGACTTTAATTGAACGCAGCCTAAAATGTGTTTACATTTTTTCCACCATAGAATTCTGCTTAAGGGACTGAATTCTGGTTGTTGGTACTGACTTCTACAATTAGAAAAATGTTGACTTCCTCCTGTTATACAGAAATGTGTGTTATTTACCTTTTCCTGCATAGAATCATGACAGCTTTTGCATGGAATCATGCAGCTTCCTGAATGGAATCATGACAGATTTTGATGACTTCTGGCATCACAGGAACATCTGAAGTACCTCATTCAGCTATTAATTGCCGCTAAAATGAGGAGATGCATTCAGAAGTGTGTATGCGTGTGTGTGTGTGTGCTTGTGTATTCATTTCAAACCCACAAAGTTCACTGGGTTCAAAACCTACCTGCACACATTCCTTGTATTTTACAGTCAAGAGGTAATGATCCTAAAAGTGGCTGGCCCGCAGCTTCAGTGAAGTGAAAAACGGAGGAGTTGTTTTCTCAAGTCATTTGACTCTGTGCAGCTGGATCAATAGTCAATATTTCTAGGATTTTGCTGCAAGCCCAACACTGCTTTTACTTAATTTTAAATCATTAAACATTTACCAAGATGCTTGAGGGAACTAAACCTCTGGGATAGAGAACATAGGAAAAGAGCTAAAATTAAACTGGTTCTTCATTGTGAAATTTAAGGAAATGGAAAACATCAACTGTTCTTTTTTTTTTTTTGCATAAATTTTATTAAAAGTTTTAAAAAGGAGATCAAAACTACCAAAGAAAGAAAGAGAAAGAGAACAAGGAAAAGACAAAGGTGCAGAAAGTAAAGATAAATAGAAAGAAGAAGCTTTTGATTTTCTTTGCAGCAAATACAAGTATGAATACAAAGTTATCTCTTACTTTATGGTTGCAAAAAAAAAAGTTCACTTTTTTTTATTATCTATTTTTTTTTTCCTAATCATCAAAACATCAACTGTTCTTGAGAGAATCCAAGGGCATTTACTATGGGAAACATGGGGCACTGAGCATTTTACAAAGCCCACATGATCTTATCAAATCAGTGCAACAAATATCCAATGGTTATCTGCTGATTGTAAGCGTCTGTGATAATTGAACAGAGAATTACACACACTGGTTCATACATACAAGTTTAGTACTCAGAAGTGATTTGCACGTAGGAATGGTCCAATCACAGCGCTAATATTATCACAGAACGATCCATATTATTTCTGAAAAGGAACAATAATCAAGAGTATAGAAATTAAGCAATGAATACAGGCTTCTGTTTTCCTAGATTCACATGTTCTTCCATTCTTTCCTTTCCTATACTTGCCTTTGGATATAAGACATGATAGATCATTATCAAATAAAAGTATCTTGGTTTGCAAAATCTTTGGGACATAGTTTCTTCCATTATTTTTCAGTACAGATGTCCACTATAAGTTGAGTTTTAGAATAATTGCTATTCATAATTTTTTTGTTGCTTGCCTGCCTCAACCCCCCTTTAAAAAACACATGGACCAAATCTGTCACAATTTTGATGTAAGAGGAGAGGATTACCATAATCATTATACTAGTGCCTTGACACAGGCCACTTTCAAGACTTTATTATTTGTTTTGCCATGAAAATAAGTGGATATTGAAAAGGCTAGTACAATGGTTGCATTTTTTAAAAATAAACCCCATATGAAAGTTAAAAGCCAAGTTGAGTAAGCTAACTTACTAATGCAAATTCAAAAAGTCAGCTATTTCAAAACTACAACATTTAGAATAGTTTTACTCCACCCCTCCAACAATAAAAAATGGATACTTTTTAAAAATAATAATTGAGCAGTGAATTTTCTTTTGAGTTACCTTTCTGAATTGTAAGTCTGGCTTTCTGCCTGCCTGGATCTGTCATAGCTACAGCTGCTGTGGTTTCAGTTGATGACATCTGGTTAGAGATCAAATAGGGGGGAAAAGCAACATATTAGTTCAAGAATAGGAACCTATGCTCTTCCAGATGTTGCTGAAGTATAATTTCCACAGCCCCAATCAGTATAGTCTACTACGGCAACATCTGGAGGGCCATTAGGCATGAAGTGGGGCAACAGAATTGCAAGGTTTTGTCAATGTTTATGGAACCTCTCTTGAACAATTGTGATGATTTGTTTTGTTAAGTAGAAAACCCTAGAGAGTAGTAAACAGTAATTGCATATCATCTGGGATAAACTTCTCTGCAGGATTCTTTTCCTGTTCTGTTAAATATGTGTATATTATGGGAAAGAGAGAGAGAGAGAGAGCGCAGATGGGTAGGGAAATAGGTAATAGCCCTAATAGGTAGACCAGACCAGAAGAACAACTCCACAGGAAGACTAGGACTATGCTTTATTGAGATAGGCAATAATAACAAAATCTTGCTGGTATGATTGTGCTTCACCTTCTCTCCTTGTTATAGCCCACTAATCAGGGAGGCATTGCCTGATACACTTCCTAATATTACCTTGCTTCCCAGGAGTTAAAGAATGTTTCTGCCCCCTTTGTCTGGGTAATGGTTCTTGCCTATTTCCCTCTAGGTCATCTCTCCAATTCTCTACAATGGGGAAGAACTGTTCAGAGTTACTCCAGAAGACAGGAGAGAAAAAAATGTGTTAAATTAGAAGGAAGTATATTTTGGCTGGGCATCAGGGGAAAAATTGTAACGATAACAGCTGTTCAATATTGGAACAGATTGTTTCAGAAGGTGGTGGAGTCACCTTCATTGAAAGTATTAAACAGAGGCTGGATGACCATCTGTAGTAGTAGTGTCCTGCATTGGGCAGGGGACTGGACTAGACAATTTCCATGTTTTTTCCCAACCCTTAAATATTATGATTTTATCTCTGAATTGGTGGATGTTTGTTTTTACATTATCACTTGAGAAAAGTAATGTGCTTTGGTCTTCTGACATGTTGTAAACATCAGTGAGAAAAATCCACGAGTTACCAGATTTAACGTTTGGAATTTTCTCGACTGCATCTTTCCCTTCCAAAGTGCATGCTCAGATGTAAATAACAGAGTTTGAAGAAACATGTTCTAGGACTCATACCTGATTAAAATCTGAAAGAGTACAGATGGCATGCAGATGGACCAGCATAAATTGTAGATAATAATGTCTCCACCTAAAGCTACTTGGGATCTTCTACTGTGTTAGAAGACTCTTCACCACCTCTGTTTTTCTTGTCTTCACTTTCTTGTGTTGATTTAGTCTGCTGGAGGATGTAGATATATTTCTTTGGGTCACTGGATATAGAGAGGTACCAAAGATCAGTTCTGCCATAGCACTGGAATCTCTGTTGAAACAGCAGATTTGGAGGCTTTGTTTGTTATTCAGTACAGAATGGCACTTTGTACTCCAGCAGGGCTGCTATATATAGATTGCGGCTCCATTTATGCACTCCCATGTTGCAAAGTTTCAAGTCTACATAAAGACAAAGAACACAGTTTATATTTTTGGTGATCTCAGAATACCATAGACTTGTCTACGAGAAAAGAAATCCAAGTCCATGTAAAATTTAGCTTAAACTACAGAGTCTGAGCTTATATGAATTTACAGTAGAATGAACAGCATATTTTCTGTTTGTAATCATGATCAGATAATTTCAGATTTTCTCTACTTATACATATCTAAGAGAGTATATTGAAAATAATATCTTTGCAGGTCTGCATATTTTTAACAAAATTTATGTTAGGTAATTTTTAAAAAGAATTGAATGAAGTCATGGAAAATATATTTGTAACAACGATGTTATAAAATGAATGTGGGCTGAATTAAAATGTAGTACTTCAGGCTTTTATCTTATCTATTTTTTTCTCCTCATACTTTGGGTATAAATATGGATAAATCTATTTGAAATTAAATAATATTGTAAATACACTCTAAGAAATATATTCCTATACAGGTATGTGCTTATTCATATTTAATGCCCACTATGCTCAGTAGGGTATTTTGCAGCCTAAAGTAACTATCTGAATATATTGTACATTCAGGCAGGCAGGCAGGCAGACAGTCAATCAATCAATTTGATGCTGTCCAACTCCAAACAATTCTGGGCAACCAAACAATATAAAAACAATATAACAGAAACAACAGACAACAAAGCTAGACTTGGACGAAAAAAAAGAAAGAAGAGCAAGATAGTGAATCCAGCAAACCCCAAAATATCCCAGCAACAACTAACATTGAACAAAGGGAGCACCAGTCACCCTAGCCTAAAGCCTGGGAGAACAGCCATGTCTTTATGGCCCTTTGGAATGCTTACATGGTGGGAGCCATCAGAACCTTAGAAACCTTATATATATGTGTGTGTGTATTCATATTTATGCAACAGCTTCTTTAATATGCATTAAATCCAAATTAAGATGCATTAAAATCCAAATCTGATATAAAAATATGCAGGCTGGCCATCATTATTTGATTTTAAAAAAGGGAACTAGGAATGAGTTCAAAAATTCTACAGCAATCAGTTTGCTGAACATTGTAAGCAAACTCTGCCAATCACCTACTTTGGAACATATTAGACTAGATGAAAAAGAAATCCATCCTAGATGAAGAACAAGTAGGATGTAGAGCAAGGTCTCTGTCCAATATGTTGTTAAATCATACTTTAACACCTATATATAACACTTATTTGAGGGCCAGATTTAATCCAAATGACTTTCTAATCCAATCCCTGGGCAAAGAGGCGTTGAATAAGTTTGCAATTTGGCACCCTTATTATTAAATATTTACATTCATATCTAGCCAAGACCTGGTGGAACAATCAATCTCAATACTGTTGTAAGCTGATGACTCGGTGCTATTCTGACAACTTTAGTCAGCCTTAGGAGTGCCTTGAGATCTCTAGTTCAAATTTGCAGTGAGGAACATCTTTAAACTATCAAAAGACCAAAACAATGGTGGACATTAAGTTGGCAAATGGATTATTCTGAGATAAAAGATAAAACAGGTTAAATGTTTCAAATACCTTGGGATGATAGAATTATGAAACTATAATGAAGTTGTGACATTGGTGGGCCAAAGAAGCACACCAGCTATTTTGAAATTCTTCCACACTTGTTCAGGTGAACTGGTATCTGCCATCACTAAAGTATTCCAGATAAAAACATTGGACCAGATTTTATATGATGCCCAGTTAGGCTTTTACTCTAATTATACAATGTTTGAATTGATTGATTATTGATTGATTATGTGTCATCAAATTGATATCAACTCTTAGTGACCACATAGATTTTTCTCCATGATGGTCTGTCCCTAAACTGGTCCTTCAGGTCTTCCAACAGTGTACCCATCACCTATAGCTAGCTAGGTCCATTCACTATAGCTAAGTCTATTCACCTTGCTGCTGGTTGTCCTCTTCTCTTTCCTTCCACCCTTTCCAGCATTAGAGTCTTCTCCATAGAGCTAGGTTGTCACATAATGTGTCCAACGTAGGATAATTTGAGCCTGGTTGGCTCCATATATATTTCTTGATTACTTCTAACCCAGGAAGAAGCAGCCTATACATTTATGCTCCTTTAGATTTTCATCTGAATGTTTACTCTCTTTAGGCTACCAACATCTTCAAGGCAACACAGAAGACATAAACCTCCAACCAAAAATTTGTATCCAAACTGGAGGAATCACTTAGAGGGAAGCTTGCTAGTTACTTCTTTTTGCTTCCACTCCCTAAACAGAGGAGACCAAGATTTGATAAGCTACCTTTGGCAGTTTACAGGGTAGAGTTAGTAATGTCCCACTTAAGGAATATACTTGTCCCTGAGGATCAGGAGTAATAGAGGATGTTTACTCAGACTTTGTAGATAAAGTCATTTTAAGTATATTACTCCTACTTTGCTGAAATTCCCAGGTCACTTGGATTTGTTTTTACACTTCCTTACTTTTATCAGAGAAAGATTACCTCTAAAAGAAATTCTGTATGATAGCTTGTAGTGTTGCAACATGTGTTAACCATTACTGCCTTGGGAATGACAAGCAAGCTAACTTAACTCTTATTAGGAAAGTACTGAGCAACTGAAAACCACATTGTTTTTATATTATTTACCATCCTGATATTATGGTTTATAAACAATTTTATTTTGCTGGCCTTTGGCTATAATAAAGATTTGATTTAAGATCCAAATTATGGATTTTTTCCCCACCTTTTTTTAAACCATTCTCTCTCTCCCTCTCTCTCTTTCTCTGGATGAGTGTGACCTTTTTTTCATTGCAATGCAAATGAGTTTGATTTTCTTTGCCATGGGGGGGGGGCACAACATTAACAAAGCAGCAGACAGAGAACTCACAGGTGTAGCAATGTACTTCAGCAGGTGGCCTGCACGTGCATACTGCTGGTGTTGCTGCTTCACTCAGCATTTCTCTAAGCAGCTTCCATGCAAAGCAGGGAATGGACCTGGTGAGGTGCTGAAAATAGAGTTGTCTGTGGCGCATGGCCTACCCTGCAGACTGTTGGAGTGCAGGGGTGGACACAGCCTCATTATCCCCTTGAAGTAACAACTGATGGCCAGACCAAATATTTTTGTTTGTGCAATGAATGAGGATCATCTCCCCACTACCATCACTCCCAGGACACCATCTTGGGCTGGCTCTCACTTCATGGGGGTGAATTAGAATTAGAATTAGAAAAGCATTCCTAATAGAAGATTCTGGCACATCACTAATGTCATAACTTCTTCAGGTGTATTCTGGCACTTATTATTTTCTATGTGCCATTTTACGGCTGGGTGTCTACTCATCATGAAATATATTATAATTAAATCTTCAGAAATCCAGACAACTACTAGATAGAAGCGGAGATACAGAAATCTCTAACTGATTGTCTGGAGTTTTGCAGCCTACATACGATAGCCCTAATCAAAATACCTGTTTCAGACTTTTTGTTTTGTTTTCTGATGTTGGCTGGGTAGATTTAGGACTTAACTATTTTAATTGTGATTTACTCTGTTTCAAGTTTTGTAAATCACCTCAGGAGGGTTACGCAGAAAGACAGCGAGAACTTCCTTAAATAATCTCAGCAAGAACCACTATAGCCTTTTTCCGGCACAATGTACAACAAAGCAGATACAGGTATTCCAGGAATTGGCCCTGCAAAGCGTATTTATCTTAAAGTTACTCCATAAGAACACAGTGTGCACTGACCCCCTAAAACAGTGTTGTCCAAACTTGGCCACTTTAAGATGAGTGGACTTCAACTCCCAGAATTCCCCAGCCAGCTATGCTGGCTGGGGAATTCTGGGAGTTAAAGTCCACTCATCTTTAAAGTGGCCAAGTTTGGACAACACTGCTCTAAAAGGTGGGGGGGGAAAACCCCCACCCCTCTTAAGAAATTAAACATGGACATGGAAGTAATTATTATCATGGAGAAGCCTGTATTTTTAATCATAGGTAGAGCTTGGGAAAGGAGGGGAGGAAAAAAAGTTAGAGCAATCACATCATTCTGCAAAGTCAGTTTAAATTAATCCTGTATTTGAAATCTACCTTTTTTTCATTGCAAATGTAGCATAAATGCAGTGCTACTGAATATAATGTTTCTTTGTGTACTTTTGACTTTCTTTAACATGTTTCCATTCCAGGAGTTTTTGTGTGTAGAAAACGAAACTGGGATATAGTGAGGATAGATTAGCTGTGATACATTTCGTTGTCCCAAATGGACTTTGCTTGGAGTTATTGCAGGTGAAACCCATTAGCTCCCTCAGTCTCGGAGTCATATAGAACAGAGTCTTTAATTCATCTCAACGGAGGGATTACCTGTAATGTCTACCAAGAGGTTCAATCTTAGGGTCCATTATTACTAGGTG
This sequence comes from Python bivittatus, assembly GCF_059951505.1. Classification (NCBI taxonomy): domain Eukaryota; kingdom Metazoa; phylum Chordata; class Lepidosauria; order Squamata; family Pythonidae; genus Python; species Python bivittatus. The sequence goes on from NW_028277086.1 coordinate 32,196,077, forward strand.
CACTTACTGTAGTAATTATAGAAAAAAATTAAAAAGTTGGCAAGTGAAATAATTAATAGAAGATGATTATGGGTTAGTAACTCTATGGCCAAAAGTATGTCACAGTGGGAGTTATATGGTGAATCTGGTTGATTTTGATGTTGGTGATGTCTGTTCAGACACAGACTCACTCAGTGACTTTAGGTAATTTGCTAATTTTAGTAAAAGCTAATCTTGGCCTAAAGATTTTATCCCTAGACCCATGCCCTCCAAATAGCACAAGGGCTTAGGCTGGTATTACCTTCCATAAACTTAATTATAGTCAATGTTTACTTACCTCATTTTGTGGAAGGTGGTGAGAATTTTGTTAATTGGGATAAACTCTCTAACTATACATTGTTTTTAACTAAAAAGTTTTCTGCTGATCAGCTTTTTATGGACTTCAATACTAGAATTGGAGATAACATCCATGACTGGCTTATAAAGTCTGGCTTTGATGGTGAAGAGCTCTTACCGCCAATCTTGTGCTTACCCTGTTCATCTAGTGATGCAGTTTTTAATATGGCAGGGAGTAAGATGTTAGGTTTTTGTATTATGCATAATCTTATAATTTTAAATGGCTTATGTCTTTTCCCAGGCTCACAGGGGTTCACTTTCAGATCTGTTTGGGGTCAAAGTGTGATTGATTATGTCATTTGTCCACCTAGCTTACTGTTAGATATTTCCTCTTTTGATACTGAAATACGCACTGAAAGTGACCATCTACCTTTGGTTATAGTTCTAAATTGCAACCTGTCAAATTTCAAACAAGTATCACTTTTTGACAGTTGTGACTCAGAGAATATCTTTAAAAGAATTAGCTGGTCTACAGCCCTAGAAAGGGAATTTCATACCTTACTTGGTTCGGAACCAATGATTAGGTTGGAATCAGAGCTAAGCAATTCAAACTTGATTGAAGAATCTCTCCTTATTTACTCTCATTTAATTAGTAATTGTAGCTCTAAAGCCAAACCTGTAGAGTCAGTGGTCCTAAAACCCACTACTTGGTTTGATCAAGAGTGCTATAGCGAGAAAAAGAGATTGAGATCCAAGTTTAAAGAATTATGTCAATCTGGGGATCCCAGTAAATATAATGAATTTTTAAAATATAAAAAAAGCTTCAAAGATCTTACATCTAAGAAAAAGAAATTATGCTTTCAGGGTAAATGGGACCAGCTGTACAGGGCTATAAAAAGCAATGATAGCAAATCCTTTTGGAGATTAACCTTGAGCAATCCCAATGGCAAATCTTTCTTTGCTGACCCTGTGATTTCTTCCCAGTAATGGGTGGTACATTTTTCAACATTGTATGATGCCCCAGTAGCATCTCATATTGAAGTTAATGACCCTATCTCTACAGATTTACCTCAGTGGCCCCCGGTGAGTATAGACGAAATGACTGAGTTAATTGTCGATTTAAAATTAGGGAAATTGCCTGGCCTGGATGGGCTTCCAGCCAAGCTATTTAAAAAACATATTAATTGGTGGGCCCAGCTGCTGGCTACTTTGTTTACACTTATTGACCACCATGGTATAGTGCTGAATGCTTGGCTTAACTTGATAATAATTCCAGTTTATAAGAAAGAAGGGTTTGATCAGCCTAGTAACTTTCGACCTATTAGTCTCTTATCAACTCTTGGTAAGCTTTATGCTAAACATCTTGAACACCGTCTAACAGACTGGATACATTTAAATGACATAATTGGTCCTGAACAGATAGGCTTCTGCAAAGGAAATTCTACTATCGACCAATGCCTCATACTAAATTTCCTTATAGAAAAATATTTGAACCTAGGAAGGAAGAAGCTCTTTGTGGCATGTATTGATCTCAAAAGCACATTTGACTTAATTCCAAGGGATCTATTATGGACCAAATTGATGAATCAAAGAATTGACCCAAGACTCTTGTTTCTACTAAAGAAACTCCATACAGCTACCTCCTGGCAAGTGAAATATTTGTCTAAGGGCCACTTAATGGAGACAATACCCACGCAGAAGAGGGTTAAGCAGGGCTGTGTTCTTGCCCCTCATCTCTTTAATATCTTTTTGAATGACCTAGCAAACTCCTTTAGACCCATTAATGGTCAACCTCCCAAGCTTAGTGGCCTTCCTACCCCATTACTACTTTATGCTGATGATACCACAATCCTCTCTTATGTGATACTTGGACGCATTCTGTAACTATTGTCAATGCAAACTCACTCACTGTTAACTATTTCAAATCAAAGGTAATAACCTTTGCCAAAAGATGGCGCTCACAGAGATGGTTCACGGGTAATACAGAAATTGAACAAGTTAAAAGTTTTAAATATCTTGGTATTACATTAACTATAATCTTTCTTGGGTCACTCATCGCAATAAGACAATCAACTTGGCTAATTGTTCGGCTGCTCAGATTAAACAATTTTATTTCACAAAAGGAAATCAATATGTACCTGCAGTGATTAGAATATTTAATGCTAAACCTTTTTCTCAAATTTTATATGGTATGCCCATTTGGCTGGGAGCTCTTAGTCACAAAGTTGAGGGTATTCAAGCAGCTTTCTTGAGGCAGCTTTTGGGGGCTCCTAGTTGTGTCTCCTACCCCACAATTTGCTTAGAAACCGGTCAACACCTGATAGAAACCAAAGCCTGGTTAATAACAATCCAATACTGGCTTAGGATCTTATTAAGAACTGCTTCTCGAAGTCTGTTATCTCATCTTAATATGGATAAATATATTTTGCTCTGGCCTCGGCATATTATGTCTAAACTTAAGCAAATTGGGATTGCGATTGATTATTTATATTTATTGGATGAAACCTATGTATTTAGAATTATTAAACAGAGATTTTTAGATCTAGAATATCACAAACTTAGACCTGCTCAACCCTGTGTTTATTTGCCTGTCGTGTTACGTACAGAAACTCACCTGGGTAAGTTGGTGCATTATTTGTATGATCTTGAGGTTCCATCTCAGCGGAGGGCCTTCCTTTTGGCCAAAGTAAATTCTTTTCCTTCTGAGGTACTTTTCGGAAGGTACAAACACATCCCTAATCATGAGAGGCTCTGTTCTTGTGGCACGCCTGATACAATTCATCATATAATTTTTGACTGCCACTTAGTTGAGACTCTCCATTACGAACTGCTTTTAAAACCTTTGCAGGGCAAATATCCACCAAATACTGTATTATCCTACCAATATCTATTGAGATTACCTGTAATCAGCAGAATTGTTGCTAAATTCTTGGATGAAGCACTCAAAATTAAATGCAAACAAATCTCCCAATGCGTATGGCTTAACCTTTGATTAATTTTCGCTATGTCACTGTGCATTCTGTATGTTTTTGTTCTTTTAATGCCAATAAAGGTTTTGATTGAGAAATGATTGAGGTAGTTTACTATCTTTCAGTCTCAGTCCTTCTGGGTAAAATGAGGCATAATGATCATTTTTTAAAAAAACCCTAATGAGTGAAAAGCTTCTTTTTCAAGCATTGTGGTATATACAAAATGTCTGCTAGTTGGAAGAAAGAAAATGATCATCTACTAGAATCACAGTGCTGAAATAGGTGTTAACAGTACACATCTTATCAAAGAATTTTTGCTTTTTGGTGAGAAGCAACAAATTAATGATACTAATTAAAGATGATCAAAAGATGCAACAGAAGCAAGAAAATTAGAAGCCAATTACTAGTGGTCTGGTATTTTGGAAAATTAGGGGTAAGGGTTTTGTTTTTTTTTACCTTGCTATTACTGTACTTTCCCAATTGATATCCCATCCCATACCCTAAGGATGTCAATCTTAGTCCTGATAACAGCATAGAATAGCCACATGCTCAAGTCCCAATGAAAGAGGATGAGATCATTTCTCTGGGATGGCTCACTTGTGGGTTTTTGCTTTGGAGAGCACAAAGGATGTAGTATTAAAATTCTGGTAGAATGAATCTATCTATCTATCTATCTATCTATCTATCTATCTATCTATCTATCTATCTATCTATCTTACAGAAAAGAAGTAGGATGGGAAGTTAATGTCAACCCCCAGTGTAACCCAGTGTTTACACTGAATGGAGTGATTGTTTCTTCCCTTTCCTGAGTCATATTAATGGTAGTCACTAATCAGTATGTAACCAGGGGTTAAAAGTAAGGTATTCTTTGTAAAATCAGAAAAATGGTAATAGTATAATATTTTACAAGTGTTTAAAACAAGGTGGACAGTTTCTGAGGCTGTAATATAAAAGACAATTATCTCAATGGAACTTTAAAGTAGTCATGAATAGAACTATGGGGTTATTATGGAATTTATTATGGAATTATTTTGGAAGCTTTATGGAAGGATAAATTTTAGAAACTGCTTCTCGACTAATGCTACAGAATGAGTTTCAAAGTCAACTAAAATGGGAATTTAATAAGTCCAGGTATAGTTCTTGCTCTTAACTCTAATACAGTATAGGAGTCCTCTGGAGAAGTTAAGTCAAGTTAAGAAAGTTAAGTCTCTTCTGACTTAACAAAAAAGTACAAAGCATGTTTAAAATATCTCAAGGTTAGTTTATTTCTTTATGCCTGTCAGTCCTTTTTATTGACTGAACACAAGTTGAGGTTATGCACTTGTGTTTCTAAAACTCTAATGTATTTTAATTTAATTAGATAGCTAGACATTGCAGGATCCATACAATTTTCATGTTTAACCATCACACTCACATATAAGAACTGCAGCTATGGAAACTTTAAGAAATTATTTCTTTCACCTTGTAAAAAGTTAATGTTCCCAGCTTTTACAGGTAAATCTCACAAACATATTCATTCTGGCCTAGCCATTACACTTCAAGGTGTATTTCAGAGTGAAATAACAAAATGGAATTACACATTTTATCAGGTTCTGGATTAGGGTAGGGTTAATGACAGAAAAGTTTAAGTGGATTAATTCTATGCATGATTATGAATGTTGTGAGAATTTGTTTCTGAAATATTCCAAGGACAAAAAGAATGGTAGTGAAGAAAGGAAACTGCAATATTAGGCCCTAAAAGTATTTAAATCAGTGTGCCAGAAAGAAGTTTAAATATTACAGATTATTCTCAATGCTTTGAACCAGTTATGATAGCTGCATTTATTTTGTGAAAAGTAAAGCTATGGAACCAAACTGTGTTTTGAAATTATTTTGTGAAATGAGCCTTTCTAGTGGCAGAGCCAAGAATGCTAATCAGTCTGATCTGTATGGGTTGACTTTGCTCTGTAGCCTATGGTCTTCTAGCAACTAGTTAATAATTTTTATTTAGTCAAGTATTTGGTTTGCCTGCCATGTTCATTTTAGTTTCCTTGGGTAGTTCATTTTGTGAATTCTGTTTCAGTGTTTAATATTTTGAATTCTGTAATTTTAACAATTATATTTGTTTTATTTCCCTCTTTTTCTTCTTATTTTAAAACTACCAAGTCCACCTTTTGTTAATAGGGCAGAAGGCACCAGGCTTCAGCTGCCACCCTATGCCCATGCTGGTGGGAAGACCACAAAGCATCTTTGAGAAGCAGGGCATCCCCAAGGTGTGGTCAAAAAACCTCAGGATGGCAGTCATGACAGTATGATCAAAGCTCTGCCCATTTTTAATGTTCTTTGCACACACACACAAAATAAATAAAAATAGAAGAGCTTTGATTGCACTGTGATGGCTGTCATCTTGAGGTTTTTGACCACACTCTGAAGACAGTCCTTTTGGGAAGGTAGGACAATAAATAAGAACCCCACTTTTCCCCATTTCAGGCATGCTCCAAAATCCTGTATGAAAGGAGTTAATCCTGAAATGAAATACTGGTAGTAGTTTTATTTACTGTGTGCTTATAACTAAGGACAGTACAGGTAAATCAAAAATTATATACAATACAAACCATTATTGCTATTAAACTATATAATAATCCATGTAAAACATTTTCTAATAAATTATAATAATCAAGGCTGCCTGTAGTGATTTATATGTGTACATTTAACCTAGGAGTTCTAAGCCAAGAGTAGGTAACCTGGTTTATTCTAAAGATTTTTGATAACATCTCCTATAATCCTCAACTACATGGTCAATACCAGGTATTATTAGAATTGTAGGCCAAGACATTTGGAGAACACTAGTTACCTAGTCCTATTTTTGGTTGCATATTGGGGAGAGAAACCTATAACATTTTAGATTATAGTTCCCAGCCATCCTCAACACTGGCCATATTGGTTGAACTATTAGGAAATGTAGTTTAGCAACATTTGGAGGGTTGTGGGTTGGTCCTCCCCACCGTATCATGCAAATGGTACTGTATATAAGGACCTATGATTTTAGCACACCATCCCTCCCCATGTATTAGAACATTGCCATGGAAACACATAAAGTTTGCTTTTGTTTCCTTCCAAATAGTTTTCAGTTCTGTAGGAAAAAATTGGGTGAACCGATTAGAAACCTTTGCTTACTTGGCTTTATTTTTGTTTTATCTGGCAGGAATGGATAAACTTTCATGTGTGAAGTATTACTGTTTCATGTCTCTGTACACAATTAATTTTTTTCCCAGGCGCTGGCAACAATCCAAAGCTTTAAAAAAGATTATTTGTGCATTACTCTCCATTCCTTTGCTAAATTTCAGATTTGAAAGATCTCTGGGAGTGTTTTAAAAATTATTTATGATAATATCCAGAACCCTGAAACATGTCAGTAATGCACACATTTTTGTTGTTAGATGGGTGTTTGTTTTGCTCCTCTAATTTGTTTCTCTCTACTAAGTTGTAAACAGATGAATTCATATTCAAGTCATTTACTTTTCAGGAACTTTCAGCTTACATTTCTGTGTTTGGCACAGAGCTATCCTTTAAATATATCATAATATTTGAATTGTGCGGATCATTATAACAACACCCTAGGTTTTAGTAAAGTGGATCAAAGTATGGAACTATGTGACAGCTGATTCCTGATTTACCTGCAGTTTCATTTTATCTACACTAACCAACAACTGGCTTTGCTTTGAAATGTTACAAATGGAGGCTTGTGTGCTTGCCTAACATATAGTGCCATGGGAAATGACAGAATACAAAATCAAAGAAAGTATTTTTGTTAAAGGTAGATATTTCCAAGAGCAGTCTTTACTAAACTGTTTTGCAATGCAATGAGGGGAAAAGGAGAACACATTTTATGTCAGCATCAGTTTGCTATCTTGAGTGTTTTCTGGGTGTGTGTCAGTACACTGAATGTATCTTCTAATTGGATGCAGGCAACAGTATGCTGGTGTGCAAGGCAGTTTCTAGATTAGAGGTCCAAGCTGTGTTGGCAAACTTGGAGTAAAACTGAGCTTTGGTTCTGCTTATGGCATATTGGAGAATATACTAAAATTGACTGCTACTGTCCACACTATTAGCAGGGAATGCTACATGTGACATAGGTACAACTAGTCTACTCCTTCTCTATATTACTAAAAGTGTTACATGAAAGCTTTCGTTGACGAAAGCTATGATGGTCAATGTCTATGGACCCATCTTGTGACAACCCATGGCATATTAGAATGTTAGAACTCAGCAATTCAACCCTGAACTACATATATTCTCTTTTATTGCAGCTGCAACTTAGAAAGTTAGAGGAAAATAATCTAATAGATGAAATTGAAGAAAAATATATGTTGCATGTTTGTGATACTAAGAGACTGGGGGAAAATATAATAGGTGTGATTGAAGGTGGTCTGATCTTGTGGAGAGAATAAGAATGAAAGGGATAAAATATAGGTCAGACAGTATGCATTGGAGTCATCTAGGTTGTTATGGGTATATATAAAAGTAGGAAACAGGGAATGAGTTGGGGAAAATTTGTGCTATAATCTGAATGATTGTGATCCAGGGGCAAAAAGACTGTTTTAGATGTTATGGCTTGGTGGTAAAAAGATGTACAGAAGTGATTGGGTAATTCAGGGGAAAAAAAATGAGAATCCTTATGGTTTGGTAAGTATCTGCTTAGAAAAAAGTTTATGCCTATGTCTATTCGTATATAAACAGAAAAGAAATAAAACAAAGCATGATTCATTTCAGTGTTTATGATGAAGGACAATTAATGAAGGATACAAGGGTGATAAAAGGTTTTGAATGAAGGACAGATCATTATATAGTAGTGTTAGCAGTGGATCTTAGGTGAAAAATGGACATACAACAAAATGAAAAGTTTTGAAGAAATAGAATGAAAGTAGAATGACTGCAGAAAGAGAAAGTATGAGTCCTATATGAAGAAGCATTAGAAGACAAATTAATCTCCCAAAAGAATAAATGGAACGTGTGTGTAAGGAAAGAGGATGTGGAAGCTGCTTAGAAGAGAGTGTAAAGAATTATGTTACAGAGTGCCACAAAAACATAGGAGTTATGCTAATAGGAAGTATGAAAAAGGATTCCTGGAGGAATAATGAAGTGAAAAAAGGCTGTGGATAAGAAAAAACACATACAAGAGAATGATTGATGCAAAAAATGATGAAAGAAATATATTAAATAATGTAATTCCAAAGAATGTTGTCAAAGAAAGCAAAGGATAATTAAAATTAAAGCAGAGAAAATGCATAGTGATTTTGATGGAAATAAATTGTTTTGGAAAGGGATAAAGAGAATCAAACAAGGGACCTCCAGTGGAATGAATGGAATTAAATAATTAAATGATTTGATGAAACTGAAACTTTTTTTTTGACTTTTATATGGGAATGGCAATGATATGTCAAACAGCAGAATTGAAATTAATGTTATAAATGTTAGTGTCAAGAAAAAAATGATGCAAAGTAAGCCAGAAATGCAGTGAGAATATTGAAAAATGGTAAGGCAGCAGCTGTGGAAGGTATAACAGAAGAAAAGTTAAAATATAGATGTGGTTCGCTTATCGAGTATTGAAGTGATTTATTTAATCTATATGAGAACTCCGAAGCTGTGTCTGACGTTATTGTTTCCCATATTAAGGGAAAAATTTCAAGAGGAGTATATGGAATAACTGCTGGGGAATTAGTTTGTTAAGTGTGCCTGCAAAGGTATTTGGAAGATCACTGATGGAAAGGATACAAGGCAATGAGTAACATTTGGGAAGTGCATCACGGATTTAAGCTGGACAGGGGTGCACACACCAGTGTTTTGCTTTTAAGCATGTCTTTGAGCAGTATATAAATGAGGGAAAGAAAATGTATTGTACATTTGTGGATTTGGAGAAAGTATATAACAATGTGAGTACACTTGAATTATGGAGTATTTTGTGTGAATGTGGAATTGAAGGTTGGCACTGAATGCAATAAGAAAAATATATAATTAAAATTAAGTGTGAGAATAAATGGAATGCTTACTGAATGTTCAACACTGAAAGGGAATAAGTTAAGGATATGTAATGTACCCTTGTATGTTCAATATATCTATAGATAAATATGTAAGAAATGTGGTTGAAGACATGAAATGCGAGGACTTTTGAATGGAGATCAAATGGATCAAGAGGAAGGAGAAGAGCAAGGATGAACAGAGTCCACCAGATTTTCAAAAAATAAAAAACAGGAAGTTTAAAGAACTAAAACCATACATGGGGTAAAGTATGAATGTGAAAGAATCAAGATGGTTTGAAATGATAGAAAGGTATGGAGAAGCATAATTAATTGTTAGGTGTAAATTATATTTAGCTATATTTCCTTTTTTTTTTTTCTTATTTCATGCCTTACTTCCTGTGGTTTACTATTTCTTACTCCGTTGCATAATTCTGCTTTCACAAAATAGAACAGCATGATGGGCATGAATGTAAGTGTAATCACTTTTTTTTATAAAATTCTATGTCTGTTATAGATCAGTAAATTACTTGGAGCAAGTTTACTGACCTGAACACTGTTACTCAAAAGCAAGGGCATAGTGAACAGTGTATTTATGAGCCAAGTTACCAATTCAGGTTATAAAAAATTTTTAAATGACACTTTTTGCTTTCATGTAATGGCTGCTGTTACTGGGGAAACTGGCTTTTAAGTGCCATGTTCAGCCTTTTGACTCAGGTACCAAGTCCTCCCTAGAATAGTATCATATTAAAGGTGTTTTGAAGTAAGAAAAAACAAATACACATATAGGGTAAATAGCAATGGATATGCAACAGAATAAGCAAAACTTCTAATGTTAAAAAAGAGCTCTATTTATGGAAACTTCATTTTGTTAATCACTCCAGAAACTGTGTCCATGTGGAATATATTTATGAATGAAATATTAAATATTCATAGAGACACACACAATATTTAATCCCAATAAAATCATTGATAAACGTAAGAGATTTTCTCTCATTAAGATTAACAGTTTACACAGATTCTTTAATGTGAGTCATGTTTAAAGATTCTAACAAAGGCCTTATATAGTATGATTCTTCAGGGAATAGAATTCCAATATTATGTTGCTATTTTTAGTAATGTTAATATGCAAAGCAAATAAGAATTCCTGTCCTTTTTAATGTCCAGATGTCATTATAGATGCCTGGGCAGCAATAGACATCCTATTATATATTAAAAAAATCAAAATAAACAAACATAGTAGAAAAGGCTGAAATTTCCCCAACTTCATGTCCAAAAAGCTAAGATTAAACCTCATGTATGTGAAGCCTACATAATATTGGAGAAATTTCAGTTTTTTCTACTATGTTTGTGATTTTGAAAGCTTATGCATTTTTTGGCATTTTTGTAACTCCTAAAAATCATTGCCAAACTTACATTTATGATACTTATTTTTGTTCAGTATTTCTAGATTAATGTCATCATGATTGATGTGTGTGAGCCTCACTAGGTAGACCAGATCAAGAAATCAACTTTACAGCATGGCTAAAACTACTTTATTGAAATTACCTGTAACAACAGAACCTTTGATTTGATTGTGCTGCATCTTCTCCCCCTTCTTATAGGGCAGTGTTGTCCAAACTTGGACACTTTAAGATGAGTGGACTTCAACTCCCAGAATTCCCCAGACAGCATGGCTGGCTAGGGAATTCTGGGAGTTGAAGTCCACTCATCTTAAAGTGGCCAACTTTGGACAACACTGTTATAGGGAATCAGGGAGGTGTCTGAGCTGTCTCCAAACATTATCTAGGTGTTCTGGACTTAAAACACGCTTCAGCCCCTTTTGCCCAGCCAATGGAGTCCGCACATCTCTGCCAAGGTCATCTTCCTTATTCTCTATAATGCGGATAGATAGATCCTTGTCTGAAATATCAACATTTGTTTAGGCATTATCAGCATACGTATATAATATATGTAGAGTAGAATACATTAAATAAATTATGGTTTATTTTAACATGATTTGATGAAGCTATTGTGCCTTGGTTTACACTTTATGTGAACATAAACTATGATTTACAAACCACAAGGTGACCTATCATGCTACGTGTTAAGAAATTTAGAGTTGACCTTAGGTAAGGTATGAAAGATATTAAGGAGTGACTTGAGAAGAGATCACATGGTTCAGAGACTGAAGCATATATGAGAAAGAAACTTAAAATAACCTCACCTTGGTTTTGTTTAATATAAGAAAGACTGAGAGAAACTTGGACAGGCTTTCAAGATTCTGTTATTAGACCCTACAAAAAGAAAGTCACCTTCCTGGAATCTCTGCAGTGTCTGTTTCTTAACCTGGCCTACCATAAAGGACTGACACTAACTCAAAACCAACCCAAACCAACAATATGGCTTGGGTATATGTAGACATAGGAATATTTAGTATGTTATAGTAAATGCTGTTAATCATGGATATATGCTGACAATTCCTTTATATATAATATACAGTAGCTTGTTCTGAAGGTACTGAATGAAATAATCATGTTGACTAAATAAATCTGAGTCCAGCCAATGAGTGAATGGAAGAGGGTATAGCAGCTGAATGTATGCCACTTTCCCTTCCATGGAGGAAAGAAGATACATACAAAAAATACATAAAATATACTAGATTGTTTACTATTACTTTTTCTTTTTTAGTTTTTTGAAAACATTAAACATTTACAGTAAACTGTCAAAAGCTTCAGCTTGTAATTTGATATAATTAGCATCTTCTGTATAAAAGCTGCTTCCCGGATTCTATTGTATTCTAAAATGCCTAACCATGGAATGGAAACCAGAGTCCAACAATGCAGATGAAGAAATGGAACAATCCAGAGGGAGTTGGCTGATTTACATGTGGCATTTTCTGAGGGAAAAATCCATAGGCTTCAATCTGAGGCAACAGATTTAGGGCAAGGACTGCATTCTGTTCCATATGCTGCTGCCAAGATTTCATGCACACATGATGACAAATATTTCATTTCATTAATGTATGACAAATAATAGTAATGCAAGAAACATAGCCAATGTTCCTGTTCTAGCTGGTATTTGCTTCTGCCTAAAGCATTTCTGTAATTTAGGAGCATTGGCTATGTCAGGATTATGAGAAAACAGAAATCATGCTTCTCCTGCTCCTATTATCAGGAATACAAATCAACCACCAACGTTCAAAGGCCATTCAGTCTGTCAAGAGCAGCAAATCCTTAATTTCAAAACTGGCCTTGACAAGTCTTAGAGAAGGAAATAATCTGTAGTTTCTAAGTGACAATAGTTGATCTGCTCTTCAAGGTCAATATGAAAATGCTGCTGTTTTGATCACATGAGTTTTAAATACTTCCTGACATGCCATAAATGTGACTGAGATATCATTCATGAAGATGATACAGTTACCTGCTCAAAGGTGCAGCAGCAAAGCTGACAACCTGGCCTTTGTTACAGCTGACATTAAAAGAAGGTCAGGCTGAGGGGGTGCAGACAGACATGTCAGCTTGTAGCCTGAGATGGTGCCAAAGGTACATCCTTTCATTTATGCTGGAATCCAACAGCTTGTATATGTATTGATATTTTGTCTCTTGCCACTGGCTCTGTGCTATATTGATATTTAGCAGTTTGTTCTGGCCAAAAGACTGGAGTTAATTTGAATGGTGAGGCAGAGGATGAATAAACACTACAGGGGATGTTTAGAGGCATTTGAAAGAGATAAATAAATTGGCTGTCACTTTGTGTGTTGATTCAACTTGAATTCCAATATTTAATAGGGAACTCTGAATAAAGCAAGGCTAATAATTTTGTAGGGTAAATATTTTGCTACTATACACATGAGTAACTGCACAACCTTAGAAACCTACTGTTAATGAATGAGTTCTGAATTTATAGGATTTGGAAAAAATAGATCAGCTCCGCTGAATCTATAGCCTTGTCAATGAGGAAAAAAAAATAGACCATATGACCATGAATCCTTTGTGTTTGGGACTGAATTCCCTGAATGAAATGCTTTCTACCAACAATGAAAGAAAAGAAATATCCATCAACAGTGGAACTCACCACACAGTGATGATGGCTATTCTGTTTAATGGAAGTAAGTGCATACTATTAAATCCAAACATCAGAAATGGGTTACTTCTAGTTTCACAAAGAATAAAGCTCCATACACAATGTCTTATAATGGGCAGATTTTGCATTTCATGCTTATGTACTCAGTCTTGGTCTAAAAGGCTTTCTTGGCATTTCTTGCATAGAGTTAATAATTACTATAAATAGTAATAGATTCTTGGAGGAATTTCTCTGTGGTTAGTAGCCTACAAGGCTCTTTGGAACACACGAGGGTGATGATACACTTTCCATTCTGACACTAATGTGAAGTATCTCTAGATGGGAACAATGATTAATTAGGATCTGACAGTTTGGCTGGGTTAGAAAGTAGAAGGTCACTCTGGCCCAATCAATTTAGTTGTTTATTTCATATTTTCACATTGAAAAGAAATGACCACATTTATAATATTCTGTGATTAACCCCCCTCTCACACTGGATATTGAAAGAGTGCTAGATATGTTTAAAGAAATCTGAGTGAAGAAGCAGAGTGTTTCATTTATATATAAGAGGTTATTGATTATGTATTTTATTTTCAGCCTTTTCCATGATTATAAACTAATTCCCATAGCTTCATAAAAGTAATACAAAATGAAGAAATAAAAAAAAGTAGAACAGAGTTAAAATAACACCATTCAACAGGAAACTTTTCTCTATACTGCAGTAAAGTCAAATTGCCTGGATGGATAAGAAGATCTTGGTTTAACTCATGGATTTTAAGAACAAAGGTATTAGGCAACGTTTTTTGGGAAGAGCAAACATAACTGGAGTTATATCACTTTAAAAAAAAACATTTTCCTATCTTTTACTTCTGAGGACATGGATATTCAAAGAAACCAAAGAAGAATCTTGGATTCTATTTTAATTAATATGGAATACATTTTGTACTCTGGTCTTAAGCTATAAAAGTGAAAAACAGCACATTCCACTGGTCTAGAAATTGAGTATGTGGAACTGTTTGCCAGGAGTATATTTTGGTTATTCTTTCAGATGGTGGAAATGTTTTTGGATACTGTCTTCTTTGGTTTATCCTTTGGTCCTGGCTTTATTTATTTCAGTATATCTAACCCACTTTTTAAATACATAACATCACCCACAGTAGATGAGACTCATTATGACAATTACAAATTAAAATCATTTGAAAGAACAAAAACAAGATTGAAAATATAATTATAAGAAATACCTCGTTAAAACAGGCAGAGATAGAAAATAACAAATTCAAGTGAAATATACATTTCTGTGGAGAAAGGTCTTAACTAGCAGGTAAAAGACCACCTGGCACCCCAAACCAGAGAATTACACCGTTTCAGTAATTGGAAAAGAAAGCCATTATGGTGTAGTGGTTAAGGTGCTGGACCAGAACTGGGAAGACCTAAGTTCAGGTCCACACTCAGCAATAGAAGCTCAGTAGGTGACTTGTGCCAGTTACTCTCTTCCAGCCCAGTTCATCTCACAAGATTGTTCTGTGACGAAAAATAGGTCAAATGAATATTACATATATCACTTTGAACTTCTGAAGGTAGAATATAAATCTAATAAACCTTCAAGATAGAGGATTAAACAATTTGGTAGTCTTATCTTACTCTTGTTCTGACTGAAGATCTGTCCAGAGGTTTCTGATTTTCTTCAGGTAGTTGCTATAGCATAACCTTGTCATGGTTTCAATACTAGCAAAGTAAATTCTCAATTGTTATTATTATGTTTTCCCTGGAGCATCTGAAGACTTCATGTTTCTAAGTGTGTATGTGGATATGTGGAAAGTTTTTTAGAAGTTAGGACTCTCATGTTCCCCAAATATATAAACTTAGAAATGCAATGCGCAGGGTCTGATTTCAGGCAATCATTGCAACAAGAGGTGAAATATTCAGCAATCTAATGCAAACTTAAAATTCAGCCTGATCAATCAGTGTAATGGCATGTGGGAATGACCTTGGGAGACAGGAAGGAGAGCTGCAGACTGGACAACTGGCATGTAAAAGATGTTTCAGCCCACAGAAGGGGGGATGTCATGGGAAATATTTCAGAAGGGACCCTCCCTAGTTTTCCGGAGAGTAAAAGGAAAGGAGGAGAGAAATGCTTTCAGTCTTGCAAGATTCCGTTAAAGTAGCCTTACAATATAGAGCTAGTACTCCTGGTTGTGCTTCTTGTCTGGACAACCTCGCAGGGATAACATCAATAACAGGAAATACTTAAGGAATTAAATATACAAAATTTAACAGGTATGTTCTATACAAAATCCCAGGTTGAAATCTCTATTTTTAAACATAAGGTGAACATTTCTCATTTACCATGTATTATTATTGGACTACTCCAAAAACTATGAATTTTATCTTCACTGAAATGCTTGATAATCTTTCTTAAAGCAAGACCTCATCTGAGGCTAACCAAAGACACACACCCTCTAGTTAGTCAAAAGCTGTGATAATGACATGCTGAAGCATCTGCTTCGGGTGCTGGCTGTCAAACACGTCAAGGGCTTCTTTGAAGGTAATAGCAGAAATATTGTTTCTGTTGGCCCTCATAAATCAGGCAGTAGCCCTCAGTTTTGGACTCATGTGAAACCTCATGATATAAAACATCTGCAGACACCAGGCACGAAAGGAAAGGGACGTCTGTAGCTTTCAAATTGTACAAACAGCTGCCAATACATTACTTAGCTTTCTGGGGGCAAGCACTCATTGTTCCCTCGACACCAATCATTCCTTTAAGAATTCAGAGAGAAGATGCTGCTACCTTGTTATATGTCAAATATAATAAAATTTATTATCTAAATTTAAAATATGTAGCACCTCTAAGTTGAAATGCGCAGAAATGAAAATGGCATTGAAATGCAACATTATTTTATATCACAAGAGATAAGCTGGAAAAGCAGCAAGTGAAAGTCGCATAAAATTAACATGAAGAAGAGGTTTTCTTTTTGTCACAGAATATTAAAATATGGAATTAGAGAATCAGTTCCTATGATAGCTTTTGATTCTGAGTCTCTAATCTTGGCTCTACCACCTTTGAGCCCTAAGCACTGTTACTGCTGCTGAATGGAAAAAACAGAGAGCAGAAAGTTGGAGAAGTAGCAAAGTGCAGGGTCAGGTTCTTTGAAATAATTAATTTCCTCGGAATCATGATAAGCCTGAAAGGGAATGGTGGCTCTCATCAGTGTCAGAGATGGAAACATTTGCTAGAAATAATATTTGAAACAATATTTGAACCCCATGCACACACATTGGAACCTGGGACTGTGATCTGTTTTCCTGAATACTGTATATTGACCTTCCCTAGGATGTGGCTTTCTAGGCATGTGATTTTCTATCCTGACTCTTGTAATTGGTATAGCAGTTATTGGTTTAGATCCACCAACTGACTTGAATAATTCATTGACTCTAGTGTCTTGCTGGCTTTTGACTTGACTAGCTGGCTTTTCTTTCTTTCTCAAGTCCTGCACCCCACAGAACACAGCAGCTTGTTCCCAGTCCTTTCATGGAAGTGTTGTTGCAGGAAACCATAAAAATTTACCTTGACTTGTTTCTAGGTAACTTGGCACTATGAGCTTGCCATTTTAGATAGAGGATTCTGTGGAAGAGTGCACCTAGTTGGTCTTTACCGTTAATCTGCTGACAGGCCATCTGCTAAACGGGCCATCCTATTGCTAGTAGAACAATGTATACGATTTGCCAAATTTGCAGGGGCTTTAGCTAAAATCAGGATGTTTGAGGATCCTCCCATAAATTATGTTAACCAATTGGAACATTTGATATCTCAGTAGGGATGCCACAGAGTATAAGAGGAGGGAAGGGAAAACACAGTCAGGCTTTCAAGATTCTGTAATGATAGACTGTACCAATAAAATATCATTCCAGTCCAACTTGTGGAGTCTATTTCTTGACCTGGCCTACCGCAAAGGGCTGATAAGAAGAAACAGCAGAAACTTTCAAGGCTAGGAAAAAAGTAGCTACATGGTATTATCTAACCTGTTTAACTGGTTGGTGAGAACCAGTTGTTAAATTATTGCACATATTACAGCTAATTTCTGCCACAATTATGGATGCATTTTTGGAGGCACATGCAAGTCTCACTCTTTGCTTTCACATAAATTTCATCTTATGCTTCAACTATCATTGGGCTTCACAAAGGTTAAGCAGGCGCTCCAATATCAGTTCATTGTTGTTATTTTTAAACACTGATTTAAAAGAATTTTCTTGCAATCTGCAGTTGTCATCATGTTAAAAAGATATTGGCTGTAAAGATGCATCTGCTATATTCCCCTGTAAGGTCTGTAAGTTTGCGCTAGTAAAGTGTATCAAGTGATTCCACCTCCCTCCCATCTGATAGACAATCAGTACATCTGAGAGCTAGCCTTTTCTGACAAGGTTATTTCATCTGATAGAGTATCAAATGGCTTGCTGGTTATTCTGACTTCAAAGGCTACTGGTGCTGATATCTTCAAGGTGGTCTGTATAGCTAAGAGTGATGAGGCCACCTGTCAGTGTGGCTGCAAAATTAAAGAGAATCTGTTGGGAATTGAAGGGTGAATTTCCTCTCTTTTGGATTAGCTTGATTAGTCTTGAACAATTTAACTTCAACAATTCAGGTTTGCTACTATGGGAAGAAGTAGTCCTAACATTTTCCCTCCTTTAATAATTATTAAATGGTGCACAGATCAGTACCATTCATACTGAAAAGAAAGAAGCTTTTTTTCTTCCATCCCATTCATAATGTTAAATGGAAATGCTATTATGCACTTGGGTTTAAATGATGCATGAAATTATCGCATTAATTGCAAAAAATGTTAGAATTCTAATATCACCAATACAGATAGCTGCTTCTTTCATTGAGAAAATGTCTACAGAGCAAAACCCATGGAAAAAAATTACATTTTCAGAAGCTTCTCCGCAAAGTCAGTCTTGTTGAACTGAATGGAGGCAATGCATGTTATTTCTAGCAGATTAGAAAAATAAAGTAGGAGCAAAGAGAGTAATGTTATAGCTTAGGGTCTTCTCAATAAATGTGTTTGCAAAAGAAACAATGCACTTCAGAAAAAATGGCCCATATCTTCTTAGTTTGAAAATGCTTATGTTATTTCAGAGGTGCAGAGCTTGAAGCTGTAGGCCATGTGCAGTCCTCCAGAAGATTTGGGGACCTCTAAAATATATTCTTATTATGTCATTTTAATGTTATAAATGTGAAATAGTCAATATATGAACTAGAGAATAATCCAATTAACAATAATTAATTTTAAATTTCAATGAAATGAAGTCAGATTTAGCTTTTGTTCTGACCTCCCCCTTATTATGTTTTGGAATGTGGTACCCAGCCTGCTACTCAAAGTTCAAGGGTGAAACTTGGCTGGGAAAAAATGGAGCAGAACGTTTGCTCTTAATTTTATAGTACCTACTCTAAAAATCAATACAAAAGATGGGTAAATCACTTCTCCAAACCAGCAGCATACCTAGGTTTGGTAAATGTTGCAGGGATGTCAGTCCAGTTTTTATCTACAGGGCCAGATAGGCTTTCTCACATCATAATTCCTGGCAAAAATGGTTATCCACACAGAAACATTAGATGTTTTTTATATAAAAAAAACATGTTGATATGTTTATTATTCTATCCTTAGAACACAGTTGCCACCAATGTGAAGCTGCAGTCTATTGTAATGCTCTTGGTCAATGTTCCTGTATGTTTTTGCCATGTTCAGATTTCCTACTGGAAGTGGATATCAATCCATTTGCCTGGCAGATTTTAGCAGCCTAAATAATTACTTAGTGTGTGGATGTAAACTAAGATGTGAAGAGGCTTTACAAATGTAATGCCTTATGAGAAATATCTAGAGATGTTGCCATTCCAGGAAAAGAAGTCCTATTTCTATTGTGAGCCAAAGAAAGAACTCCAGTGTAACTGCTATTTCTATAAACTGCTTTTTTGGGATCACCCAAACAAATTACATTCAAGGGAGAATTGCTCATAGCTCTAATTAATCTCTTGAAGAAATGTTGTGAAAGAGGAAAGATGAATGATCATTTCTCCACAAGTTGTAGTACAGAAATAAGGCTAGATCCACCCTATTGTGTCTTCAAGAAATAAAATATATTTCTATTATTTGAAAAGTTTCACTTGCATATTTCTAGAAGACTGAAAAACTACAAACACTCAGTTTATCTTTCCTGCTGACAAAAAAGTTCTTTATCATCCCTATCCATAAATAGAGCTGAAGCAAAACATGTACAAAATGTAGTATTAATAATTAAGAACAAACCGTAAGTGATTCTAAGAATTTTTTTAATAGCCACTGAACAGTTGATTTCATAAATCCTTGTAAAAGGATCCTTTTTACAGGAAAAGGTTACTTGGTGGAGATTTCCAACAAATATCACTGATAGCTCTTTCTTTAAATCTGACCACAAGTACTGTTTTTGATAGATAATTCTTTTTGGTCAATATTCAAGGTACACAAAATACAGAAAATGCATATAGACTATAAATAACAACCAGGTTAAATCATTTTGTGGAAATTTATCTTCATTTACAATCTGTTGTTAGGGAAAGATATGACAAATTTTCTGTTTTTTTAAAATTAAAAATAGAAGAAATGGATTGGGATTGCATTTATTAATTTTGTAAAGTAGCCTAGGTAGTTCCTTTAAATATTTTAAACATTTAAAAAAATCTCAGCAGACTTAATGCAGCGCCAAGTTCTTTTAAGAATAGAGGGTTCCCGCCTTCCCTCTCCTCACCCCCATCCCCAGTGCATCCTAGTACAGTCATGGGCTATGCAATGGATTCAGCCCAAATGAAATGTCCGCTTTCATTCTCACTAAGTTAATTAATTGTTAAGTTAAGTACATAATTAATTGTAATTCCTATCCTCCTACATACACATTATGCAAAGACCCCAGCTCTCTGGAAAAGGCTCTAATGCTGGGAAAGGTGAAAGAAAGAGAAGAGGACAACCAGCAGCAAGGTGGATGGACTCAATTACAGGGATAGATCGTCATGGAGAAAATCTATCTGTGTGGTTACTAGGAATCGAAAATGACCTGATGGTACATAATCCATCAATTTGTACAAAAGTGTGTATGAAAAGTGTGTATACAGTCTCTTCATTTTAAGAAATAAAATCAGTTATCACACATTACAATGAATTTCTGAAATGAGCTTAATGTTGGTTTACAACTAACTAGCTACCCTGAGGAAAAAAATATTCACATTCTATTTTCACAGCAACCAGCCTACTAGAAGAAAAATCCCACTATTTTCAAATATACCCTTGGGGGAGAAGCAATAACTGCAGGGAGATAATTCAGGAACAATGCCTGTGTGCCTAACAACAATGGCAGGGCCTGGTCCATGGCTGCATGCACCCACTCCCCTTAACAATGTTGTACACTGACAGTCCTAACAATGATAACAAACAACTACAATATCACAATTTTCAATAGATTAGGATATAGATTACCTCCATACATCAGATCACACTGGGAAAAAAGGGTGTTTTGGTTCTACTATTAAATTACTTTCAATACAGAATAAGTTCATGAATAGAACTCATATGCAAAGTTTGAATATCTGTAAAATGGTATTAATCTCAAAATTATTGCAAAAGAATAGCAGTCAATTGCTATTTCCAAGTAGAATAAGTCAGATTTAGTGAATGTTGTTCAATCAAAATTTGAACAACACCTTGAGGCAGGAGATTTCTGAAATGGTTTTGGGTTGGCTATGACTCCGGTAGTTAAGAAAAATGGAAAATTGGATGCTCTGCTTGGTTTGAATATAAATTGTTTATGGTAGGATGTATTATAATTAGATGTATGTAGCCACTGTCCTCACACATTGTTTTTCTGCAGGTAACCAAGGAGAGAAATGGGTATGTCTATCCAAAATACACTTACCATTGAACAGCATGTAATGTTTTATGAAATGCTGTTCTAGAGGGCTGAATATAGGCAAGGAAATTTTTATTTTAAAAGAGTGGAGGAAAAATTGAGGACAAACTATATTGAAAGAGCAAATGCCTCTGTCATGCACTGGAGGGCAGGCTTTTCAAAATACAAAAAGAAGCAGATATTCTGTACTGAAATCAATAGAGCAAAATAAATAAAATGAAGTGTCAGAAAAATGCTAAAAAACTGAAAAAAGAGTATAGCTTCCTATCTTGAATTATTGTGGGTTCTATCTTTTGTTTACAACCAATGATGCAGTGTTGATATTCTGCAAAACCTATTGATTTGTTTTCTATATTTTGCACAATCTCAGATATGACTGTCAGGTACATGCAAATTTCTGTCGTAATACAATTATTACAGTATTCAGTGAATCAATGACTAATGTATACCTTTGGGGAAATCTCAAGAAAGAAAATCATATCATCTGTCATTAATATAGATTTTTCTCTTTCTTGTTTTTATCTCTATAACATTTGGTCTCATAGTAAATGAAAAGACCCATTTGAATTGAGTGGATCTGATTGGGGGTGGGGAAGACAGGCCTTTGACCCTGAAACAGACAACAGAGATCAAAGTCAGTCCCCATATGTGTTAGAGCTATCTTTTTGAAGCAAGCGGCCAGGATGTTTTGTGATTCAGCAGTGTGGAAATGCAGACATATCTAAGATAGCAAGTGTTGAGAGAAGGATGATTGACAGCATGCTTGGAAGAAGTTTGAAGTTGGGCAGAAGAAAAGATTTGGTTTTAGTTTACATGAGAGCTATCTACTCTCTGGAGTGATCAGGCAAATTAGCAGGATTTGGTAAATCACAAAAACACAAATTAGCAAGATTAAGTAAATATTATGACTGCAATCTAGAGAAAGTCAGGCACGCCCTTTGCAAAAAGCAATTTGTCATGGCAACACACCATATTTTTTAAAGTCAGATTTGCCTAAGGGCAAGGTACACTCCATATTCTAAATTGCAGTATGCAAAATATTGGCCACATACTGAATTTAGCTCCTTGGGCACACTTTGAGCATATGTTGAACATCTTATGATTTCACATATTTATGGCTATTGAGTGTAAGATGTTCCTTCTAATTAGCCTGATGCAATCTCTTTCTCTTTCTCTTTCTCTTTCTCTCTCTCTGTCTTGCCTATAAGAAAATTCTCTGAAAGCTAAGTATGAACTTAAGTAAATATAATATAACTAGCTCAGTGAGATTGGCCTTTTTACCTTTAAATGCAAATTGTGCATGAGATTGTTGCTTTTCCTTTTTTATTTTCCACCTATCTGGCAATTTGCAATATGTATCTGGGGGTACCATTTTGGGGAAATCTCACTTAGAATACTTGGACCAGGTGGTAGTATTATATCGGTATTATTTTCTGGAGAGCTCTTACCAAAAATGTGTTCTTCTGGAAGGCAAAGTCTCACCCAATCTATCAAAGCCCCCCAGTTTCTAAAGGCTCTCTTTCATATGAAAGACATGCTTCTTAATGGGCTATTTTGCTGCAGTTTTTCATAATTGCTTTTCTAACCATTTTATATTTTTTTAAAAATTGGGCATTACTTTTAAAATAATGAATTAACCTGAAAGGAAAGCTTGATTTTTCCTGAATAGTTTATCTTAGAAATGGGAGGGCCATCTTAGATTTGCTGAAAATATGATAACAAAGATAGTATTTGTTCTGTCATGTTTTCCTTCTGTAGGGTGGTTGTTTAAAATTCAGGATAGTTTTCCTTGGGGGTAAATATGGAAATTGGTAGTGCGTGCTTTAAGTAGACTTGCTTTCCCCCACCCCATACGTGTTTATGTGTGTGTATAGCTGTATGAATATACCTGTGTCTTGCATATATAGACATCAGAATGGGAAGTTGATAGAAAAGATATAATATACACTACAATTCAATACTATTTCACAGAGAAATCCCTGCATGAGATTATAAACTTTTATGATTTTCCCTAACTTTTCAATTTAAGAAGTCAGAAGTCAGAAGTCTTGCCAAGGCTCTATATAGCAGAAATCCAAGACTAGAGGATAGTGTATGTGTGAGAGAGAGAGACAGAGAGAGGCAAGGATAAATTTAGTAGGGGGGGAGAGCAACTCCAATTTCTATGCCATCCCAAACTATCTCATCCTTCTCTACACATCAGCAGAGCCCCTATCCACTTCTATAGGACATACCTATTCCATAAAGTTATATTAAGATTTAATTTAATTTACTCCTACAACATTTTGTAAGCAAGCCCTTTGCTAATAAATTGGCAACAAACAGTTGCTTTTCAGTGAATTAAAAAAGATGGAAGCTGTGGTTGGACTTTATTATCGGTAGCTAAATTCGCCCATCTGAGGAATCTAGAAAAAGATAAGCAGAAAAAGAGAGGGGCTAGAATCTGAATTATTGAAGGAACTAGAGGAAAGATGCTTACTCTACACCATACTTCTGTATTTCATTACACTTTTTCCAAGATTAGAGATTTGGGATGAATACCAAAGATACCTGGCAAGTCTATCCAATGAGCTTTGGCTCAGCCTCTGAGCTGAATTCCCATGAACTCTGACATTGATTACTGTGCATCAGCTTGCATTACCCCCCTTTTCAAGTGAAGTATTCCATAATTTTCCTATATAGCAAAGAAAGGAAATACCAGCCTACATTTTTAGTGCTTTTCTGCTTATGCAGCATGTCTTGGCTTTCCTGTTTAATACTTAATGCTGATGTCCTGGAAGAAGTGAGAGTTGGCCGTTTCTCTTCTTTTTTTGGCTACCAATGTATTTTCTTTAGAATAATAAAGTTCATGAACAGCTTCCTGTGTTAAAGACATTCCCATGAGTACTTATTAGTGATACTGAGTACAGAAACGTTGACATGAGATTTCTTGCTAAAGCAACAAAGCATTTGTACCACATAGCACTGGTAGCATCAAAATTATGCATTCATTCACATAAAGAAAGTGAGTATGGTGTTCAAACAACGGGAACATTGCAGTTCTTCAACTTAGGTTGGAACTAAGAATTTGCTTCAGTTTAGTGCCTAGTGAACTCAGCTGCTGCATTTTCTCTGCGAACCATGACTCTGGGAAATGTATAGTACAGATAAAATAGGCAGGAAGGCAGCACTAAAGTCTTCCTGGCCTGCCAGCTTCCCCTGTACCACTTCCCTTACAAATACTCTATTCAAGAACTTCCTAATTGCATTTCAGTTCACATACAAGATGATGATTGAAATTCTCACTGAGGAGAGGGGCTAAATGGAATTGTCCTGTTCCTGGCAATGTCATTTGTAACTCAGAATTTCTTTTTCATCATTTATTATAATTGTAGCTCAAGAATTATTAAGTGACAGCATAAGTTAATAATTCCATGCCTATCTTCTCAATTGCTGCTTTAATAACTTCCTATACAATAGTTGACATGTTTCCTTAAACTGGTAGCTATTATTAGTACGGCATATAGTATTTTAAAAATACTATTATGAATTCAGAACATTGTTTTTATAAAAATGACTACCTAATCTGAACGATTTGGTGATTTTCTCTTTTTCTTTTCTTATGGACATATAGTTATTAGTTGCCAATCACTATTTTGTCATTCAGAAGTTCAATGGCAAAGTTGATTGATTATGTGCCATCAAGTTGTTGACAACTTCTAATGACCACATAATAGATTTTCTCCATGATGATCTGTCCCTGACCTGTTCTTTCAGGTCTTCCAATGGTGCACTTATTGCCACTGTAACTGAGTCCATACACCTCGGTACTGGTTGTCCTCTTCTTCTCGTTCCTTCCACCTTTCCCAGCATTAGAGCCTTCTCCAGAGAGCCAAGATTTCTCATAATATGTCTGAAGTAGGACAAATTGAGCCTGATCATTTGTGCCTCAAGTGAGAACTCTGGGTTGATTTGTTCGATGATCCTTTTGACTGTTTTCTTGGCTGTCCATGGTATTATCAGGAGTTTTCTCCAACACCAAAGTTCAAAAGTGTCAATACTCTTCCTATTCTGCTTCTTCAAAAGTTCAACTTTCACTTCCATAGAGTGTTACAGAGAATACCATGGCTTGCATGATTCTGGTCTTTATAAGTATAGACACGTGGCAAACCTAGCATTCTCTTAAGAACAGGATCTCCCATATTAGAAATTAGGAAGTATGCTATGTAGAGATGCTATGATATCATTATATAGTGAACAGGATTCTATTCATACTTCAGCTCCATAAATAGGAATAAGATAAATTAAATTTGCACCTCTAGCTACTAGGACAAGGAGAAAGTTTGTTTTAGGATTTTTCTGATCTGAAATAGATGGACAATTTTCACATCCTAACAAAGTATTAGAGTTAACATACCATTTTTACCATTTCAAATTCTCTCTGTAAAGAATTTAGAGGCAAGGAGCCAAAAACTACAGACAAAAAGGCTCTGAATTATAAAATGCTTACATATGTGGGATACTGTACTATACTACATTGGACTACATGTGCAAAACTGTTCTAGCATAACTAAATAATAATTTATAATCATTCCTTTATTTAAAGGTATGCCTGAACAACAGGGGATTGTCCCAGAAATTGGGAATATAGACTTTAGAATTTTAATTCTAAAGGGTTTTGAGTTTAGTTCAAATGCTGTACATTTCCTTTCATTAGCTATCTATAGTTCATTTATCTGAAGGAAATGTCTAACTTAGCCATTGAACAATACCTGGATTATTCATCTCATCCACTATAGTTTAAGAAAACATGATCTTGCATACCCTGGGATAATAGGAAGCTCAATTTAGTAACTGACTACCTTAATGTAATGACCCTTTTCCTCCAAGAGCTGTTTTTGAATCCAACCCAAACTAAAGCAAAGGAAACTCATTTTGACTGTAATGGCTACAGGCATAATGAGATTATGCTGACAAAATCCTGTCATTTTTTTAAAAAACAGCCTTATATATTCAGTTTAAAAACTCATCTGCTGCCTGGAAAGGAAAAGAATGGCATCTTCATGGACCTTATACATTTAGTATTGTCACTCCCCAGCATATAAAGTCTGGCTTTTGTAATGAAAGGTATTATACAGTTTGGGAATAGCAATCCAGAAGATAAACATTCAGGTCAAGATTTTTCCCATACTAAATAAATACATTAGAAACTCACATGGTAAAATACTTTTGTGTGGCAGTAGCCCATACGGGAAGCCAAAGAAGGGGACAGTTCAAGGGTCTTTAGGCTGATCAGTTCAACAAGAATCCACAACTAAATATGATTGTCACACCAGCATTTCATATTCAATTGTGTCATTTCCTTTTTAAAATATATGTGAATAACTTGGTGAACCCCAGAATATAACTGTGTTTATTCTTTAGAAGGATGGAAGATTCATGCTTGAATATGTATTGCTCAACATGAATATTTATTATATGATAACTATGAGCATGAAGAAATGCCTTGCATGTGTGAACGTAAGTGAACCATGACAGATCTAATACCAAAGAGAGAGAATGTTCTTATTCTAATTTTAAGCCCAAAATTTTACAGTGGAGTTGTCTTACATATTCAGATGCCAGACCTTCATGTCTGGCTGCCTGATAAAGGTTCAGAGAGGGGAATAAGTCCCATTTTCTTCTTTCCTATCATCTGGAGAAAGCACAAAGCAGGTGGCTTTAGGAGTCCCAGCTGTCTGTTGTAGCAAAGATAAACTATCTGGGGCTTTGAACCTGGAACTGTGAATCTGTTCTTAAACAGTGGGAGAAAAAGGCACTGAAGAAAAGGCAAGATGTTGCAACGACTGTTGCTGAGCAAACATGGGTAAGTTAGGGTTTATGACACTTGGGACTCCAGATCTATGTGTCCTATGGCTCAGCCTAGTGATCCCATTGTCAGCTATTGTTCACATATTAGTGCTGCTCCATTTTGTTTGGATTTCTGTATCCATGCCAAAAATCTTTCTGCTGAAAGTCAATTTTATTGTGAACTCAATGGTTAGCCTTATGTGGTACTTAAGGAATTAGCCTTCAATAAGCAGGTCACTCAAGAGTTCAGAGATATTATTTTAATGCAGTTACAACTTTCACCCCAAAGTAGCTGTCTGGAAAATTACACAAGCAAATCTGAATCTACAGAATAGAGCATATACACACATACATACATACATACATACATACACATACACATACACATACACATACACATACACATACACATACACATACACATACACACACGTTCCTCCCATATCCTAATGTAGAAGCATTAAGACAGCCACTTCCCTATATGATTACTCTTATCATCCTTTTCCTCAATAAAACTGTCCATTAAACTTTTCCCTGAAACAGAATTGTCCCTCCTCCAGTCTCTCCTTTCTGAATCAACCCCTGTCACCAACTGCCCTCCCTTGGATTCTTGCCCTATTCCCTTCCTGCCAACAAGAAGTAAATTATCTCTTTCAGAGCTGTAGGCCGTATGCTTGTTTTCCAAAGGTGAGAACAAATTAACCCATCCATTGATTAGAGAGAAAAAACAATTGTAAGGACCTCTTCTTCCTTCTAACTGTTGCTCCTGAAGCTGCAGAAGCAAAAGGAATGAGTTTTTTTTCTTCTGGCCTCATCCATTCGCCAAACTTACGCTGTTTCTAGAAAAAAAAAAACATTCCCTTGTCTTTTCCTTCCTTCATGTGTCTCTTGTCTTTTTGTTTATTAGCCTTATGGTAGGACCCACCCCTCCCCTTTTAATTATCATGAGCTGTTTTGAAGCACATTAACTGTATGCTATGCAGAATAAATATATAAAAAATAAATAGCAATATATATTTCTGATTCAACTTGACTGATTCAGTCAAGGCTTGCAGTCAAGGTTTCAGTCTTTCTCTTTCCAGATTCTCCCACTTGCCTTTAGAATATCTATCACCTGTGCAACTGGGAAATCATGGTATGTGGCATAAATTTGTGGTATTCATATAACACCTCTGGGAAAGATCCCTCTTAACATAATACAACCTACTTCTGGATAAAGACTGTTAGTAATACTGTCACTAATGACCCTAGCATAAGGTTACAAGAACTCAGGACTTAGTTACTGACAGCCAATCATAGCAAAATTATGTCCCTTGGGCCACAAAAAATTGGAAGCGACTGAATAACAGGAATCAGTTGGATTCACAAATCACACCAAACCATGTCTTGTTCAACCATGTTCTGGTGAATACGCCACTGTGATATTAGGCTCACTCATAATGTTATGCCCTTAAACCCTTATGTACAAATCCACAAGGGCTGAGACAGCAACACTTTAAGCTAAACCCAAGCCATATTCATGCTCAGTATGAGGTGTGAACCTAATCAAAGTGCAATCTTGAGCACCCATAAATAGAAGGGAGCAAGGAACATCCTGTATGGCATTATGTGATTGTGTAAATGATGCAAATTATATAATACACATCAATCACAGTTTTTTTGCTTCATGTGGTATCATTGTGGCTTGTTCCAGATGCTTGTGTGCAGTTTAATAGCTCGTGATGAGCTGGTCATTAGTTAGATTGCTTATTTGCTCAATGTGTCTTTTTAATGAGAGCATAAATATTGTATCATGTAGCATCTGTTTCTCTAATTGTTTCTTGGATTGACTCTAATTTTTATTTTTTAATAGAATTCATTCATTGCCTCAATTTGATTGCATGCTAGGTGGCTTACAGATATGTATAATGCAAATACAGTAATAATAGTAGTATACAAATAATATAATATAACTAGCCAGAGTTGCTGGGGGTCAGGCAGCATATAAATTTAATAAATTATTATTATTATTATTATTATTATTATTATTATTATTATTATTATTTAAAATAATGCAATACAATAACAATGAAACTTATTTCGGCATCAATGGCAATGAAATATAATCCCTCAAGGCCCTCTGGAAGGACTCTGACTTTGCCAATTCCAAAATGGCCATAGGAATGAGCGCTATCTTGGTCTTGGGGGGCAGGCTTTAGAGCCCCTACAGAGAATGCCCAGTGTTGAGGCCCCTCCTATTCTACCTTATGATTGTGGGAGCCCTTAGGAAATGCTTTTTGGCTGTTCTTATGAGGCAGGCAGAATTTATCTGGGAAAAGCAGTTTCTTTAAAAAAAAAATAGAATTTTTCGATACAATAAAAGTATAAAAAATAAAGGAAAAATAAAGGGAAAAGAGAAAAGAAGAAAGGATGAAAATACGTGAAAAAAGAAAGAAAACATAGAATTATGACTTCTGCCCTTCTTTCTATTGAGTAATTGCCATCTTATGCCTTCCCCTTCCTCTTTAACCCTTCTTAATCCCCAAATCCATAAATCATCAGTTCAGTCTTTTCAACAAAAAGTCCATATAAGGCTTCCAGTCTTTTAAAAATAGTCTCTATTGTGTCTTTTCCCCTGACCTGGGGAAAGCAGTTTGTTACTACCTAGGCTCACATAGGACTTTAAGGGTAGTAAGCAGCACCTTGAACTGTACTTGGAATGCACTGATAATAAACGCAGCTTCCACAACACTGGTGCTGTACAACAGGCAGCATCAAAACTGGCCAATAAAAGCCTCTGGGTGATTTGGGACCAGCTGAAGCTTCCTGGTTGTCTTTCTAAACCAGAGATGACAAGGGCATGACCATGCTCAGTGCATCTAATCCAAAGTCCATAATCTTGTTTAAATTCCTTTGATATGGAACACAAACCTGCAGGACAGCGTTATTTGCATGCCATCAGTATTCTGCTTACCTTCTTTTGGCCTTGGCACATCACTTTACCTTTGATTTATATCTTTTCTCTACTTGCCATATTTCTGTAGTTTCCCTACAGGATTCCACAGAATTCTATTCTTCTCCATCTTCTGAAGATCATTATACACATATTCAGTATTATTGTTCTGTATTTGCATTTTGGCCATGTTTCTCAGCACACTTTTTTGGTAACCTGTTGACATCAATGAAATCTATTACCAGGTAGTAGAGTATTTATATAAATAACAAATTGCAGATGCAAGCAGTTCAGAAGTTCAAAAAATATAAGATTTAATGTCCAATTTACAGAAGTATTTTTCTTGGTTTTGCAACATCTGGCTCACTCATGTGACACACAAAGCAAGTTCTAATCTATCATCCTGATGCTCTTGCACGCGCGCGCTCTCTCTCTCTCTCTCTGTCTCTGCTCCCAACTATTGAAAGAGTTATTGTTGATCACTGTTGCTGCACTCCATGGAATAGCAATGAAGCCGACATATTTCAGTGTTCTCTAACAATCCACTGCCACCTGAAACACATTAGAAGTAAAATATACAATTTTGAGATAGCACAGTAGCTGTTTTGTGTTTTTCATAGGGTGTTTTGCCATTGCCTTAATCCTAGGATTTCTTGCAATCAACTCAGTACTATTTACTTTGCCTTGTCTTTGTGGTAACTACTGCAGAAACCTCTCTAAACTTCTCCTGAGGTCCCTGCCTACCCATTTATTTAATTAATTTTCTTATGTAAAAAAAATAAAAATGCTAACTTTCTTCTTCAGATATAACAGGCTTAGACTAGTAAATCCTAAAAAAACATTATATTGAATCCAAACAGAGGAGCTTCATTCCCTAAATAGTATTTTGGACTAAAAGTAAGCAGATTTAGCTTTGGGGGTTGCAATGTCTCTCATTTCCTGTGTAAATTCAAAAAAGCCAGTTCCATTCATATATATGTGGAAAACTCCAGATTAATTACTCTGGAGAAACACAACATGTGTAAGAACAAAATGTCCTGAAGTACTCATTAGTCCAGACTATTGATCCATGACACAAATTGAAGAGACTTCTGTCTAGCAGGAATGTTCCAGAGAAGATATAACATTTATTATTTACAAGTTCTGCATGAATGTGTCATGACTCTCTGAAATGTCTTCACTTTCTCCTTTCTGGATTGCTTCTCTTCAGAGCTGCACATATTAACATGGTGTGCAGTGGTCTGCGGACACCCTTAACAATGCTGTTAAATCATTCACTGGGTGGCACCCAAGAGCTAACTGAGCGAACGGATTGAATTGCAGACACTCTCTAATACACACATTTAAACAATTTCCTCCGTCTTCAGTGAAATTATGCTAATATTTTAGTTAGGTTTCCTTAAGTCTGGAACTCAAATTAAGCTGTCTGTTTCATTTTTATGATAGCACTTGAAATCACTTGCAGACAAGGGGCTGTTGGATCCTGAGATTTATGGTAGCAGTGCCACAAAAGGTGAAACACATCTTGGGGAAGAGGAAAGCAATATGTCAGGCCGATGTTTTTAGTGCAATAAACTTTATGGCAGCATTAAGGGAATAGTTACAAATCAGGTTGATGGTGTTGATTTCATTGAGAATGAGTATATTTACACTTTCAAGCTTTCCTTTAATAATAGCTAGTGTTTTTTATTTAATGGGTTTAGTAAAAGTAGATTTGGTAATATTTCAAAGGTGACAAAATCTGTTTTTTTTTTCCTCCTTGCCCATCTTTCTACTTTATTTCCACAGGTTGATTCCACATCTGAGTCAAGATTCAATTACTTTACTGAGGCTTTATGAAGATGTTACAAAATTTTTGTGCTAAGGAGAGAAGAACACATACATATATAACACGTTCAAGAAAGCTTACATGCAAGTTTATTTCCTAGAAAGTTAGTTCCTAAATTGCCTTTTGAAAAAAGAGATCTTCCCTCATGATGTAAGATTCAGGGTCGTCTGGTGAAATTGATTGGCAGGAGATTCAGGACAATGAAAAGGAAATACTTCTTTATACCATGCATCATTAACCTGTGGAATTCAATTCCACAAGATGTGGTGATAAGAAATGATTTGGAATGGCTTTAATTAGGATTATTAGACTTTTAATGGATGATCAGGCTCTCAATAGACTCTTACCACCCTGCCCTAATCTATTTAATCTGCTGCTTCTTCTACATGGAAAAAAGAAGGCAATGTACACAAAGAATACAATTTTTCCTCAAATAATGAGGAAATTTATAAATTTATTAAATTTATTAATTTAAATTTCATTTATAATTTAATGAAACATTTACATGAACAGGATGAAGCTAGAAACAAAAATGTGACTAATGAAAGACAAGATTATGAAGGACTTAGTCAAACAATACGCTTCTCAGAATCAATTGCTGCAGAGGCCAAGCTGGTAATGCAGTTTGCTTAGTTTTCTACAGTATTTGTTGTACCAGAATGCTAGATTGATCCCTTCAAGGTGCTTGCTTATTTATTTATTAAACGTATCTAATCACCCATCTTATGCAACATAACCCTGGGTAGCTCACAAACAACAATAAAAAGCATAAAAAGCCTAAAAACCAACACAGAAACTCCTGGCATCCCCAAACTCAACACATCCCCACATGTCCACAAACAACTTTACTGGGCTCCAACCTCCCACTATGTCAACTCTTGTGGGAAGACCCAGGTCGTTAAGGCTTTTTGGAAGGCTAGGATGGTAGGTAGCCTGCCAGAACTCAGGGGTAGGGTCTAATGGCCTTCTTGTGGTCTTATGGTCCAGAGTACGGGTCATCCTCACTTAACGACCATTGGTTCAGCTACCATTTGAAGTTATGGTGGCACTGAACACCTGTACTTATGCCCGGTCCCTGAAGTTATGGCTGTGGTGGTGCCCCACAGTCACATGATCAAAATTCGGGTGCTTGGCACCCTTACGACCACAAGGGTGCTTCAACTCCCCTCATCCACCTATCTACCCCTACATCTGCCCTTTTGGCCACCCTGCACCCCATTGGTGGTGGTTGTGGTGGCACTGGGGCTGAAGTAGAGGCCCAGGGCCTTCAGCAGTCTTAGCTGGCCACTGCCACATCCAGGACTCTACTTCACTCCAGCAATGCTTTGGAAGACTTCTGAGAAGGTTGCATGCAATTCGGAGAACAGCGTGTGCAATTTGGAGAATGGCCTTCTTGCAAGGTTTCAGAAGGTCTCTGAAGCCTTCCAAAGCATTGCTAGAAGGGTACATGTAATCTGGAGAGTGGCATGCATGGCCTTGGGAAGAAGGCCTGGCATTGGCAGCAACTGCCTTGCATAGGGCCAGGCTGGGCGTGCCTCATCAGCAGCAGGAGCAAAAAGATAGTGAAGGTAAGCTGGGCGTGGCAGGGCCAGTGGAGCACAGGGCAACAGGAGCAGCTGGGCCTTTGCGCTGTGGCGCTGGAGTGGCTGGATGTGGTGTGGGCTTAAGGCAGCACTTCTTGGCGGTGGTGGTGGCACTGGCAGTGCTGGGGCTGAAGTAGAGGCCTGGGGTGGCAGTGGCCAGCTGAGACTGCTGAAGGCCCTAGGCCTCTACTACAGCCTCACTGTCACCAGCACTGCCACCACTGCCAAGGACAGCCAAAAGGGAAGAGATATGGGGTGGGGAGGAAATAGGCAGGTGGGGGGAGTTCAACAGGAGGCAGTCCCTTAGCTTACTAAGGCTTAGGGCTGGGAGGGACCAAGCCAGGAATGGCTTGGATCGGGGTGGGTCCTCACCTCAGTGGGATTCAGTTAATGATGGCAACGGGAACAGCTGGGATTTCCATCACTAAGCGATGTGGTCATATGATGTCGCACTTTACGACTTCATCACTTAGCAATGGAAATTCCAGACCCAATTACCGTCATAACCTGAGGACTAGCTATAAAAAACAGTGACATACAGGTACCCTTACATCATACAGTAATTCCCTTTTGGTAAATTAAAGGTTCATTAACTCACAGGGCTGTTACAAGGTGGAATGGGAAAACTGTATATCGCCAAGGGGATGAATGTAAATTGTGATATAATTAATGGTTTTCTAATTTTTAGTTATAGGAAACAATTTTAAAGGCACATAATTGCTTTTGTAAATTGGGTCTCCCCTTTCCTTATAAATTCGAACTGTTTTTATTGCTAATTTTGGCATTCGTTTTAGCACTGCTGGCTTTTTAGTGTTATACTCCTTCTTGTGAGTTTCTTTAAGCGTTTAGCAATATCTAGAAAACAAAACAGTGAAATTATAATAGGCCTTGGTCATAATTATTTTTTAAAAAGCAACATGAAAAGTTTTTCCCCAGCTTCATTTCTTCCAAATGCTTATTGGAAAATGTCATCTTGCAAAGACACCTCAAATATGGATGCTACATGCAGGAAGGCAGTATGTAAGAACTGCCACAAAGTTGTTTCTTTGTCATGTGGGGTAGCCCCTTCCCAAGGTTGTAGCATCTCCAAATGCGTATGGAAGGAATTATTTGAAAGCTTCCCCAAGTCAAATACAGTTTACGTCAAAAATGTACATGTAGCTAACATATACATTAAAAGTTTCTTCCTAGAGCTTGCCCAAATCTGCTTGGAAAAGTAGGGAAATCTTTCAGAGCTGATTTCTGGATATGTAAGGTGGGTGATAGGAGAGATGACAAAATGAGTGAAAATTGCCTCATTTCCCATTCCACTTGTGAATGTTTTTAATCAAAGGAGGTGCTGTTGGAGGAAGACTCAAAGCAAGTCTAACCAGATTATCATATTAGGGATTACCTTGCAGCAATAAAGGTGGCAAGTTGTCAATATTTCTCCATCCTTATTGCATCTGCTGATAGCCATCCAAGAATGCTATTCAGGGTGACTATTGGGTAGGGAAGGCCTTTCTGACCATCTGTTGGGCTGCTGTGAGGATTATTCAGACTATTCAGTGTACACCGCCCAGAGTCTTTATTTACTTATTTTTTTATCCAATTTATATGGCCACCCATCTCACAACAAGTGACTGTGGGTGGCATACAACAAAGATATAAAACAACAAACATGAAAACAGTCATTATTAACTCACTATGTGAGATGGGCGGCTATACAAATGTGATGAAGAAAAGAAAAGAAAAGAAAAGAAAAGAAAAGAAAAGAAAAGAAAAGAAAAGAAAAGGTAAATCTGCTCAGACTTGGACTCTGACTGGCAGGGCAGGCTGAGGTACCTGGGCAGTCTGGTGGCATAATCTGGGATAAGTTTGAGCCAGTGACTCCTGAGGAAGTGGACAAAGTTGTCTGTGCTGTCAGCTCAGTCCCCTGTTTACTGGATCAGGACCCCTCCTGGGTCATGGAAGTGGCAAGGGAGGTGACTTGTGGTTAGGTTGTTCAGACAGACAGTCATTCATGCCCTGGTCATTTCATGGCTTGACTACTGCAATGCACTCTACATAGGGCTGCCCTTGAAGACCACTCGGAAGCTTCAACTGGTCCAGAACACAGTGGTGCGGGCAGTTATAGGCATGCCTTGATATGCTTACATAACACCTCTGTTCACAAGCAGTACTGGTTGCCAGTGTGCTTCCAGGTGCAATTCAAGGTATTGGTTGTTACCTATAAAGTCCTAGATGGCATAGGGTCTGGTTACTTGAGGGACAACCTGTCTCCCATAGTATCTTCCCAGCCAATTTGATCCTGCAGAGTTAGTGTACTCTGGGTCTCTTCAATTAAACAATGCCATCTACATCAGGACCCCAGAAGCACACTTTGTCTGTAGCAGTACCAGCCCTCTGGAATTAGGTTCCCCCTGAGATCCAGATGACCCCCATCCTGCTGTTGTTTAGAAGGGCCTTGAAGACCTGGTTCTTCACCCAGGCCTTTGGCAAGGGAGAGTGAAGACCCTTTGCTTTGTCCTTGTGTGGTCTGTCATTTTCTTCTTCCTCTTCCTCTTCCTCCTCCTCCAACTGGTTATTATTGTATTTTCCTTGTTTTCGTTGTGTGAGCTGCTCAGAATTATTGGGAGTCAGGTGGCATACATAAATAATAAATAAATAAATAAATATGGGCTCAACACTAATAAAAATATTTTTTTTATTTTTAAATATTATTTATTTGTGAATTATTTCTCTCATACATGCACACACATACACACACATCATACAGAAACAGGGAGGGAGGGAGGTAACACATATGCTATGTAACCAGTGGTATAATGGTTAGTGTATTAGACTCATGCAAGTAAAATATTATAGTGAGTGTCACTGAAAGAATTACTTTCTCTCAGCCCAATCTATTTCATAGAATTGTTTTTGTGAGAATAAAATGAGAAATGATCCCAAGAATAGCACTTTGAGTTCTTTTATTGGAAAGGTACGGTAGAAACATAATAATAAAATTTTAAAATGCAGTTGGTATCTTTTTATAAAATCAAGCTATACAGCATTTATAATGCTTTTTGAAGAACTAATGATCAGAAGCTTTTTAAAATACAGAGTTCATACTGAGGTGGACAGATGTGTGAAAAAAAGCAATAAAAATAAACATTGCACATATATAGTGAAACCATTCTACTAAATATCACAGAACGTGTACAGGCTAATGCCTAAAGCAGTACTTTGAATTTTAACAACGCACACAGAGCAAGACACATCAATGAATGTTAATCAGTTTCCTGAATGTTTATATAAATGGTGCCTAGAAACATAACTATTTTTTTCTGTTTCTAGGCGAGGAGGCAAGGAATGTTTTGGGGAGCCCACAAATTACACTGGAGTCACTTCAAGAAGGAAAATAATATTCTTCATTAAAATCCAAAATCTGTAGACACTGAGGAGAAAAATATACATGTATCTAGCCTCTAAGTTTTCCTGCTCATTAAGTTACATCACACTGCTCACTGCTCATATATTGCATGTTCCAAATATATATTCCATGCTAGTCTTAGAATTGGGAGATTTCTTTTCAACTGAAATAAGAACACTTCATGGATTGTTGTGACAAAGAGCTTCAGAAAGAGCTGCAAACATGAAAATGGATTTTTCAGTTACATAGGCAAGTAAGC
This sequence comes from Python bivittatus, assembly GCF_059951505.1. NCBI lineage: Eukaryota > Metazoa > Chordata > Lepidosauria > Squamata > Pythonidae > Python > Python bivittatus. Next base: position 32,233,164 of record NW_028277086.1, read on the forward strand.
TGACTACCTGATACTCTTTAAAAATGTTATTCCTGAAGCATTTTGGCAGATACTTGGCTAACTTTTATGGTTTTGGGGGGTGAGAGAGAGCCCCCTGATCCTAGATTACATGTAGAACTCCCTGAGGTTCTGGGATCTGTAGAGTCGACCCCTCATTTGCTATCAAAATAATGGCTGTGACAATGAACCTCAGTAGTGATTCTGTTGCATGCCAAATTTTGGCAGATGAGTACTTGAAAACTGTTGCCTTTTCAGTTTGATGGTACCCAGTTGAGCCTCACTCTATCTTATCTCCCACGCAAGAAGTCAGAGTAAGATGTCCATCAATGCACTGACAATCATCTTTTGTAGTATAAATATGAATGTGAACTTCAATAAATTTAGTTCAGGATGCATATGGATTAATCAACTATTCTGAATTAATATCAATAAATGAAATCTCCTTAAGGTTCAACTTTGCTCCTGGGACCTTCACAGTCACAGCCACTCAGTTTTCTTGGCATCACTACAGAGTGAGATGCACTTGTCTTTTTCCAGGATGACCAAACACTTTTGTTAATTGCAATACATTAATTACTAATTCATGATAAATTGATCACTGTGTAATTCATTATTCCGTTTTGCAGCGCTTGACCTCTACATGATCCACCCATGCTCTTGTTTCACTTTCTCCTTTGGTGCTACCAATTTCCCTACAATACTATTCTTCGCCTTGGCCCCACCCATTTTTAAAATTCAGCCCTTATTACATTAATTCAGATTGAAGTGGTGCTCAGATTACAAAAGGTTGCCCATGCGTGTTTGAATTCCAGCATTCCCCTGAATGTGGAAATAAATAACATGATCATAAAATATGTATAAAATAAATGAAATCAAACTACCCTAGATCCTTTTCTTGGATGCTTGCATAATAACTCAGTCCTCCCTAGATTTTTAACAAAAGTTTTGTTGAAAGAAATTGACTGAAAGATACTATAAGCTCTTGACATTTGAACCGTAATAATAGAAATGTTTCCAAAAGTTGATTTGCTTAATCTTGCCATTACACTACATTATATTACATGCCTTCAGTCAGTAATATATGGAATTAAACCTGTTTGGAATGAATTGGTTGAGGACTAGAGTCATGTTATGTATGCTTTATTATATTTTTTATTCTGCAGATAGAAGTAGCTAGTTGCCAGTGCCATAAAATTTATTTCAGTGTTTCCATAGAAGAGGTTGTATGGAAAGCTGGAATCGTTGATGCAATACCATTAAAAATATTATCCACTTTAGGTTTACTTAAACCTGTCGTATTCAGTAAACAGAGCGTAGAAAGAACAGCTGGGAAATGTAAACAGTTCTGCAGTACATTTATATTACTCCAAACAGCTCTTCAAAATGGAGTCAGCAATGAGTGGTTTCCATTTAAACGTTAGCCAGATTTAACAGCTGATTCTAGCTGGGTATTGGGATAATTTTGCAAAAGGATAAAGTATTTTTGGCAGTCACATTAAATATATAACAGTTTTTCAATTAATCCTTTTTTAACCCATTATTTACTTCAGACATTCTCAAATCTAACTATTTTAGGTACTATATTTGATATTAGTGGTTCTTTTTAACTAAGCAGTATTAAATTGTATCCTATGCAACCGTGTTGCTGTATTTATCTTGGTTTTGTACCTGTGTCAGTTTCTAAGTAGGAAATAGAGCACCACTTCAGGTTCACAGTGAATTGTGGGGGCCAAGCAAACATCTTGATGACATTAATATGTTTGAAATTAAATAGTGGATAGCAATTGGGGATATTTAAGTTGGGGGCCTATTCCTGCATCAGTTCTTCCATAGAAAGTTAGTGGAATTATTTACTATCATTGTCAGTGAAAACAAAATGTTGCTTAATATTATCTAAATTTTTCTATTGTATACTTTCTACTTAATTACTTTCATCACTAAAAACGATGCTCCTACATAGCAACTATTCAGAAATGAATGTGTGGCATTAGTAAAGAACATTAAAATAGGTATTGCTGTATCTTTAAAGGAATGCAGGTTGAGAAAATACAAAAATTTCCAGATTCTTAAATCAACATCTATCCCAAAGTCTTTCTTGGACAGGGTGGAATCCTTCAGATGTTGTTGGTCTACAATTCTTGCTGTGTCACATCAAGTCAGCTTTTCAGAGTAGGCCAGGTGAAGACCAGGGATTCCATAGTAAGGTAGAATAACAGAATCTTACAAGTCTGTCCAAGTTGATCGCTGTCCCATCTTATTCTAAACCAAATCAAGACAGGATGATTTTGGGCTTCTTTCTCAAGCTTCCCTCTTTCTCAAGATGGTGTAGTCTCTTCTGCAAGTCTCCCCTTAAAGGTTTGCTCTTCCTTCACCAAGGTTAATTCGACATTCCTTTACATGTCATACTACTCAACCATGATGGGAATTGTAATTTTATTTATTTATTTATTTATTTAATAAATTTATATAGCCACCCATGTCACTGAATGTAACTCTAGGTGGTGTACAACCAACAATTAAAACAATGTCACAGCTGTTAAAACAACTTTAAAATATTTTTTAAAAAAGCAAGATTGCAGGAGGACATCCATCTAAACATAATATAACTATTGTACAGGCTCCCCATGGGATCCCCAAGGCTGCTGGAAACACATTTTTGGGACCTTCCAAAAGCCTAACAGGGATGGGGCCAACCTCACCTCAGCTTCACAGAGTCACATATTGCCCAACCATATTTTAGAACAATGGCCCACCGTTTGTGCTAGTAGCAGGTATTGCCTAGTTAGAAACCTGGTTACATTCTCCTTTTTTAAATTCACTTTGCACAAGTAATGCAGCTACTGAACAACCAGCAGCAGTCTGAGAAGGTGGGTGAGGACATCCTCCACTAGAGAAGAGGAAAGTTTTATTAGCTGTTGACTTTGAATCTCTGTCTGTAGACCCCATTCCAAAAAATTATATCTATCTGGAGAGTAGGTAGGGTCTGAGTTTCTTATTGAAAATGTCTATGTGTCTGTTGCATATCTATCCATTTTCTGCTGCTTCAGAGGCTTGGGTGGGATCTGCATTGTAGAGTGTACAGATTGCCTTTTCTTCCTTTTTCCCATGCTTGACGCCTTTCATATGCTTCTTTTGCTTATATTATATTTATTAAGCAGATTTGTAGTTGACCTCACAAGTATTACAATATATAAAAAATAAATGAAAAGTATATAAAAAATGAAAATGGCAAACAAAAAGGAACAGAGAGCTTAGAATCAGAACTGTTCACCCACCACCATCTTCAGTTTAAGTGCAACAATAGCCCATATTTTGTCAGCTGAAATAGAAATATGAATCATGGTGCAGTGAGGCCAGGTCTGTATGCTCAGAATGGATAACCACATTTCTTGAAGACAGATACTTATATGTTCCAGAGCTTCAATGCAGCAGTTTGATATAGTGTCAAAAGTGTGTCCCTACATCAATAATATTACACAAACAGAAAAGAAAAATCCAGAAGCAATGTAACATTATGGAAATGTTATTTAACCAAATAAAACAATCCGATTACAAACAACATTCATTCAAACCCTATTTATCTGAAAACTTAAAGCAAGGGTCTCATGTCCACAACCCACAGGCTGCAGGCAGCCCACCACGGCGCTCAGAAAGAAGGGGCCAGAGTGGTGAAGATGCCTTGCTCAGGTATGCAGTGGGTGATGGCTGCCAGGGGTGGAGCAGTGGCTTGCCAATCTCAGCCAGGCCCTTGGCTCTTCATTTCTTTGCATGCCACCCACCAGCAAACAAAATATCCCTCTCCTTTTTCTTCTACTTCTCTGTTTCACGTTTGTTTTGTATCAAATCAAACTTCTTCATTGCATGAGTGAATCTAAGATAGTGTGCTTGCTGCTCAGCTATTGCATGTAGTGTTTCTTTACACTGTAATGCATTATATGCACAATAGTCCTAATACACACAGACATTTCTTTTTTAAAAAAAGTGGCACAAACATTACAGAATGAAACATTCCCAGAAGAGACCATTTTTACCAGTAAGTCATGTCAGCAATCCAGCCAGCCCAAAAAAGCAAGTGCTCAGATAATAGCAGGCTCTTTGATTTTTATTAAGAACACCATCAGAGAAAAATATCTTGATTTTTTAAAAATAAATTGGAACAATGTACTTTCTATCTAGTTCAGCTCAACTTAGGATTTTTACAGTCTGTTTAAGAAATGGCACCCAGCCAGTAAATTGAACACTGAGCATGGGTGAGAAAGAGTACTGATGTTTGAAGCAAGTATCAGGAGATAGTGGTAGTCTGAGGAATTGTGGAATAAGTGGAGGAGTGTGGTTGTAGGATAGAATTGTGTTGGGGAAAACTGGATGTTTCTGGATTATCTGGATGGCAATAGAGGAGGTGAAATAAAAGAAGGAAAAAGAGGAGCAATGAAGATGGAAGAATTTACAACATTAGATAAGACTGGATGGTGTACTGCAGGCAGGCAGGAAGGGAGGGAGGGAGGGACAAACTGCCAACATGGTAACTACCATTAGATATCAGATGGCCAGGTAAGAGGAACAACTTCATGAGTTGGAAGGAAAGAACTTAGCAGTGGTCACAGGCAACTTGACAGAATCAGTGTGCCTAGAGAGTGGAGATTTAGAGTTTTATGGTGGAAGCCTAAGTGTGGAGGTTGAGTGTGAGTTGTTGGGGTTATGTGGATGTGACAATGACAGCAGCAGGACTGGTGTGTTGGTTGTTATGCTGGGTGTGTGTGATAGGATAGGTGATGGAGATAGTGGAGGAAGAAAGCATGCAAAGCTATCAGAGGATGAGAATGTTGGGGAGCAGATATCTATGGTAATGAGCAGAAGGGATGGTGGGAGGTAGTGGGCTGACCATTTCAGGAGAAGGAGAATCAACAACTTGATGTAGTGTCAGGTTTAGCCCAGGGAACTCCAGGAGACCATGCAGATTCAATCCAACAAGGTTTATTAGCTGCAACCTCTATCAAGAATCTTCCCAGACTGAAACCTCAGTTCCCAAAGTCAGCCAGTCAAAACAGAGTGAATTCTGTTCCAGGCTGTTCGGAGCCAGCCTCATCTGCTTATCTCTTCCCCGTGCTTCGGGAGATGAAAGAGCATTCTTTACTCCCCGATTCTGGCCCCCACAATTCCAGTCCATCACATGTAGTTCTCTATCCTAGTCTATCTGCCTTCTCCTTGAGCTTGTGTGACCAGATTACTGGGTGTCTTATGGTTGTATGTATTGGCATGCATCACTGAAATGTGGTTGGACAGTGACAGGGATGCAGTCCTGTCTGATATCTGTCCTCCTAGGTTCCAGGTCTGCAGCAGGCATGATATCAAGACTGGGGCTATGTTCATTACAGAAACTTCGGCAGTGACCAGAGCCACTATTTCACAGATGACCAGTTATGAATGCATTGGGCTGCTATTGGAGTATTAACCAGCCTGCTGCCTGGAAGCAGCACTGCTTGAGGTCCTAGACCTAATAGCTGGGCTGGTGATGAAGTCTGCTGCACTTTTAGGGATTTTAGGGATTTCAACCTCCATGAGCTGGGTGTGGAGCCATGGCTCAGCTTCTCTTTACCTGCAGGTCTGTCTCTTCCAACTAGATTCTGCTCATCCTATGCAATCAGCTGAGGAGGAGATGCTTAGGGATCCCCCCTTATAAGAAATCAAGGTTGCCAAGACCAGGACAAACCTTCTGGGTGGCAGCCTAACAATGTGGAATAGCTTGTCACCTGAGGCTCTTTTAGGCCCCAAACTGCTGGCTTTCCACAAAGCTCTAAAAGCATTTTCTTTTTCCTAGCAAACATTAGAGGACTAGTGGTGGTGTTGGGTGTCTTATTGCTTTTTTGCTTTTGGATTTAGTGGGATTTTATTTAGATGTATGTTTTAAACTACAGGTTAATTTGAATTTTATTGGGGATTTTAGAATGTTGCTTTATTAGGTTCTCTGCATTTTATGTTGCAAATTCCTTGAGCCTGTTTAAGTGGGTGATATATATGACTGTAATGAATAAATAAACATATACATAATAAATTTGAAGATTGCTGTGCTGGTCTTTCTACATATCTGTGATCTCTGCCTTAAGGAAATCAATAATATATTTTTTTAAATCTATTCCTTTATTGGAGAGCCAGTTCTGTCTAGTGCAGCATTTCTCAACCTTAACAACTTTAAGATGTGTGGACTTCAACTCCCAGAATTATGGGGGTTGAAGTCCACACATCTTAAAGTTGCCAAGGTTGAGAAACACTGGTCTAGTGGTTAAAGCACCAGGCTAAAACCCAGGAGACTGAGAGTTCTAGTTCCGCCTTAGGCATGAAAGCCAGCTGGGTGACTTTGGGCCACTAAGTCTCTCTCAGCCCATGATGTCAGGCTTGGGCTACAAGCCAATCAGTCAGTTCCTGTCGCAAACAACAGATCAACTTTCAGTTGATCCAAAAAAAGCAGACCCTGCACCTGTAGGAAAAATGCTAGGAAGAAAAAAAAAAATCCTTTATTGTTATGAAATACCTTAAGGTATCTAGCTGAAATTTTCCAAAGTTAGTTTCCTCGGAAAGGTACAACATTCCTGTTATTTTCATCCAATTATGGGGGGGAAATGATGCAGCTGTAGCCAGTTAGAAGTTTTTGCATTATAGCCTATAGTTAAATCTTCACTGACCCTACTTGCTAAATGTTTTGGGTCAAGTTTTTTTTTTTTTTTTTGGTATTGGAATCTTGAATCATACATTCTGTTCAAATCATTCCACTTCTGAATCTTGAATATGAATTGGATCTCAGCTGTTCTGCATACTCCTAATGACAAACATTAAGTTACAAATTAAATTGAAAACAGTATTCTAAGTTTATTAGCCATTAATTCAGAAATAATTGTACTCTAGCAATTTACAGTTATAACTGTAAAAAGTTTTAAAACCATAAAGCAACTTTGTCCTAACTCTTTGATTCATAATTTTAAATATGATTTTAATGGTCTTTTCTTGTGTAGTAGGATTGTAATCCGCACTTTGGCAAAGATACATTACAATCATCAACCTATTTCACTGCTGGGACTCCTAGTCATCAGTCACTGAAATGGAATTGTAAAAGGCTTCCAGAACCATGATTAACATTAACAGCAACTAAATAAGCTTTGCTTGCCAGTTTGCCTTACATGTCACTGCTGCTGAGGAATGTGCCCCAGAAATGATTCCATTGTCAGTTCACAGGCATTACAAAGAACTTATTGGCATGTATGAAACCTCACAAAATCCTGTAAAGAAATACACTTACCCCTTACTACAAGAGTAAAATGGCTTATATTTCTGTAATCTGTTAGCAAGGCAATAAACGTTCTCTCACTAGAACAGTAATGATCTGTGATTTTGTTTTTAATACGGTAAATCTGCGGAAGAGTAACTATTGTTACTGGTGACAGTGGAACATGATGTTGAGGATACCTAACTTTATTGCTAAGTGTGTCAAGTAAGTAAGCAATCATAATCTGAAATTTTAAGTGACATTTAAGCATCACAACAACTTCTTGTTACTCCATGGATACTTTATTTAAGTTGGCCTTTACTATAAACTATAACTAGTTTTATTTCAAGAATGCTAATGAACTTCCAGGGGAGGTATGGCGAACTGAAGTGAGTAGACCAGTTCCTCGGAATCTCTCGATAAGGAGAGGATGGAGATCACTCACATATGCTGTAAGTGGCTGCTCCTTGCACACCAGGAGACGAAGGGATTAGCCATCTTGCTTACAACTGCAAAGGAGCCTTTTAAGAGACACTAAGTTCACAAACCTCACTTTCTAATCACTTTCAGAAATCACTTATTAACCATCTTAAAGCTATCAGAGACCTTCGAAACAAGAAGCTTGAAAAGTCATCAGGTGAGTTTTATCTCACCTGAACAAAAGAAAAATTAATTTTAAGCTTAAGAACGTAAAGAATTTGAAATAAACAGCAAAAAGCTAAATAAGGTTTTGATCTAAGAAAGTTATAAATGGATTAAGGATCCAAATAAATTTGGAATACTGACTTCTACTATAAGATTTTGGAATTGACGATAAAAAAGAAATAGCTTCTTGTGGGAAACAGACTTATTTTGGCTATCCTAGCTATTGTAAGCCATAACATATATAAGTTACTTTATGATTTTAGAAACTGAACACTTAGATGAAAGATACTAAGCAGAAGAAAAAAATCCAAGCCTGTTCTTGATGACAGTTAATACCAACACAAAATATTATAACGTCGGAAGTGTTAAGGAGATCTTTGAAGAATGGAGCCAGAAATTAATAACTACAATATTAACATTGTCAGTAATGAGGTCTGCTTGTATGGATAGATGATGTCTAAAAGATGTTAATGAAGGAAAGACAGATGTGGAACAAATTTTATCTGAAAGACAGAGAAAGTACTGAAAATGGATCTACAAATGACAGGCCAAGAGAATGATTTGGAAAAGGACGCTTTCCTGGATATACAAAAGAAACTGGCTGAAGTTTTAAAAATTAAAAAGGAAATATAAATGACAAATCAAGAGAATGATTTGGAAAATGTTTTCTTATTGCATCTACAAAAGAGGCTTGTTAAAACCTTGAAGAAATCTGTGTGATGGGATAAAGAAGTGGAGAGAAATCAAATCCTATGATAATATTTGATTGAATTAAATATTAAGACTGTTAGAAGTAAAAGGAAGGAATACAAAGTTGGTTTATTTGATTAAGGTTAAAATAAGACTTTTTTTTTTTTTTTTTTTGCAAAGTTCTGGCAACTGTTTACAGACTCTGCTGACACCAGGATTGAAAAGTTGATGTTTTATGGATTTGCTTATAGATAAGGGATGGGATATGGGATGAAGAGATATCTGTTTATAACCTTGAAGGGGGGTGAAGGGTTATTAAATTTGTTTATACTTGTTCTGATGAAAGTTGGAAGTCTCTTTATAGATTTCTTTTCTCTTTCTTTTTCTTTATTCTTTCTTTTCTTTTTCTTTTTCTTTTTCCTGAACTTTTTATTCTTTCTTTTCTATTCTCTTTCTCTAAGTTTAGCCTGCATTCGTTTTTACTACTCTAATCAAAATTCTCAATAAAAAATATATTAAAAAAAGAATTATAAAACTATTCTCTGCAAAGCAAAATTGTTAATGCAGAGATTACTTCTGTAGCAAACAAACTGCTGCTTGCATCCCACCAGTTGGGAGTTGCAGGCAGGATGTTTGTTGATTTAGAGAAAGCATAAAATAAAATGAATTGGCTTAAATGATTGTCTGTTTTGCACAAATATGGAATTGAAGGTTGGTTGCTGAATACAATTAGAGTGGTATATGATGGAAGTAAAGCAGGTGTCAAAATAATGAAATGCTTGTAAAATGGTACAAAACTGAACAGTATATCAGAATGTGTGATGTCCTCTTGGTTGTTTAATGTATTTATGGTTAACTGTCTAAGGAATACTTGTGGTGATGTTAGAATTGTGTTGGTTGAGGATATGAATGTGCCTATACTTTTGCATGCAGATGATGCTATTCTGTTGGAGGAAACCCCCAGTTATTTGCAATAAATATTAAATAGATTATATGATGCCACAAGAAGCATGGATCTGAATGAGTTGAGGCGAAGAAGACTGAGAAAGTTGTGTTTGGGTGGAGTTGAGATCTTACAAAAGAGAAACAAGTAGTTTAAACAACAAAAGGCAACTAAAATTATGCATATATATAATGGAAGGATGCTTTATAAGGTTAGAGATATATGGAAAGGGATAATGAATGGCATTGGTGTAAACTAGATTTAGCTATCTTTTCTTTTCCTTACCTCATGTCTTTAATTTCTTTGGTTTACTATTTCTTACTGTTTTTATGCACTTTGCAGAACTTATTCCAACAGTGAACAGCATGATGGGTACCCGTGCATGTATATGATGCCCCAACTGACTTAAGGGAATCTTTAACTGGATCTGGAGTTGCAGCCAACAGTGAGATACATACTCCACAGACTTCCCCAGCCTGGGGCCTTCCAGATGTGTTGGATTTCAGTTTCCAGACTTCTCATCCTCAATTTTTTAACCCCAGTATTCTCAGTCTGGAATATACATTACAATCTACCCTTTTTATATTGTTATTTGTTTTCAGTACATTTTTTATATATGGATTCAAATAACTTTAGTAGCTTAATTAGACAAGTTCACAGAGGACAAATCAATGACTATATGTTGTACTTCCATAACTGGAGAACACAAAGTTAAGGAAAATGGAATAGTTTTACAACTATAATTATTTCACTGCAAGGACAGTTTTATTTAGAAAGCAGCTACATTTTCTTAGACCTTTGTCATTAAAAAAATGAGATAGACACGGCCCTCAGGCTTAAAACCTGTGACTCAATAGTTAACCAAAATGGACATGAGAGACAAGTGAAATTATTTGACTAGATTATGACAAGAAGAAATGATCACTGAAGAAGAAAATCTAGGAGAGGAGGAGATAAAATACAGTCAGTTCCAGTCAAGCTGAATAGAATTGACTGAATAGAATTGGCTCAAGAGAAGGATCTAGTATTTTAACAGCACATGGAATCCTTTTATACAATAAATTATCTGAGTATGAGTCAATACAGATTATCATGTGTTACATTTTTGTACCAGAGTTGCTTGGTGATCTATATTTCCACACCTCACCCCATAGCCTCTCATTTGCATTCAGAAATCCTGGCAGTTCAATACAGCTAAGCAGGTCTGAACCCCAGCATCCCTTAGTTTATAAAATATGCATTGGAGCCAGTTCATAAGCAATCATCTCTCTTTCAGCCAACAAGGAACTGTTATCCTTCATAATTAAAGGTCAATTCAACAAAGCCTCTCCTGGTAACTATCCCAGTGCAGACCCACCTTAGGGAGTCCGCTGCTATAAAAAAAAGCCTGCATGTGATTGCCCGTTAAGTCTCTTTGTTTATGTCTGAAAAGGAGATCTGTTTTGAGAAAGGAGATCTGTTTTGATAAAGAGCAATACAGTTTATGGTTCCTCCTCTTTTATTCCTCTTGGATAACAATATTCACTGTCAGTTCAAATCTGAACTAACTAAAATTACGTTAGGCTTAAAATTAAATCATGCTCCAGCTGTTTTATTTGGTATGTTTTATGAGTCTATCATATAGCCTATGAGATGAATCCGTGAATAATCTTTGTTGCTTGACTGCTTCTTAATTAGATTAGATTGTTTGATTTGAATCTAAGGTAGATCTTTTTGCTCTCCTTTTAGAAATCAGAAAACAGTTATTTCATTTCTGTCAGTAATTTTCAAGACTTATATCACATTGCTATCTTTAGAAATACACCAAAATAGGAATTCCTTCAATTGCCTGCTCCACATATTTTAATAATGCAAGACTGGTTTCATAAAATAAGGTCAGTAGTGGTTCCTCGTTGCATTGGAACTGTGAAGACTTGAAAAATTCTATCTGAAACCCCATGGTCTACATCATGGCTTTGAAGCAGTGGAGTGAGGTCACTTGGGAGAAAAGAATCATCAACCTGCAAATGAGACAGACTCTTTGTTTTTTGCCAGAATTAAAAAAATTGCAGAATTTAAATTTGACTGTTTAAATTAATGAAATCAATTGATAATTGTTAGGCAGAATTACAGGCAATAAAGTGAAACTGGATCCTGCCAAGGCAGAAGGCTGCAGTCTTCCAGATGCACCTCTTGGACATATGTTTGGCTTCAAAAGTGTTTCTTCAGGCACAAGTAGTTTAATGGCTTAAAGCACCTACTAATAGCTTTTTCTAACTTGTCAGCTGTGATGTTTGTACTTAACTTTTAAAACCTTACTGGTTCCAAACATATGAAGGTGACCGCCTCCACTCACATCACATTTTCTATATATTTACCTCAGAAGAGATGGCTTATTCTGTAAGAATAGTTCATTGGTCATCTACAATAGGAAGAGTTATCCCAACTTTATAATGGCCTTCCATAGGAAAGACTTTCAATGTCAGCACTATTCTTTCAGGTACTGAAAAATTTATTTGCACAGGAATTAAGATACATTCAACTTTAACTTGGTGTTTTGAATATGATTAATCTAGATTAATGCCCCTTAACTATGTTTAACCTGAAGTCACAAAGATATAATCCAATATAAACTAGTCAGAAATACTATTAGATGCTAACTGGAATATAAGACAGTTGAAGGTGTGCTAGTCTAGTAATACTAGTAGCAGCAGCAGCCGCCTACTGGAAGATCTTACTTAAGGGACATTATATCTTCCTGGCTTCTAAGCTTCAGCTTTAAGACCAGTCTTAATTTTTCCAGAGCCAAGGAAAGTCAATTCACTTCTTATTCCACTAAATTTACCAGAATATGTAAGATTATCTAGTAAAATATTACAATGAATGTCAGTTTTAAGTATGGAGAAAAAGTTGTGCTTTGGAGGTGAAATTAGAACATTTCTTTCACTAATATATGCACCTGTGAAAGTATCCTTCATCCTATCATTTTGTTTCATTTGCACTGTTGAATGATTGAAATAACTGTTGACAAGTCTTCTCTCTAGTTCTTTACATTTCCACAGACTCTTTGTTTATTAATTCTTCTTCCTTCAGATACTAACCTTATTTTCATTCCCCCCCCTATCTCTTGGCTTCAGTTGCAAAAGCCTCTTAGTGCGGAATCTAATTTATTCCAGTTGGCTTAAATTAGATGACTCAACTTTGCAATATTTTTCCTCCCAAATACTGTCTGATTTAAAAAAAAAAAAAAAAGACTTCTTTCAAATTACTTGTTTTGCCTTCCCTGAAAATATCAGGTTCAGGGCTTAATATAATATATTACAGAATAATGGCAAGAAGATATCCAGCATTTTTAGAACAATGCAGAAGCACGTATTTTTGATTGTGTTAAATTGTATTTCTGGAAAAAGACAAAACCAAAACAAACAACAAACCAGAATTTTATAACGTCTGTAAATCTAAAAGGAAAAAATGAAATTTATTGGTAGCACTCTAATTCACAGCCTCCTACTAAACCAATGCAGATTCAGTGGTATATTTTACTGAAAAATGCTGAAAGGTCCAGGAGAATAAATGCAATTAATTCCCATCCTTCTCTTTTTAGAATTGAAGAAGGTAGTACACTTACACATAGTACACACACTGTTATGTATTTTCTCTAATATGTATATAGTGTGTATATGTACACAAACACATTTTTCTGGGAAGAAAAAAAATGAAGATCTGCAAAGCAAAACTTGGAGAAATGTGAACTTCAAAGGATACCTGAACTTTGATGTAATGGTAGAAAAGTGCAAGCAGTTGAATTTGCATTCACATGCCGACCAGATGAAATTGGACATAATCTCTAGATGGAATACAGATAAATATGAATCCAACAATAATATTTAGACATAATATTGGAAAGAAATACTGAAGTGGAAACAACCAATTTTTTTTGCCAAGGTTAAGATATAGAGAATTTCACACATTAAGTTCTGGGTATAATTCACAAATGTTCTATGGTATTGGCACTTTGCTTTCCAATATACTCAGCGCAAGCGTATCTGAAAGTGCCAGAAAACAAAACCTGAGGTGTTCCTTGGAGTAGACACTTTGTGCCCACGTCAGGTGTGCAATGCCAGTTAGTCATGCTCTTTCTATCCATGTTTTATGGCTATACCATAAATTGACACATATTTCAGAAAATCTGGTCTCTGTCTCCGCTTCCCCCCATGTATTTATCAATGTCCAGGCAATAGATCAAAATCAGATACAGAAATTGCATCTTGGTGGACTCAAGCGTTGCAAACCTAGCAAAGCTTGTGTATACAGTTTTTATTCCTTTGCCTTCTTTTGTTGATATTTTGATGGGAAAATGAAATGAGAAAAATAGTTTTACTGAATACAACTATAGGCAAAATAAAAGCATTCTTTCCAACGATACTGACGTTGCTAATAGCAGATATCCACTAAAATTTGGGCCACATACATATTGTTCATACGTTCCATTGGAGAAACACTTTAATTGCATTCTGAAGTTTCATTTTAATAGCCTGCTGGGAATTCCCTTATATTTTCCACTGGTTTATGTACAACTGGTATATGAGAAAATAAGCGGACTGCAATCCAATATTATAATTCTTATGTGATGCCTAGTGGCTGATCTTGTCAACAACTAACATGGATGTGAACCATCTAGAGTAGTGTTCCCAGTCTTGACTCTCTCCTAATGTGTGGATTTTAACTCCCAGGATTCCTCAGTCAGCATGGCCATTATTGAGAATTGTGAGAATTGTGGTACATACATCTAGAAGTTGCAAAGGTTGGGAAGCACCGTACTAGACATTGATACATAAAGTAAACCTGCATATATGACATCAAATAAGTAATTGCATGTATTTTTTTTATCATAATTTATTTACAAATACACATTCTGAGCAATGCCAGAAGGTAGTACAACCTAGAATAATGTGAATTATTTCATAGGTAGCACTTGGATGTGAGAACACTAAGAACACTAGGAAATCTCAGGATTGAAGGTTAGGCTGGAAAATAACTACAAAGAACAGCCAGAAGAAAGCAATAGCAAATCAGTTCCATATTGTCAATTGCTAGTTGCCAAGAAAACTACATGGATATAGACATCTAGTCACCAGGAGTCATGCTTGACTCAAGGGAACCTTTACCTCTTTATCTATAATTGGAAACAAAAGACTGCTTCAGCGGCAGTATTGTAAACTGACTGATTACATTTGCACCCTGCTACAATCCCACAGGACTTTGGCAGTTTTTTAGAGGATTGATCAATTATGTGCCATCAAGTTGTTTTGGACTCCTAGTGACTACATAGATTTTCTCCATGATGACCCTATCCCAAACCTGTCTCCCAATGGTGCACTCATTGCCACTGAAACTGTTCTAGAGTATGCAAACCATTAAACCATCCACAATGCACTTAAAAAGTAATAAAAACCTAAACAACATACAAAACCTCAAAATAGGTGTCATTTCTCAAATGCCCTCCAGAACAGTTTTCAGCTGCTTCCAGAAGGCAGCAAAGCTCAGAGCTAATGTAATCTCTAATGGGGGGCCATTCCAGAGAGCTGGCACTGCTACAGAGAAGCAGCATCTCTAAGCCTCACTGCCCTGCACTTCCTTAAAGTGGGGAACCACCACCTGCTTCTCCTGACAAGATTGAATTGGTCCAGCCAATTCTAGTGATGAATGCTGTCCCGAATGTAACTGAGTTATGGGCTTTATAGGTTAACACAAGCACTTTAAATTACATTCAGAAGGCTAAAAGAAGCTAATGCAGGGCCTGTAACACAGGTGCAATATGTTCCCCCTGGCAAATGCTGGATGGTACACAAGCTGTTGCAAATTGTACCAGTTGAAACTTCCAAGTGGTCTTTAAACACAGCCCCCTATAGAGTGTGTTGCAGTCATCCAAGAGAGTTGTGACAAGTACATGGGTTAGGATAGCTAGGTCCTCTCACCTGAGACAGGTTCACAACTGATGGACCAGCTGCAAATATACATCATCTAATTAAAAAGGATCAAATTACACATTTATGCCTAAATTCTCCATGCCGCAACCCCAATGACAAGATGTCTTTTTGTAAAGTGTTAACTCATTTATCCTTTTTCCTGTGAGAATAAGAGATGGAAAAATCAAAAATGTTCCAAGGAGCTGATCTCCTATATTCCAAATGAAAAGAATGGAATTTAGAAATCAGACTCTCAGGGCTATTCCAGGCCATTTTGCTGCCTGGGGTAGAGAAACCCATGTCAAGCTGTGTAGTTTCCCTAAGGCCAGTCAAGTTATTTTAACACCTGAAGCCAACGTCTCACAAGAACCTCTCCTTTTTCCTTGCAGTAAAAATACAATAATAGTAACATAAACATTTTGCTCCTGTTTCATAATACACTTACTTACTAGACGACAGTTAACTGTGGAACTGCTCTTTTGCTTGTCAATCACAAAATCTGATTTCACTCTAGTCCAAAAAAAATACTCAAAGGAAAGAATATGTCCTTTGCAGTGAAAGTATAAAGTAGCAGACAAAACAAAGAGAAATATTTGCATATTACTCCAGCTCTCCCCAAACTGCTACCCTTCAAAAGTGTTGAGGCTACCAGCTAATTAAGCCAAAGGAATTATGGGAGATTTTTACCAGATTGAAGATGGTAATTTAGGCAATATCATGGAAATCTTCCCATGGATACAAGCAAGGAAGATATTTATTTCTTCTTCAGATCATCTGAATGTTTTAGGATATCTAATGATGAATAGCATTTTTACCCTGAATCTCTTTATATTATTTGCCTGCTTTATAGGTTTTTTTTTTAAAGGAAGGACTTGACCACTCTGTCCAAAGGTTATGGCCAATTTTAAACCTCTGCTTAATTATTTATGAGACAGCATGATGACCAAGAGAACGTCTACTTGCCTTGTCAGGGAAACAACTGAAACCATTAGAGTTAACTTAACACCATGATAAACAATATACACAGGTGACCTTTCAGTATCATCGCCAAGCTGGATTTATAGGTAACTTAGGCTCTTTCTTTTCAAGTGGGAAAAAAAAAATCAAAGATGTTCAGCTTGAGAAACTTTTACTAGACATAGTATCCCAAGGTCTGGTGGTCATCATAAATAACGTTACTTTTGCAAAAAAGTGAATGAAACATCTCTCATATGTTTGTATCTGGTGAAGTCCATTTAGCACCCCCAGGGGCACTTTCCTTTGCTTCTGCTTGTTGCTGTTTATTTCAGTTTTAGTATTTTTCTTTTAAAAATGGTACACCATCCTTTAGTACCAAGTTCTGCTCACGGGGTGTCCAGAACCCAGGGAAATCGCTACATGTTAATTCCTTCAATGTACAAATCTTGTAATATATTTTAATGTGTTTAAATATATTCATTTATATTTACAAAAATATTAAAATCACAGTACTAATTACAGCTGTGCATGCTTCAAAAATTATTCAGAAGAAGTGCTTCAGACCTCATATGGGCATAGTACCTCTCTGTTAATCATTAAAGCAATCTGTCATTTTCAGTTTACACTGTAAGCCTGAGAAAAATGGCTACTTTAAATAAGTGGCTATTTTAAAAATCACATTAACAATTCCTTCCAAATTATTTTTGGAAGCATGCAAAGTCCTAGTATTCTTGTTCTTTTCTCTTTCCTCAGAATAAATATATTTTGGACCATATTTGAAAAAAAAAATGCTAGCTTTCTAAAGTGTAGTATTTTCCCTTTATATTTAAAGTAATGCCATTCCAGTAAATGTTAAAGGCTGGAGTAAGTGCTTCAATCCAGTAATCGTTAAGTGCTGGAGAAACTCAGGAGCAATTTTGAATGAACTAAATACCACAAAAATCACCTTACCTAAAAAATGGCAAAAAGATACTTGTTTTTCATTGTACATGAGACCAATGGAAAATGTAAGTTTTCTACTGGGAATTATACAGTTATTTTAATTAAACCAGTTCTCTGTAGCACCATCCATGAAAAGCTAGATCCCTGTGTCCCACTGCCACTATTTTTGTTAGGCCCCTTCACTTAAATTGTCATAGATTTATTTTCCAATAATTCTTCATGTTGCATCCACCTATTACTACTTATTCTCCTTAATTGCATCTTGTTCACCAGCATATGCAACTCTGAAGAATTCAAATACTGTGACTATTGATCTATACAAACACTTCTAGAACTTTGGCTCATTGGAATTTCAAGCTCATTTTTTCAGAATACATGATTCTAGAAAAGATAGTATTTATTGATTGATTTGGGTGTCTTCTAATTAGTCTTGACCCCCTGGCAACTTAATGAACTAGTCCCTGCAGTTTTCTTGCCAACATTTTTTGGAAGTGGCTTTGCCATGGCCTTCTTCCTAGGCCTGAGAGAATGTGACTGGCCCAAAGTCACCCAGTTGATTTTGTGACTAAGGCAGGACAAGAACTCACAGTCTTCCAGTTTCTAGCTTAGTGCCTCCAACCATTATACCAAACTGGCTCCTGAATATTTAATACACTGAAAAATATATATCAAGCCAAGTCAAAATATTAGGGATGTGCAAAACTTTGAAGCCATAGTTTCGTTTCCATGCAGTTTTGTAGAGAAGACCTCTCTGACACTGCTTCATGCAGCAACATACTCCCAGCTTCCAAAAATGAAGCAGAACATATTCCTTGGAGTTTAGTTACTCCAAGTCCCTCATCTGTCAGTTCAAGTAGTTAAGAGAGACTTCTGTGCATGCACTGCACAAACATCTCTTCCAATTACATCCTGCAACTCCTAGATAAGGCCTTGAGATAGCTGAGAGAGTTGCAGTGATGAACCTTGTGACATCTCTATGCCATACAGAACCTCACTGAGGCAAAGCCCAACCATTCATGAATCAGCATGTTCATCTGAATCTATGAACAAGACCTCCTGCATTGACTCAAGTTGCATGATCATTGTAAGCCTTGATCAAATGTGTGACAGGCCTGACTTTTCTCCAACTATGCTTTCAATATCATAGAAATATGGACATTACTAACATTCGCTCGTGTTCGTATTTTCTAAATTTGTGCTCATTTTTCATCATCTTTTTTTTAAAAAAGTCAACACATGCATTTTAAAGCTAGAATTGGGAACAGGATGAGAGGCAATTTTAGCACAGGTAATTCTCATTTAGCAACCACAATTGGGACCTGCAACTTGGTCGTTAAGCAAAACAGTCACTAAGTGAAACATCACAATTTTACAATTTTACTTCAGCTTTCCTTTGCTTTACAGACCTGTGAAGGTTGTAAATGTGAGGACTGGTCACAAAGTTACTTTTTATCACCGTCATAACTTAAATAGTCACTAAACAAGTCAGTCACTAAATGAGGACTACCTATATAGAAACCTATTTAAAGCCCTGCTGGACCAGGGCAATGGGACATTTAGGTGCTAAAAAGGACAATCAGAATGATTAGTGGCCCACTTCCACTGATATCACTGGCAAAGTAAAGCAGCTCTATGTGCACAAACATGTGGAGATGACTTATGGGAACCCTGCCAAGCCTTTTGGAGGGCTCTGCTGCCTCAAGGTTTGAGAGCATTTCTTATGTGTTGCTAACTTTACTCATGCAAACATGCTGGTAAAGAACCCTTCCCCTTCAAAAGATCTGCATAGTGTCAGTATTTCAAGTGCAGAATTTTCCCTTTTTAACATAGCATTTTACAGTTGTAAACTGGCTTGACATTTTCACAGATACACGATTCCAAGAAACTGCAGAGAAACTCAATGAATTCTCTGTTTTTCTTCACTGCTGAATTTCTGAAAAAATAAGCTGCATTTTTCAGACGGGAATCAGACATTTTATGCATCAGATACAGATGTTGTAAGAATAGCTAATTAAAAAAAAAAATCCTGTCATCCAAATGAATATGACAGGATGTCATCCCTGAATATTTTTCAATAATTTAATTTTAAAACAACTGAACTTTATGAAATAAATACTTCTTTCTATGGATACTGTCTATTTCCAAGATCTGGAAAAAAATTAAAAGATTTTAAAATGAATTGAAGGAGGATTCAGCAAATGAAGGTATTATAATAAAAAAAAATGGAAGAATGAGCCATGCTGAAAATGAACCAACATGGCTTCTGCAAAGATAAATATTATTGGGCCAGCCCTCTTATATTTTTTGAGGTGATCAATGTAGTGATCCAACACACAATATATTCTTGGATTTTCAGAAACTTTTGACAGAATCCTTCACTAATGGCTCAAGCAAACTTGAAAACTAGGGGATAAAACAACAGGTGTTCAACAGGTGTTACTGGATTGGTAACTTGTTAAAAATAAGTGTTAAAGTAGATTTGAAACTTATATATATTTTCCAAATATTGATAAGTATGAATTAGGGTCTGATTTGCAGTGATTTTTCCCTTCCTCTCTTGACATTGAAAGGCAAAAAGGGAGAGAGCGGTTAAATAATTTAAATTCATAATATTCCAGTGTCACGTTGGTGTAAACTCTGATTGAATTCACATTGGCAACAGTTCTGAAGGACAAACTTACTATTGGCCCTTTAGCACCAAGGACATACCCAAAAGATTACTAAATGCATGTCCCATTCATACTAAAGGATGTGGAGAACCTGAACTGGGAGTTGCTATATCTGGAAGGCTACCGATCTATTCTTGTACATAGTTCACATCCCATTCAGAAATAAGTATGATTGTTGATGAGGGAAAGATAATCATGTATAGGGCCAATAATTTCAAAGGGCTTCTTTCATTTATCCTTTTCAAATATGATTTCTTCAAAGGAGGAAGGAAAGTTGAAACTGAATGGTTCTGTGACATCTTTTTAAAATAGAAATATGTAGTTTCTGTACAAGTTTGGAGTATACACAAATAAAACTGAGTAACTGATAGGAGAATGTCAGCCTTATAATTAGATTCTACATATGTTTACTTTGAAATAATCACTCCCATGTTTAGTGTAATTTTCTCTGCTGTATAAAAACCTGGAGAAGCATAAAGGACTTGCTCTGAAGGACAGGAAATGGTGTTAAAAGCAGGCAGATCACAAGACAAAGGAAAGGCATTCACAACTATCACTCACTTTACTGAAGGGCAATTCCTCTCACCTGCATCAGTTGTACCTTTTCTTGGCAATGAATTGCACTCTCGTTAAAATAAATTGGTAAGATCAAAAAAAAAAAAAAGTAAGTTCAAAAATAAATTCTAGGTATCAGTAAAACTCAGGCTGATTACCGATAAGTCACTGTATCGTCTAGATCTTTGATACAATTCTGTGAGCACAGCACACTGTTAGCACAATGCAAGCCTCACCTGAAAGTGACTCTACAGCTTCCTTGGCACAACCTTTATGATTAAATCATTAATAAAGGCAAGCTTTGGTTTTCTATAGTTTTCTTCTTTTTTATTGTGAGCCGCCCAGAGTCACCCGTGGGGGAGATGGGGCGGCATACAAGACAAATAAATAAATAAATAAATAAATAAATAAATAAATATGATGATGATGATGATGATGATGATGATGATGATGATGATGATGATGATGCCTGGTTGGTGCTATAGATCCCTAGTGTGGAAATGTTACAATTGTGCTTCATGCAAAAGGCAACATTCCTGGTCATGCATACAGAGATTAAGCAGCTGTAAATTCTATGTACCTAGAATGTGTTTAAATGAACTGGATATGCAGAGATAAGGAGTGAGGACGCAGAGGAATAGTCCTACTTCTGCAGTAAATACTGTACATGTAAGCCTTCTGACAAGTCTTTCAGGGAAGACACAAAGATTATGTATTTTTTCCCCCATTTAATATCCTGATACAGTAATTGTCAAAACTGTAAAAGACATAATATTACACTGTATTACACTCAATTTACATATTTTATGGGGCTTTCTAAACTTGACTATATTACATTCTGAAGGAAGTCGTGAAGTTCCTTCTGCTCACTCCAGCAATTTCTTGATCATTTTTGTTGTCTCTGTCTTAGTATGAGGGTTGAAGCATTTAGTAATAAGAAAGTGATATCCAGATAAGTTTAGAACAGAACACTCTTCCAAAACCACATATTTACCATAAGACAGTAAGAGTTTTGAAAAGCACAGTCCCCAGTTAATCCCAAAATTAAACTAGAAAGGTTGAGTAATGTCTGTGCTTACAAATGTTTTTCTGCTAATTCAGGAAAATATTCTGCATGACTGTGCGGGTGTAAATGTTGGGGAATAACACTGATGTATCAGTCCTACTGCTACCTCTGGTTTACATTACTCACACCAAACCAAAATCTGTTATATTTTCTTTTTGTTATTCAAAATGGGAAGTCCCAGCAACTGACTGAAGGAAGTCAGAAAACTCCAGTGGAACGTACGATATACACTTTAGAGCTCTTAACTCCAAATGTTTTCCTCTTTTTTTCTGTTTTTCCCCAAGATTATTCTCAACTAGATTTCTATGGAACTTGTTCCCACTCTTTTAAACACACAGAGACTTATTTATCTTATTTAAAGTAAATATATGTTATCTTTATAGTTATAACAGCATTAACATTTGACCTTAATCAATCAGTGGTTATACAAATTTTGATTAACATGCAAATATTTGATCTGAGAGCTTTTTAAAATACAATATGGCTACTTTAAAATTCCAGCCTTTATGAAATGTGTTTCTGAGTTTTAATTAAATTTTCTTTCATCTGTACTTTATTGTGGGTTAGCTATAGCATTCTTTTTAGAGGGAAAATGCAATTTAAGTGTAATAAGTAATATTAAGAAGGTCTATAAAAATGCTCTTTGTTTCAATATAGGAGAATATATGTAGCTCAGGGGTGAACTACTATAGCTGCTAGTATAACACACACATACACACAGAGGCAGCTAACCCCACACTCACTCACACTGATGATGTTACCTAGTTAGGTAATGAAACATCTGAGAGAAAACAACCAAACTCAAAGTGGACCAAGAACTCCACATGCGCCTTGTTTATGCTACCAATTTTGAAGCAATCCTCTATTTGAGGACCATC